>NC_137006.1:19939889-20329889 GCF_032717465.1 Coenobita brevimanus | reverse complement strand
ACTCCATATATTCTTAATATATTGCACAATCCTTGTCTATCCACTCTGTCATATGCTTTCTCCAAATCCATGAAGGCAGCATACAACTTCTTTCCCTTCTCTAGAAACTTTTCCACTAAAGATCTAAGCATGAATATCTGATCTACACAACCTCTTCCCTTCCTAAAGCCTCCTTATTCTTCTCCAACTAATTCCTCTGTTATTTCCCTAACTCTGTCAAAAAGTATCCTACCATACACTTTTCCTATTACACTAAGAAGACAAATGCCCCTATGATTACAACACACTTCTTTTTCCCCTTTTCCTTTGTACAAGGGAATAATTATACCTGACTTTCAATCCTCCGGGACTCTATCTTCCTCCCAGGCCAATCTGCATATCTTCCACATCCATTCTACTACTATCCCTCCCCCATGCTTCAGCATTTTACCACACACTCCATCAATTCCTGGGGTTTTCCCCGATTTGACTTTCTTCATTGCTTCCACAACTTTATCCTACTGATTTCTTCCTGTTTTCTCACCTCCCTCCTTCTCCTAGCCATTCCCCAGCCACTTATACTCGCATTACTTCCATTCTCTATGTTCAACAATTCCTGAAAGTGTTCTCTCCATCTGCTCACTTTTTCTCCCTTCTCCACTAGTATTTTACCATTTTTGTCTTTCACTCCCCTACTAACTTCAATGCCCCCCTGTCTTACTCTCTTCACCTCTTTCCAGAACATTTTCTTACAGTCCTTTCAGTTTACACTCAAATTCCTTCCAAATTCCTCATCCACTCTCTTCTTACTCTCTCTCTCACTAATCATTTCATATACATATTTATATATTTATATATACATAAACATATACATACATCTCTCTCTCTCTCTCTCTCTCTCTCTCTCTCTCTCTCTCTCTCTCTCTCTCTCTCTCTCTCTTCTGTATATATTGTTTGCCTCAGTGATGTAGATGTGCAGTTTGTATTAGAAATACCCTAAACTTGTTTGAATATGTGAACAGAATGGGGAATGAGAGGTTGACTTGGTGATTGTTTATGAGTTAGGTGTAGAAGGGTGGAGAAGTATATGATTGAATGCGATGTGAATTAAGTGTATGGGCAGGCTTATAGGGAAGAACAGGTTGACATAGAAGTGATTTATTTGTGGCCACATCGTCCACAAATGAGATGTTCGACTGTAGACAGACGGACAGACAGGCAGGTACAGAAAGAATGATTCGAGATTTATCCATTCGAAATTCTCGAGTCCGCTGAGATTCCCACTTTTGTTGTGCATTCGCCATGCCTTCCATTACTGGACATTTTTCTTCCGAATATCACCATAAAATTTAGTGAACTCCAATAAATGTATTTACGCCGGTTCAGTGTTGCATATATATATTTGCCGTCTGTTGAAAGAGGATGGGATTCCTGCATCCAGGTGCAAGTGCAGCGGGATGGATCATTGTATTTGATTTTGAACGATAATTTATTCAAATGACTGATTTCAGTACCTTCTTCACCAAAATTATTTATGTTTTTCTGTCCTCTTGCCGTCACCATATTGCTCTCTTCAGGTCAGAAAGCTTGGTCATTCGGCAGATAGGATTCGATAAAATTCCCGTCAAGCTCCTGACTGCAATGATGTTTTCTTTAAATACTCGGGAATGGAGGTGCAGTCTGTGTATACTCCCCGGACTTAGTAAGTTTGTAAGTCAAGAGATGGTGCCTCAATCGATGGCGGAGACGGAGTTTACAAGTGGGGGGTAAGCAAGTGTGTGGGGAAGAGCGGGGAGGGGTGGGGATAGTGATCATTGGTTCAAACTTGTGTGTCGACCAAACTGTGATGTTGAAAATATTGTAGCGCTTTTTGGTGCATGATTCGGTGTAGCCAGAAATCACAGTTCAGTATTACGAAAAATAATTACATAAAAACAAGTAATTTCCAGAAATATTTCCTATTATAGGAGTTTTCTCAAGGCAAGAAATCAGGAAGATGTGATTAATGTTCTTTTTTTTTTCTTATTTCAATCTGTTAGTTGTTTTTAATTATATATTTCTCTACTGACATTTCAGTGTGTATGTTCCTGTGTAAATTTTTATTTTTATCCATTTAATAATTTGTGCTGTTCATTAATACATTCACACTATATCAAATAAGTTGATTTTTTAATCTGTCGTTAAGACGAGGCTTTTTAGCCATTTGACTGGTCTGAGTATCATTGTGATTAATACTTCAGTTGGTATTAACCAGAAAAATATCGTTTGATGTTAGGACGCCTTCCCACGGTCGGTATTTAATTGCATTATGCTGTCAATATTTTAATTACAAATAACCTCAAGCTCACATGATCAATATTATGGACACACTTGTCAGGCAGTACTGCCATTTTATGTGTCATTTTTCGTACATCTGTCTTGTTTTTTATTTCATTTAATTGAGTGTTTCCGCAATCATATTAACTCGCTGTGGGTAGAGATCATAATTGCTCTGTTCAGGCTGATACCAAATGATTTCTTCAGCGTAGGAGTGACTCTTCGCTGTCTAAGGATTGCTAGCACATTAACCCGTCTCCCGCTACATCACCTAGGGGTCATCTCTCACCCTCTTATTTTCTCCATGGACCAATTATCGTCCCATTGATCTATTTTCTTTCATAAACCTATCTTCCCCTTGGAGACATTTTCCCCTTTTAGGGCTATTTTTACTCCATGGGCTTACTTCCCTCCAATGACCTATTTTCCCCTGCAGACTGACTTTGCCCAGAAATCTGCGTTCTCCCATGAACCTACTCCTCTCATGGACCTTTTCTACCCATCGGACCTATTTTTACCTATGGATCTACATTATCCAGGGAATTATTTTCCCTTTATATCAAATTTCCTTCATGGATCAATATATTCCTCAAAAGTATTTTCCCTATATGGAATTATTTTCCCTCGAATGACCAGTGTTTCCCATGGAGTCATATTACCCACGGACCTATTATCCCCTCCGTGAACCTGTTTTGACTCTGGACCTATTTTCATAATGGACATACTTTATCGCTGTGACAACACGCCCAATCCCCATACTGATCTATTTTCGTACATGGACCCATTTCCTCCAAGAAACTATTTAATCCATGGATCCGGTGTATCTATCTGGGCCCATTTCCCACAATGACAAAATTATCTCCATGGACCTATTTTCCGCACATGAACCCATTCCATGTATGAACCTAATTACTCCGTGGACCTGTTATACAGTAAACCTATTATATCACATCCACCTAATCACCCATCAACCAAACGACCCATGTGTAGTAAGTCCGTCACCTTGGTTGTTCTCTGTAAAGTCACTCATCCTCCCACATACCAACCCAAAAAAGTCCACCCACCACGCAACCAAGCCCACCCACGTAACTAACCCACCGTACTACTCTACCTCGACCACCCACCCACCCACCCATTCACCCTTTCACACAAATCCCCCCCCCCACCTGCTCACCCACCGAGCCCAGCCCTCCTACCACAACCACTTCACCCACCACTCCCACCCACTCACAACACCCTCTTCACCTGTCCTCCCACCCCACCCACCCAGTCACCCACTTTACCCACCTACCCTGTCCACCAATCCCACCAATCAGCCCACCAGCCTACGCACCCAGCCACTAAGCTTAGACAGTCATAAGGTGGCGTAACTTCACACACACACACACACACACACACACACACACAAAACCAGAGAGAGAGAGAGAGAGAGAGAGAATGCAGGCAGAAACAGAGACAGGCAGAAAAAGACTAAAGCACACATAAACGACAGACAGACAGACTGACACAATCTCACATAAACACAATCTCTCTCTCTCTCTCTCTCTCTCTCTCTCTCTCTCTCTCTCTCTCTCTCTCTCACACACACACACACACACACACACACACACACACACACACACACACACACACACACACACACACACACACACACACACACACACACACACGAGTACACACCACACCCCAGCCTGTTGCTGCGTGAAGTGAATGCAGCAGTCATCTGCCGTCTATCATTTTACTTGTCCATATATGGTCAGACGCCTCAATCCCGTAACAGGTGACCACAGACAAATGGTCTCCACGTCGCTCTTTCCTCTGCCATTTCGCTGCCCTGCCTCCAACTCCCTCATACATATCTATTCACTCCATCTCATCTTTAGTCTCCCTCCCTGTAAGTGACTTACACTTTTCTTGATAGTTTTTCATTCTCATCCTCGCTTCATGACCACCCCACCTCACAGTATGTATCTTACCGCCTTCATTGTTACCCATCTCACCACAACAACGCTCCTTCACTTCCTCATTTGTTTCTTTGCTTCTCCACGTAACGTCACATATTCTTCTAAAATAACACTCGTGGCATTCATGCGTTTAATTCGCTATATCAAACCAGTGGTAACTAGGAATCACTTGCAGTGCATGAGTAATCATAAGTCTATACTAGATGCAATGAACCACGTCTAAAGATCAGTTTACTTTATGCAACTACCCTTACTTGGAGGAAAACAGTTGTGTTTAGGCCTTTTTTTTACACATCTGTGGCAATGGCTACGGTTCAGACGAGTCTTCACTTAATGCAACAGTCTGTTGTTACGACGAATCACATAAATTGTTTCTAGCCTCTTCTTCAAATGGATCACAACGAGTAAGCCTGTTACACTGCAGCTATTCTTGTGATGGTCTAAAAAATCATGAACATAGTTAAAGAAGAGCTGTATTACGTTACATTTACAGTCTTACTGGAATTAATTATGATGTTTTATTGCTCTCCTAACACATTCTAATTATAGTTGGTCTACTATGAAATGTCGTGGTCTTTTCGTAATTTGGCATTCAGTGTCAGATAGCTCAACGGATGAATGTGAATCAGAGTGTCGGTAGACACTATTTGGAGATGGCACCGACACTCACATGTCTTTAAAATCAGTAATCTTTCTTACTTTCCAAACACAGCATTTAATTTTTATTTTCATGTTTTTAAATATCTAAAACATCTAAAGCAGCAACAACATAACGTTGGCTTGCTAAAATGTACTCGCCTTCAACGATAGCCTCGTTCTGCCTGTGAGTTGTGTCTTTTGGTCTTCCACTGCGAGGCCTAGTATTCAATGACCCTTCTTCTTGCCAATGCTTGATCCACTTATACACTGTAGACCAGTGTAGACAGAGTTGCTGCGAAATATCACGAGGAGTCTTCACGGATTCCCCTAGTCCAATTATCCGGCAAGGGTCAAAGATGATACGCGGGAATTCGCACGAACAGGTGGCACGTTATCTAAGAAAAAAGATGAAAAGAAACGTCGAAGTAATGTAAAGAAAATCACATGATATCATTAGAATTGTCTGCCACGCAATTATATATATATATATATATATATATATATATATATATATATATATATATATATATATATATATATATATATATATATATATATATATATATATATATATATAATGATACAGTACACACATGGATATATATGTATCGCATTATGGTGTATCAGAACTACATGTAGACATTAGATGTTATATACTGTATATATGTATATAAATTTATCTATCTATCTATCTATTTATCTATCTATCTATCTATCTATCTATCTATCTATCTATATATATATATATATATATATATATATATATATATATATATATATATATATATATATATATATATATATATATATATATATATATATATATATATATATCATTATCATCATCATCCATAACTAGTCCGATGCTGAACAAAGGCCTCCCCCAACCTTTTCCACAAATTCCTTGACTGAGCCAATCTTTGCCAAGTTTTCCCTGCAAATTTCTCTATCTCATTTCTCCATCTCCTGTCTGGCCTTTTCTGCTACGCTTACATTCTCTTGGTGTCCAGTCCGTCAGCCTCTTACTCCATCGGTTATCCCTTATTCTTGCTATATGGCCTGCCCACCTCCATTTCTGTTCTTTTACAACTTCTATAATATCTTTGACTTTAGTCTGTTCTCTCACCCGATTTGATCTTTTCCTGTCTCTTAAAGATATTCCCAACATTGACCTTTCCATTGCTCTCTGAGAACGGATTAATTTATTTTCCATTGCTTTTGTCAGTTTCCTGGTCTCACAACCATACGTCATGGCTGGAATTATACATTCGTTATACACTTTTCGTTTCATACAAACTGGCAAGCTACTTTTCATAATGTCTCTATGTTTACCAAAAGCTTTCCATCCAATTGTAATGCGTCTTTTTATTTCGCTATCATGATCTTTCGTTAATTTTAGTATTTGTCCCAAGTAGTTGTACTCCTTAACTTCTTCAAGAATTTCTTCGCTTATTCTGATGATGCTCTTTGGTGTTTGTGGATTAAACATTACTTTAGTTTTACTTCGGTTCATCTTCAGTCCTACTTTCAGACTTTCCCTGTTCAGAGTAATAATAAGTCTATACTAGATGCAATGAACCACGTCTAAAGATCAGTTTACTTTATTCAACTACCCTTACTTGGAGGAAGACAGTAGTGTTTAGGCCTTTTTTTTACACATCTGTGGCAATGGCTACGGTTCAGACGAGTCTTCAGTTAATGCAACAGTCTGTTGTTACGAAGAATCACATAAATTGTTTCTAGCCTCTTCTTCAAATGGATCACAACGAGTAAGCCTGTTGCACAATGTCATCTGCAAATCTTAAATGGTTTAGCTTTTCTCCATCAATGTTCACTCCTTTATTTTCCCAGTCTACAGTAGCTTTCTGAAAATACTTTCTAGGCATGCTGTAAATAATTTTGGTGAAATTGTATCTCCCTGACGCACGCCCTTCTCAATCTTAATTTTTTCTGAGTCCTTATGTAATTAAACTGTAGCAGTTCCCTCTTTATATATGTTTTCGAGCAGGTTTACAATGTTCTTATTCACTCCTTGTTTTCGCAATTAATTTATAATTGCTATGTGCTCCACTTAGTCGAAAGCCTTTTCATAATCAACAAAACCTATGCACAGTGGTTTATTATATTCTATAGTTTTCTCAGTTAGCTGGTTCATTGTATGTAGATGATCAATGGTCGAATACCCGCTTCGGAATCCTGCCTGTTCTCGAGGTTCGTTTTCCTCCAAGATTGTTGTTATTCTGTTCGTAAGGACTTTAGTGAAGAGTTTGTAAATGACTGATAATAAGCTAATGGGTCGATAGATACTAAGATCTTTTGAGTCACCTTTTTTGTAGAGTAAAATAACTATTGGATTACACCATGTTTTGGGAATTTTCTTCTGTTTTATACAGTGGGTAAATAAGTGAGCAAACCTATTTTGTACTTCTACTCCGGCATCCAACAGTATATCTGTTACTATTCCGTCTTCTCCCGGAGCCTTCCCTCTTTTCATATTTTTAAGACAAATATTTACTTCGTCTGGTGTTAAGTCAGGTATTTCACTTGAGTCAACTGAAAAGTTAGCTGTATATATATATATATATATATATATATATATATATATATATATATTGTGGTAGGTGGGGGCACTCACCATCCATTCACTCAGTGTGGTGCTGCTCTCGGGTGTCTGCCCTTTCCTCTCCTCTATCCTTCTTTCCTTCCATTCTCTTCTGTCTTTCCTTCAGTCTTTCCTTGTCCTTCTGCCTACTGGTGACTTTACACTCCCTCTTCTTTCTGTTCTTCATTCTTTTCTCTTCCTTCTGCCTGTGGGTGATTCTACACTTAGTGACAAGCCAATTGGCTTCCTGTACACTAGGAAACCATTTACTACGCTGGGTGGTAACCACATAACCAGATTTTGGCACCTGGTGGTTTAGTGGGTAATTATTGCGCTCCAATCGGATTGAGCCGGTGAAGGTTTATATCCAAAGGGGTGATTGGGGTTGATTGCTCATGTAATGCCACTCAGGCTTGAGTGAGGCTGGTTACTCTCATTTTAAATGTCGGGACCAACTGCCTAGCCCCGGGCTCCTACGCTCCTTATGGGGCAATGTAGGATTGGATGGTGGATATATATATATATATATATATATATATATATATATATATATATATATATATATATATATATATATAGATAGATAGATAGATAGATAGATAGATATACATATACACATATATATATATATATATATATATATATATATATATATATCCACCATCCAATCCTACATTGCCCCATGAGGAGCGTAGGATAAATTTATATCGCATTATAGTGTATCAGAACTACATTTAGACATTAGCTGTTACCATCCCACATGAGTAGAATGATTTGTGGAGGCCAAGACCGAGCCCAGCCACATCTCAGATTGGAGGGGGTTGGTTGATCACATCGCAGCAAGGCATCGCCATTGGTCGAATAGAAATGGTATATATGTGTGTAACATCAGTAATGCAAACATGCAGCACTTACCCTGCCTTTTCGTCATCAAAATAATAAGGATTATTATGTGTAATACCTTGTAAAGTTATTATCATAACAGTGTTTGGACCACCATCTTTCATTTCTTAGGTATGTAATTATCTGATTCACAAATGCTTACCACCAGACTAGGCATTGCCCTTTACCTGTCACTTGTTGACTCCTTGTTCTCTCTCTCTCTCTCTCTCTCTCTCTCTCCTTGCCTCTTAGTTTACGTCCTTCTACCTCCCAGTCTACCTTCACATTTCCTGACAAGATTAAATTAACTTCTTAATTCCTTAACCCGTGGACGGTGGGGATCTTCTTAGGGCCTATTTGATCATCTGGATCAAATTCAAACCATTGTTTATGGGTTACTAGACATGATCAACCCTTTAGCCTTTGGACATCGCTAGTGCTTCCGTCACATAAGAAAAATCGTCTAGAATTTGAAAAAATACCAAAGATGTCAGCCGGTTTCTAAGGGCTAACGCTGGATTACGTCCTTCTTATACTTAGCTCATAATAATAATGATAATAATAATAATAATAATAATAATAATAATAATAATAAAACAGCCGATATGTGGTATCTACACAGGCTCTCTCCTTCCCATCTCTTGTTGCCTTCCTCTCCCTTCCGAGTCTCGTTGCTTCCCTCCCCCTCCCGCTCTCCGTCTCCTCCCTTCTCCCTTACTCAGGAGGACCAGCGCTTCGCCCTGTATGGGCTGTGTTTGGAAACATATACCTAACAGGGACTGTTGGCGAACTTTTGTTCGTGGGTGTACATAAACGTAAGATTATGTTGTTGAGAGGGAAAGTGAATCTCTGCGATGTTCTTATGATTGGAGAAAATAACTTGAATTAGTAAACGAGTTTAACCCATTAGTGCCCAGGGCTAATGTGTGGAAGATTTTCCTGAAGCCTATCGATCCATACCAAAGGGTTCTCTCCTTTACTGACTTTTGAAAAATGCCTCGTTCCCTCCTCTTTTGAGGACAGTGGATACTAATGAGTAAAGTACAGTGATAGAAAAGAGAGGTAAATTTGTAAAGGAAATTGAGAGGAGAGGAAGAAAGGTGGCTGATGCTATGAAAGCCGTGATGTGAAACAGAGGTCTGAGTATGGCAGCTGCAAAAGGATTGAATGAATAAATTTGAGTACCCACAGAAACACATGGGTGGGAGAATTTGGCGAGGCCTGATATTGAAAACTCAAAGGTTAAAGCAGGTTAGGTGGAGTTACCTTTCCATTCGATTCTCGCAATGTCCGTCTCAGCAGTTACTTCAACAAACGAGGGATGAGACTATGGCTCATATCTCTGACTGGGGTAAAAATAATCTTGTTGCTTTTAATGCTTCAAAAAGTCAGTTTTTACACCTATCAACCCGACACAATCTTCCACAGGAATACCCACTAATGTTTAATAATATCCAGCTCAATCCTGCATCATCCTTGAACGTGCTTGGGGTTTCATTCACTCGGGGCTTATCTTGGAAAGATCGCATTGCATCTCTTGTAAAATCTGCTTCCAAGAGAGTGGGTGTGCCAAGCCGACTCCCAACCTTCTTTATCCCTGCACAGTTGTTGACTTTATACACGGGTTTATTCGCCCCTCTGTAGAGTACAACTCTCATGTGTGGGGAGGCTCCCCACCTACAGCTCTTCTCAATAGGGTGAAGTCAAAGGCTTTTCGCCTCATTAACTCTCCTCCTGTTACTGGCTTCCTCCAACGTCTGTCTCCTCGCCGCACTGTTGCCTTTTTATCTCTTCTCTATCGCTACTTCAATGGTCACTGCTCCTCTGAACTGTCTGCTTGCATCCCTCCACCTCTACGACGGGTGTGTAGCACTCGGCTAGCAACAAACTGTCATCCTTTTTCTGTCCAACTCCCTAATGCAAGAGTTAACCGTTACTCCCAGTCTTTCATTTATGCAACAGGTCAACTCGGGAACTGTCTCCCTCTGTCTGTATTTCCTACTTCCCATGATCTCCAGTCTTTCAATCGCAGTGTGTCCAGGCACCTCGAAATGAACGGATCTTGAATTTGGCTCTCTTTTTTATTGTTTTTGTTTTTTTCTTGGAAGGAACGATTTTCGTGCTCCTTTGGTTCCTTCTTTCTTGCATAAAAGAAATATGTGTGGAGTGGAAGGACTGGCTAAGATAAGAAAAACAGAGATACATCGTTGGGCACAAGACTAGAAGAGAGCATACTTAGGTGGGATGGGCATATGGAGAGCATGGATATAAACAGGGTGATGTAAAACGTATATATGAGGGAGTCTAGCGGGAAGAGACGTCGTACGCCAAGAAGGAGAATGGACAATGTGAATGAATTATGCGATAAAGGAAGCTGTAGAGGTTTATGAGGCTAGGGAACTAGCGAGGCTTGAGCTGGCTGGATGAGTTTTGTAAAGAGAAGAGCGTGACAAGGGTTTGGCATCCTTTTTGTAATATACTAGTTTTCATATTAACTGTCTGAAGCGCATATATGTGAAAAGTTGTGCTTGCGAGGTAGAGTCAGAATTCCCATGGCCTGATAGTGTGTGGTCCATTTCTTTGGGTTTGCTGGTGATTATTTTTTACCACTGTCATGATTTTTTATTTTCACTACTTTTTGAACCCTAACTCACCGCCACCTATGAGTAAGAGAAAGAGCCGGAATCAGTTGTCTGTAAATCTGTCTGTCTCTGTATATCTATCTATTTACGTATCTATAAGTCTGTCGATAGATCGACCTATAAAACATTGTTTTTTATATGCAAATAACTTCAGCAGAAGACAGTAGTATGGAAGTAATAATCTCCATTTACTGAGAAAAAATAAGGAAATTCAGTGACAATGTCAACGTTAATATGGCACTGATAATTTCATGCAGTACATGTGAAGGTCATGGTGAAAATTTTACAAAAAGCGAAATTAATATGTTACAATGGCTTTGTGCTTGCATCGAGGAAAGAATTCTCTTGCATTAGTCATGATTTCCTTACGTTTTACAATCGTAACCGAAACGGAAACAAAGCAAGTGATATTTATCTCGCCTACCGAATAGAGCCATAACCAACATTAATGTAAAAATGGGACATACATGCAATGAACTGTAACTTTGGCCTTCATATCCAGGAGAATCTTTAGCATCTTTGCAGACAAGTGTGTCATTCCACAGAACCGGTAAGAGATAAGGACTATTGTGGAGCATCTGTGTCACCGTTTGTGAATGTTGCCTAAAAAATGGTATGGCCAGACATACTCCAGTTCATGAGCCCCCATTTCTCACTACACTCGACCTAAACAAGCATTTTTCTCTTTTTCTTGGTAACGAAAAGGAAGTAGTTTTATACATGAAATACTGATGGTTCTCTCTCTCTCTCTCCCTCTCTCTCTCTCTCTCTCTCTCTCTCTCTCTCACACACACACACACACACACACACACACACACACACACACACACACACACACCTCGATTTACGTATATTTCGTCTTCAGTATTCTTACGTCCCAGTTATTTCTTTCGTTTTATCTTCTTGGTTAAAATGATCTTGGTCTTTCATTTTGGGGGCTTATCTCATGTCTTTAGGCCTCCTCCACTTTCTTTTTTATAATTTTTATTTGTCTGCCACTGAGTGAGCAGTAGAGGTGACTAAAGTGAAGGTATGGCAACGATTTCTGTGTGACATATTTACTGTTGCTTGGCGTTTTCATTTACAGATTATTCTTGACACCGCCTTAACTTCGTTGTCAATTTTATTCTTCCATCTGTCACGCGATTTTGTCCTTGCTACTAATAGACGATTTTATTCACGTTTGTTTCTTTTTATCATCATCATCATCATCATCAGTTTCCCTTTGCCCCATATAAACAGGAGCATAGGGGTCCGGAGCTAGGCTAGTCAGTTCCGACATTTGAGGCGACGGTGACCTGCTTCTCCTGTCCATGGTTCGCATTAAGTGAGCAACAAACCTCAGTCAACCATCATTCGAACCCTCACATGCTTCATCCGGTTGGAGCACCTTAACCCAATTAACCAAAATGCGTCATTTTGCCATATGCTCACCATTCAGGGTAATAAATTGTTTCCTGAGACAAAATAAATCATTTCACTTGTCATTCAGTGTAGTCACCTGGAGAGAGAGAGAGAGAGAGAGAGAGAGAGAGAGAGAGAGAGAGGAGCAATACGTTAAATGAGAAGGGCACCCCCACCTACTACCTTCTGGTATTAATGTACAGAACCTCATTCTGATCACTGTTTGGAATATTCATACTTTTTAGTCTTCTAGCCGCATGGCTACTTCATGCTTATTGCCCAAAGACCACTTCAGTCTTGTCACCGCCAGAAATCTCCTGAACAAAGCAAAATCGTCACAAAGTAGCAAAAATGTTGAAAAATACTTCATTGGTCTGGCAGAGTTAATATAAACATTTTTTTCTCTTAATGTGTAATTGTCAGTATGTTTCAAATTCGTATTATAAGCACATCTGGGTCACTACATGGCTTCTTGCAAAGAATATTACCATATTTTTTTCCTTAAAGGAATGCCGGCTTTCCGTCCACAAAGAGAAATGTTACACATGCTTGCTCTAGTATATGTGAGCAAATTTACGAAAGTAATAAAGCGACACTGAGTTGTTAGGTGAAGTGTGGTGGTGCTGTGGAGGTGTTGGTCTTGTAATGGGGTGCTGATTTTGTGGTGTGGTGGCAGACATGGTACTGTGATGGTGTCTTAGTGCTGGTATTGTGGATTGGTGATTATGAAGCATTTGTGTGCTGTGACATTATCATTGTGATAATGGGAAGTGTGGTAGAAATGTTGTGAGTGCATGAGGAGATTGCTTTAGTGAGGTAATGTGAGTTGAGGCATCATGAAGCCTGTGCAAGGTCTGATAATGAGTGGTGTGGAACTGTCAGGTGTCAGTTGTAGTAATAATATATATATATATATATATATATATATATATATATATATATATATATATATATATATCAGACACTGAAATCAGCTATTTCGTGTAATGACTAGTCAATTCGTGAAATGGGTGTTAACTGAGATGGACTAATTTAGTTTAGTTTAATTTAGGCTGCGGTTATGTTAGGCTGGAATAATGTAGGTCAAGTTTATATTCAGTAAAGGTTAGGTTAAACTACTTTAATTTAGGTTAGGTTAGATTAAGTTAGTTTAGATGAACGCGAAGTTATGTTGAACATTCATCAAAAATTAACCTTACCTAACCTAACCTTACTACCTTAGCCTAACCTTACTACCCTAGCCTAAACTTACTACCCTATCTTAACCTTACTACTCTAACCTAACCTAAACTTATCCTAGATTATCCCAACCCCATCTAACCGCGGCCTGAATTGGCCTAACCCAAATTAACCTATCGCAATTTTCAACCATTTCATGAATTAACTGATTTCACAGTCTGCCTGTAACATACAGTGTGTATATATATATATATATATATATATATATTTATATATATATATATATATATATATATATATATATATATTTATATATATATATATATATATATATATATGGAGCCTCAGTGGTAAAGTGTGTGTTTTCGTACACTGAAGAACGAGGGTTCGCGTCCCGCCAGGGTAATAAACTTTGGGAGCATTCTTCTGGCCACATACTGCTTGGTGGACATGAGGGGTGCTGTGGTTGAACCAGTGTCGCATACTATAAAGTATGCTTGCACCCAGTCGGCTTGCACGGGCTGATTACACTTGGTTCACAGACTACACACACATCCAAAGCCACTACAACACTACAGTTACACTTACAAGCACTTCTTACTCTACGTACAATCTCTACCAGACAGCTTAAACCACTTGGTAGAGATACATTGGCTGTATCGTCCCCACTTCAGTAGCGATAGGCCGGTCCTGCAGTGGACAATCAAACGGCTGATGAGATGATATATATATATATATATATATATATATATATATATATATATATATATATAAGTAATCCCTGTACTATCCGACACAATAGAGCCAAAGGCATGTCCGGAAAGTGGGCCCCTGGCTGCTGGACTGGTTCTTAAGGACCCTAACCCAGCCTAACTTTGAAAACCACCTAAATAACTCCCTATCGGACATGCACAGCACCTATTTAAGACCCTATTCACACCAATAATGGACATAAAGCATGAAATAAATGAAAAGGAACCAAAGAATGAGAAATTAGAAGTGACTATACCTCAGCCAGGGTACTTACAGCACGTCTGTGGTCGCCTTCTCTAAGGCTTTGGCACTGGTGAAAATGTTCTTGAAGCACGTACAGAAATCCAGTATTGTGCTGCACTTAATTCTTTGCACTGTGAGTTATAATTGTTTAACACTGCACATTGTTCTTAACTGCACCAAGCCAGTTTCAACCGCCAATTTGCACTTCACAGTCAATCCTTTGCACTCTAAATTCTAATTTCTTAACACTGCACAACACTGTAAATTCCAATGTGGTCTAGTGGTGAGGTATTGCAGTTTACTCGCTGTTTATTCACAAAAAAACAAGCACGTGTGGCTTCCATTGCGACAAGCATCTACTCGTGATTGTAGTCAGGCAGTAACTGTTGGACAGTGTTGGTGACGGGGAAACAGAGTTGCCAGATCGCAATGGCCACATTACCTAACTCCTCAGTTTTCATTACCAAATTTAACTTTTCATTACCAAATTCTTAAAGCTGGCATTTATTCTTCACTAATTATATATACAAGAGGATATACATGTAATCACTCTCCTTATAATTAACAGCATGTTGACTATTTTCACGCTATGTAGGCTAGCAGATTAATCAGAGAGAGCAGACAATCCACCATCTCCATCCTGTGTATCTTCATACATGTGAAAAATCCGTTTGGTAATGAATTATTCTGATTCATTACCAAACGATTTTTTCGTTACCAAATTGGCCCCCATTTGGTAATGAAAAATACCAACTGGCAACCCTGACAGGGGAGGGGGGAGGGGGGAGGAAGGAAGGGGTGAATGGGCCATGGTGTGTACGGCTGTTCGGCGCCATGCGGCAGTTTTAAATTATGGGTGGGAAAAAATTTGGATTTGGGGGGGATTTTTTCTTTTTATGGCCATTTTTGGGTTCCGAAGGTCTAGGCCCACAATGTCTGGTAAGTGGGGTATCCGTAAGTGGGCGTCTGGATAGTACGGGGATTACTGATTACTGTATATATATATATATATATATGTGTGTGTGTGTGTGTGTGGGTGTGTGTTTGTGTTGGTCTGAAATGGCTATCATAAAAGATCATTACATCCCTCATCATTGCAACTTCACATTTGCTCCAGATAAACCCATTAATCATCAGTGCATTGGACATTCACAGTTCTACTTCACTCAAAATGCATAAGTTTTTGTGACTTGCCCAGACACACCTCCAGCCCATACATCAGCATCCGGTTTATACATCTCACCAGATTACTGTGCAGTCCTGACACCTACACTATCCACCTTGTCCACTAAAAACCATTATGCCATTCTCAACCACACACACAAATACTTCCAGCCATTACCTAGGATGAACTTAAATGTAAGTGCACACATTAAGTTTACTTCACCCAGTTATGAAACCATGCAACTAATAAATAAGAAAATTCAACTTTGGGAAGAAAACAGTAGGATTATGTTCAACCCATATTATGTATACAGCCCATATCCAGTCATCTTTGTAATTTTCTCCATCATATTTGCTGCATTAATTTTGGCCATGCACAGAATGCAACCAAGAATTGCTAACCTGGAATCAGTTTTTAAGAACTGTTCTGTACAAGTGAGACAAACTGAGTAAATATTGTCAATATTGTATATATATTTTATATAAAATAACAAAATATGGGTTACACATAATATAGGCTTACTTTAATTATACTGCATTATCATATCTCATTTATATTTGAATATATACAGCATGTGCTTCTCATATATATTGTATGATTGACTACAGTAGACTTGCCATTGTATTGTTTTAATATTACTATTATATTATACATGTACAATTTTATGACTACAATGACTATATTATCACAATTATGTGACTTTTACAATATTATCTATTTCATTTAATTAGCTTGTAAGTTCATAGTAATGTGTATATAGTATGCATTAATATGTTATGACAATATTTACTGTCGTTGGTACGACAGTGGGCGTGACAGTGATATGTAGACATTATATAGGCACTAGTATATAGCTCATAACACAATGTACAGGATGTAGTGTCTGCTGGGGACATACACAGTTTCTCACTAGGAATGTCATTCCATATAATGTATATCCACAATCTTGCTGTCCCAGACCATCAAGAATTCTTATCATATGATGTATCTCAAACAATCTCTTAGTAGTCCAGACGACCATGAATTTCATGACGTATTCAAACCCGTGGAGTAACCAGCCCTAGTCGGTTAGTCCACATGGATCTACCAGACACTAAACTACACACACCCATCCTCCCCAAGCTGTATATAATGTTGGAGAGATTCCCTTCAGATCAGAAAAAAAAAAAAAAAAAAGAGGGAGAGAGGGGCTTTTAGGCCGTCACACTCTGTTATGCTGTAACTCAGTATTGGTATAACCATGTAATAAAAAAACTCAGTAACCCAAGAGTGCTGTAACTCACCTCGTTGACACTGTGTCTCACGACTTTATTCTGGCTGAGATTGATGATCCACAATCGACTTCCCTGTCTCCTTGCCAGTACTACGACCACACTACCGACATATATATATATATATATATATATAGAGAGAGAGAGAGAGAGAGAGAGAGAGAGGAATATATACAGTATATATTGTTACTGGCATAGGTACCCCAGTAGCAAACGGGTGAAATAGAAAATAAGTGATAACGCAAGGAGACAGGGGAGACGTTAAGAACAGTAAATGTTTTTCTTATCAGTTTTGCGGGTTGTAAGGGTAACCCTAGTCCCCAGCTGTATTTACCCAGCAGTCAACTGGACTGATAACACACCAGTTGTTTTTCTCACAAATTACACAGAAAATCCCTCTTGTCCTTGAAATGTGGGTGTAACTTATAGTGCGGGAGGAGCTAAAACAGAGTGTTTGCCAAAAGAAGCCTAAATAACGTTTTCTCTACTTCTTGACGGCCCGCCAATTGGTTCTGTGTGGGATGCGTGAGGCCCCCATTGGTAGCAAGTGCCTCTTTAGTTGTTGAGTGGCTTCAGATTATTTTTAAAACAGCCTAGTGGTTAATTAGCAGAGAGAGGCGGAGTAAGTCTGCTTTATAAGCTCAAGGAAAATGTGAAGAGACACGACTGCATTATGGCTCGTACCAAGGAGAACATAAAGTTAGCCGAGGATGCGGAACATGGAGGCATGGGGAGTAAGGTGGTGGGGCAAGTACGGTGGTACCACGTCAGGAAAGGGTACGGCTTCCTGACTCGTCGGGACACAGGTGCCGACATTTTTATCCACCGCTCTTCCATTGTGGCCCCTAACCCAGCCCATCCTATACCTTCAGTTGCTGCTGGTGAGGTGGTGGAGTTCGTGGTGGAGGAGAGCGCCAAGGGTCCTGCAGCTGCCTTTGTTACTGGCCCTGCAGGCCAGGTGGTGCGGGGCTCTCCCCACGCCCTTTCCCGTCATCGGCGCCAGCGCCAGCCTCCAGCTGCGGTTTCTGCCTCCTTCCTTGCCTCCTCTGCCTCCACCATCGTTACTATGTGTGTGGAGGTTGCCAAGGCCTTCCCGGGGGGAGATTTGGCAGTTTTTGCCCAGCACCTGCCTGCCATCTTCAAGGCCAATGGGCTCCCTGCCATCATAATTCCCAAGTCATTTTCCTCCACACCCATAGTGCAGAGGAGGCCTGGGAGGAGGGCCCCGTGTCGTCGTTCTGGGCCCCCTGCAACCCCCACTTCTTTGGTCCCGAGAGTGCTGCAGCTGCAACCCTCAACTCCCTCAACGAGGATTCGACTGTCAGGGCGTGCTGTCTCCCGCCAGTCTACCTCACAGTCCCTCCCTCCTGTGCCCATGGAAGTTGGGGATGATGAGCCCTCATTATCACCTGAGGTAGGAGTTCCCACTCCTTCTGTGTCTCCCGTGGTGCCTTCGGATGTGCCTACCCCTTCACCTGAGGCTCAAGCACCAGCGAGTCCCACACCCTCTACTTCAGCTCGGCGATTCTCTTGGGGCAACTTTGCCTCCCTCACCCGGTTTGGCCTCAAGAGCATGGAGCAGCAGTTGCGGTACTACGAGGACAAGGCACCTGAGGAATGTGGGCAGGAGGAGTTCAGTAAGAGGGACTACCAGCGGGCCTTGCTTTCTTTCAAAGAGCTGCGCTGGGGGTCCCTTCAGGCTGTCACCAACCCCGAGGAAGTTCGAATCGTGTCCTACACCCTCAGGATTGTACTTTCGCACCTCAATGGCACAGACTCTGCTTCTGACTCGGGCTCCAGTTCTGCATCATCTGAGGTTTAACCACCCTTCGGCCATTAGCCTCATATCACTGCCTCCCGTGTGACTAAGAAGTCCATAGCCTGTCTTTTGAGCTGAATATGTGTCCTTTTGTGTAACTTTCTTTATCTATTCGGACATCTTTGTTTATGTGCACCTTTTGTTTATTTCAATGTCTTTTGTGTATTTGTTTTGTGCATTTATCTTATACATACAGTAGACTCTATGGCTTAATGGCCACAATATGGCCGATAGCCAGTAATTCAAGAGAGAGAGAAAAAAAAAAGAAGAGACACATTTTGTCACTTTTTGTACACACATTTTTTTTGTCTCATATTTTGTACACACATTCTTGTACACATTTTGTTATTTGAACACATTTGCTCACATTTACTGTCATGGTACACTTTTGTCACATTGTGTTGCACTTTTCCCCAACATTAATCGATAAGTGCTCAATCGGTAGAGAGGTGGCCTGCAGTCCTAACGGACCCAGGTTCGAATCCCGGCTGGGGCAGGGAACAGTTTAAGGATTTGAATTTCATTAAATCAGGCTTTACTGATCTACCAGAAGACCCACCGACATGTCGTAAAAATACCCCCGCTAATACCAATACACCAGTCCTGTATGAGACAGCCCTAGCACGTATTCAATATGGACGGTGGGTGTTAGCGCCGAAGTGGTGACATGTAGAGGTGTATGGTATGTAGGAGGACTGCTGGGCTTTGATAGCAGGCTGTGAAGCCTATGCCCAGAGTCGGACACATAAAAAAAAAAAGAAAAAAAAAGTGACTTTGATTACAAAACACACTTCGTGCACACTATATTTTGGTTCACTCCTCTATTTACAATAGTGTGTGAATTATATCTGGATTTAACTTTCGAAGTCTCCACGTTTCCTCGAGCTTTGTGAGTACTTAGCCTCCACTGAGTATATTCTACTGTAGTTAGGTAAGAAATAACTAGTTTTATATTTGTATTCTGTGGCCTGTATGAATCCTCCTCTTGTAAAACGAACTCTGTTTTCTTCTTTGGTTGTGTATGTTATAGTGTACAGTAAAGTTAATTTTGTTTTCTTGTAAGCTTTACCTTATCCCTTTTGGTGATTAATTAAGGGCTAAGAGTGCACCGTAATATGCACCCCTATAACAATTTTACAACCTTATGTTCCTGTACCTGTACCTTAAGTCGATGAACTTTTGCTTAAAAACAAAGAAAAAAGCCCTTATTCCTTTCAGTTTTTGAAAATGGTCACCCCGAAATAGAAAAATCGATTTTTGAAAGTGTATGTATAATAATTTTAAAAAATAAAGCTTATGGAAATGCATTAATACTTAAAATAACTCTTTATTACCCATAATAAATCTAATTTGCAATTTGGCTTTGTTTCTGCAGGCGGCATAAAGTTCATGCATCACTTTTATTGCGTGTTCTGCACCCTGATTACTTCTTGGTATCATGAGTAAGGATGGCTCCTGCTTCCAGTGATTATGGAATGAGTTTAGCACTTTTTTTTTGTAAGGTTTCAATATTTCTGCCAAGTTCTTCAAGTCATTTTCATTGTACATCTGATTAGTAAACCAATACTCTGCCCATTCGCACAAAATGAATCTGCATATCTTCTCCAAAGTCTTCCTTGTCGTAGGTATAAGAATGAATGCAAGGGTAGTGAGAATTGCTCTTGAATTCCACCTGGCATTATTGATATTTGGAATTTTGTAAAGGTTAATCAAAGGAAAATGCCATTTTTCTTCAAAGACTCTAAACACTCGTGTTAAATGATACAAAAACTTCATGTCATCTCTCCATCTTGACTTATCGAGGATCTCTTCTGTTCCATTAACAAATTGTGATTTTAGTTTTTCATAATTGTTTGTTAGCTGTGACACAAATGGATATTCGATGTCTGGAGAATTGGTGTTAGTGCCAAGTTCTTCGTCCATCATCAAACGGAGAGTCCTATCCAGAATATGATGCTGACAACCGATAAATTGTGGTTTGTTGAAACTCATATCCAAGAAACTTTGTTGTAATCTGACAACAACTCTCTTTTTCCCAGTGTTAATGCTAGTTGTATCAGCAATGACCATTTTTTATTGCATCCCATAAGTTGTATTCATCACTAACTTTTGCAGTTCCTTCAGCAATAGTTTCAGCCTTGGCAATTTCCAAATGCAGTGATTCCAATTTTATTTCAGGTCTTTCATTTTTAAGTAGTAGTACCTGGTACTCATTTCCATCAATCTGCTTTCCATTGAAATGTAAAGACCATGTTTCCAACTGTAACTTTTCTATAATTTCTTCCTTCAGTGTAGCAACCTTTTTGTATATTGATTTGTAAATTGCTGCTTGACTTGGAGCTGGAATGTCGATACCATCATGTAACAATTGTTTGCATATTTTAGCAGCTATATTTGTCGATACTCCAGGGGATGTCATCAAGTTAGTTGCAACTCTTCTTGTGTGTGTTTTTTTTTTTTTTCCCTGGTTGCTGGATGATTGGTCTCATCTTCATCCTTATATTCGCTGTAATCAGATTCAGTGCAATTACCACGAGATGAGAGATCCTAAGATGTTGATGATAATAAAGGTTCATCAGGCAGTTTTTATCTTTTTGAAAGGTGAATGGTTTCCTTACTTGAAGCTTGACCTGTTGAGTACCCCACTTCTTTGCTTTGCACTTATAAGTGGTAGAGTTGTTTATCTTTAGTGGATAACCATTGACCATTTAGTTTTGTGATATCAAAAAGTTTATTTAGGGTATCATATTTTCCCCTCTTGACACATGACCTGGGATGAAGGTAGAGTCCCGGAGGATTGGAAGTCAGGTATAATTATTCCCTTGTACAAAGGAAAAGGTGAAAAAGAAGTGTGTGGTAATCATAGAGGCATCTGTCTTCTTAGTATAATAGGAAAAGTGTATGGTAGGATACTTATTGACAGAGTTAGGGAAAGAACAGAGGAATTAGTTGGAGAAGAATAGGGAGGCTTTAGGAAGGGAAGAGGTTGTGTAGATCAGATATTCATTCTTAGATCTTTAGTGGAAAAGTGTTTAGAGAAGGGAAAGAAGTTGTATGTGGCTTTCATGGATTTAGAGAAAGCATATGAAAAGGTGGATAGACAAGGATTGTGGAAAGTGTTAAGAATATATGGAGTAGATGGGAAGTTGTTGAATGCTGTGAAGAGTATGTATGATGGTGCTAAGGCTGCAGTGCGTGTGGATGGTGAACTGAGTGAATTTTTCTCTTTGAAGGTTGGGTTGAAACAGAGATGTGTCATGTCTCCATGGTTGTTCAATCTGTACATGGATGGGGTAATAAAAGAGGTACAAGGTAGGGTAGTGGATGTTGGAGTGGCCCTGGTGAGAGAGGGTAGTGTTTGGAAACTCCCTGTACTGTTGTTTGCAGATGATACTGTTTTGTTGAGTGAAGACGAAGGAGAGCTGCAAGGCTTGGTGGATGAGTTTGGGAGAGTATGTAAGAAACGGAATCTAAAGGTGAATGTAGGGAAGACTAAAGTGATGGACTTTGAGAGAGGTGTAGTCAGTGAATGTACAGTGAGGTTGGATGATGAGGAATTGGAAAATGTGAGTACGTTTAAGTACTTGGGTAGTGTGATGACTAAGGATGGAGGTTTGGAGGGCAAAGTGCTTGAAAGGGTACAGCAGGGAAGAAAAGTTGCTGGTTCCTTGAAAGCAGTGATAAGAAGCAGGGAAATGAGTATGGAAGTGAAAAAGTTACTACACCACAGTATTGTGATACCAACTCTAACGTATGGAAGTGAAGCTTGGACGTTGCTGGAAGGACACAAGTCAAGAGTGAGAGCAGTGGAAATGAGTTATTTAAGAGGAGCCTGTGGAGTCACATGGAGAGACAGGATGCTAAATGAGAATATAAAGGAGCGTTGTGGTGTGGATGTGGATGTGATAGGAAGCGTTATGAGGAATACACTGAGGTGGTTTGGCCATGTGGAGAGGATAGAGGGTGAAAAACTGACGAAGAGAGTGTATGTGAGTGAGGTGGAGGGGGGAAGAGGGAGGGGGAGGCCGAGGATGAGATGGAGGGATGGGGTGGAGAGGTATATGAGAGAGGGAGGTGTGAGTTGGGAGCGGGTCAGTGAAATGGCGGGGGACAGGGTGACGTGGAGGCGATTTGTTTGTGGCCACCCCGAACGGGATTGAGGCGTCTGTCAATAGATAGATAGATAGACACATGGATCGTAAGAATTTAGCACCTTGTCAAGCTTTGCTTGTATTGCTTGATCTGACACATGTGGAAAGTTCAAATTATTCTCACAAAATTTAAAACTTCTTTGAAAATTTTGACTATTCATTCTTTTCTTAATTTGATTTTTTTGTTCCAAGAAGCTGGTAACGTCCAACAACTTGCATTTGGTTTGGCATCCTGCATTTTTCTTCTAAAGATTCTTCTTAAGGCACAATTCTTTTTCATCTATGTGACTGCAGGAACCGCACCAATTTATTGGTCCAGACATCCTTGTTCTTCTGTACAATAGCATCACTTCTTTTGTGTGATATCACGCTTATCTGAAAAACAAAAATATTTAATATATTACAGTAACACACTAGGCAATTATTTTGCTGACTGTTCACCTACAAACTGCGAAGGTAACTGTTAGATGCTGAAAACCTTTCCCGTTTTATAATATTTTGATTATTCTAGAATGTTCTAAACATTATTGAACCATACTAGAACATTGCAAACTGTTCTAGAAAGTCTTAAACAGTTCTAAAATCTTCTGTGTAAGTCTATGAAGTTATAAAAAACCTATGTAAAGATTAAGAGAGTGGTAACACTTGCGTGTGGTAACGTTAAATATATATATATATATATATATATATATATATATATATATATATATATATATATATATATATATATATATATATATATATATATATTAATCCATTTTTTTTATAGGGGATGATCTTTTTTTAAAAACTCAGGGGATTAAGGGCTTTTTCTTTGTTTTTAAACAAAAGTTCTTCAGTTTATGATACAAGCTACCTTTAATTTGAAAAAAAAATAAAAAATTTATAACCCTAATCTCTCTCTCTCTCTCTCTCTCTCTCTCTCTCTCTCTCTCTCTCTCTCTCTCTCTCTCTCTCTCTCTCTCTCTCTCTCTCATTCGAGCCCAGTGTTGGACGGAACTGGGAATTTTCAAATCTTAATGAATAGGGAACTCCTGGGTTGGGACCTATGAACTTCGCGACTGTGAGCCGATAGGTGGAGGGTGGTACGCTTAGGACCCTCCCGGAACAGTGCTTCGCCCAGCAACTCTGGGATCCAATGGGATATATATATATATATGTAAAGAGAGAGAGAGAGAGAGAGAGAGAGAGTGAGAGTGAGAAGGAGAGAGAGAGAGGGAGAGAGAGAGAGAGAGAGGAGCATGTGGAGTTACATGGAGAGACAGACTGACAAATGAGGAAGTGAAGGAACGTTGTGATGTTGATGTGAATGTGCGTTAGGAGAAACACATTGAGGTGGGTTGGCCATGTGGACAGAATGGAGAGCGACAGACTTCCGAGGAGAGTGCATGTGAGTGAGGCGGAGGGGTGGAAAGGGAAGGGGAGGCCACGGATGGGATGAAGGGATGGAGTGGAGATGTATATGAGAGTGGGGGTGTGAGCTGGGAGCTGGGCAGTGAAATGGCAGCGGTCAGGAGGAAATGGAGGTGATTTTTTTATGGCCACTTCTTGCAGGATTCAGGCATCAGGCAATATGCGGTATATATATATATATATATATATATATATATATATATATATATATATATATATATATATATATCATCCGGACCTCCTCTCCCACCCAAGGGCATCTTGCCAAAAATCTTTCTAACAACTTTACCTCATCATCCTTCCCTCCTCTCTTCTACTCTGATGGTTCTGTAGCTATTTCTTCTACTGATAAAGCAGATCTCTTCGCACAGACTTTCTCCTCCAATTCTACCTTAGACGATTCCGGTGCTGTTCCTCCATCACTTCCCCCCTCTGACTTCCTCATGGCTGACATTAAAATTTCTTCAGTTGATGTATTTTCTGCCATCACTGGCCTCAGTACTAACAAGGCATATGGGCCTGATGGGGTCCCTCCTGTTGTTCTCAAGAACTGTGCTTCTGTGCTTACACCCTGCCTAGGCAAACTCTTTCGTCTTTGTCTGTCAACTTGTACCTTTCCTTCTTGCTGGAAGTTTGCTCTCATTCAGCCAGTCCCAAAGAAGGGTGACCACTCCCAACCCTCCAACTATCGTCCAATTGCTTTAACGTCCTGTATTTCAAAAGTTTTCGAGTCAATTCTTAATAGAAAAATTTTAAGGCATCTTTCCTATCACAACCTTCTTTCCGATCGTCAGTATGGGTTCCGTCAGGGACGCTCCACTGGCGATCTTCTCACCTACCTTTCAGACTCCTGGTCATCCTCCTTTCGGGACTTTGGCGAAAGCTTTGCCATTGCACTTGACATCTCAAAGGCTTTCGATCGAGTCTGGCATAAATCTTTAATTTCCAAACTGCCCTCCTACGGTTTCTATCCTTCTATCTGTGCCTTCATCGCTAGCTTCCTTTCTGGTCGTTCTATAGCCGCTGTTGTAGACGGCCATCGTTCTTCTCCTAGATCTATCAACAGTGGTGTTCCTCAGGGCTCTGTCCTATCACCAACTCTCTTCCTTTTATTCATCAATGATCTTCTAAGCTGTACATCTAACTCTATCCACTCATACGCTGATGACTCCACCCTTCACCTTTCCATTCGGTTCCCGCAACGCCCATCTCAACAGTTACTTCAACAAACAAGGGATGAGGCTATGGCACACCTAATGTCTGACTTGGCTCGTATCTCTGACTGGGGTAAAAATAATATGGTTGTTTTTAATGCATCTAAGACTCAGTTCTTACACCTATCAACCCGACAAAATCTTCCACAGGTATACCCACTAATGTTTAATAATATTCAGCTTAATCCTGCATCATCCTTGAACATGCTTGGGGTTTCATTTACTCGGGACTTATCTTGGAAAGATCATATTACATCTCTTGTAAAATCTGCTTCCAAGAGATTGGGTGTGCTAAGCCGACTAAGCTCTTTCTTTACCCCTGCGCAATTGTTGACTCTATACAGGGGTTTTATCCGCCCCTGTGTGGAGTACAACTCTCATGTGTGGGGTGGCTCCCCACATACAGCTCTTCTCAATAGGGTGGAGTCAAAGGCTTTTCGTCTCATTAACTCTCCTCCTCTTACTGACTCCCTTCAACCTCTGTCTCTTCGCCGCACTGTTGCATCTTTATCTCTTTTCTATCGCTACTTTAATGGTCACTGCTCCTCTGAACTGTCTGCTTGCATTCCTCCACCTCTACGACGGGCGCGTAGCACCCGTCTGGCAGCAAACTCTCATCCTTTTTCTGTCCAACTCTCTAATGCAAGAGTTAACCGTTACTCCCAGTCTTTCATTTATGCAACAGGTCAGCTCTGGAACTGTCTCCCTCTGTCTGTATTTCCTGCTGCCTATGATCTCCAGTCTTTCAAACGCAGTGTGTCCAGGCATCTCAAAATGATCGGATCTTGAATTTGGCTCTATATTGTATTTTATTTTTCTCTTGGAGGGAACTGTTACTGCGGGCTCATGGCCTTTGGTTCCTTCTTCCTCGCATAAAAAAAAAAAAAAAAAAAAAAAAAATGTCCAGACAGCACAAACTTGCCCAGTCCAATAGGCCACGTTTCCATTCACTCATCAGTCAAGCCCCCAGAATCCTGGCTCTACTGGGTACTCCAAAAACGTTCACCACATTCTGCAGCTTCACACAAACCTATCTGATTGAGTCAGTCCGGACGCTGCCATTCTCACAAGGGGTGCCAAAATCCTTGATCATGCACTTCTCTCCACAACATTCATCCTGCCAGCTCGATCTCTTGTCAGTTCCCTAGCCTCACCAATTTCCAAACCACTCTTCCTCAAACACTAATTCACCATATCTCTCCACCTTCTCCTTGGCCTACCTCGCCTCCTCCTTCCTTCAGATTCGCTCAGGTATACCTTTTTCACCACTCTATTGTTATCCATTCTTTCCATATGACCATACCATCTCAGGACACTCTTTTCGAATTTGGTGTCCACAGACTTCCTCACTCCACATCTTTCACGAATCACATTATTTCGTATCCTCTCCACCCTCCGTACTCCACATACATTCCTTGGCAGTCCCATCTCCACTGCTCTTACTCTTGACTTTTCATTTTCATGCCACACCATAGTCTCACACCCATATTTTAAAGTTGGCACTAACACTCTCTCATGTAAGCCTCGTGCAGCTACAACACTCAAGTCTCTGTTTCTTATCAATGCCTTTATTGCACCAGCTACGTTTCTTCCTTATGTCACTCTACTTTCAACTTCTTTTGCACATTTTCCTCTCTTTTCTATCACTGTACCTAATTATTTGAACTCTCACCAATTCCAGTCTCACTCCATTCACTGTGACATCACACTGGGAGTCACCTTCTCTCTCAATAACCATCACTTTACTTTCTCAACATTTACTCTCAAGGCACGACGCTCACAGACATCAGCAAAACTCTGCACTAGCCTACCAAGATCTTGTCCGGTACTTGCAAGCAGTACTGCATCATCAGCATACAACAAATTTGAGATATTCCATCTATCACCATTCTTTGCCAATGCCATCCCTCTCTCCATTACTCGTGTTTTTACTTCTCTCATCACCCCATCCATATACTGTATATATTGAACAACCATGGGGACATCACACCACTTTGTTACACGCCCACACTGATCATGAACAGTTCACTTAGATGCCCATTAACCCTTACACATGCTTCGCTACCATCATAGAAACTCATGACAGCACCTAACAGTTTACCATCTACACCATACATGCACAAAACTTTCGACAATCCCTCTTTGTCTTCTTTGTCGTATGCTTTTTCCAGATCCATAAACACATTATGGTCCTTCTCACAAGCCTTTTCTGATATCTGTCTCACTGCAAATACTTGATCAACACATCCTCTGCCACTGCTAAAGCCACCCTGTTCATCATTCACTAGGACTTCTGATATTTCTCTCACTTTCTCTATAATAATTCTTCCATATACCTTCCCTACCACACTCAATAAACTTATGGCACGATAATTCTTGCACTCACTTTGCTCACCTTTATTTTTGTACAGGAGTACAATTACAGCCTTTTTCCACTCTGCAGGCACAGTTTCACTCATCCATGCCTTCATACATATCTCCAGCAAGCACTTTGTTCCACTCTCTCCACTGCACTTAAGCATCTCAGCATACACCTCATCAACCCCAGCTGCTTTCCCATTTTTCAGTCGCGTCACTGTGCTCTTCACCGGTGCGGGTGTCATGTCTCCTGGCACTGCATTATTTCTCTGTGCACCCCCAAAACCATTTTTACAACCACTCTGCTTCTCTCCATTCCCATTCATCAGGCTTTCAAAATATTCTTTCCATCTGGTCCTTTCATCTCCATGGGTTAGTAACCTGCATCCTTCACACTATCACATCTCTTTCCACTTTCACTTCTACATTTGCGCACCTCTTTCCAAAATAACTTTCCATTTTCAGAGTAGTTTGCATTCATTTTTCTTCCCAGATCATCGTTTACCTCCTTTTTCCTTTTCACTAGTCTCTTTACATGCTTCTTGCTCTCAATATACTCAGTTCTTGTTTCAACTGAACCCCTATGCTGTAACCACTTTAGCCACTTCTTCCTCTTTTCCTCCACCGCTCTCTCTCTCTCTAGAGAGAGAGACAGACAGACAGACAGACAGAGAGACTTTCAGAAGATAAGCAGAGGTAGGAAAAAGAAATTAAATTAGAAGCCCTCCCAAAGGGGGAATCACACCAACTGCGGCCGATACATATCAAGTGCGGCTCAAAATATGACCTTGACTTTGACCTACTTTTGCCAGTTTCGAACTTGGAGGAGATTCTCATCCCTCCTATACACTTATAAAATTTTGTTATGATATCTTGAGTGATTGCGAAGTTTTCGTGCTAACAGACACACAGACAAACTGAAAACAATACTCACAGATTTTCAACCTTACTACGCACCCGTAAAATTTTGTGATGATACCCGAGGGCGTTGTGAAGTTATCTAGCTAACAGACAGACACAGACAATTTGAAAACAATACAAGCCTTGCTGTCGTGGCTGATAATAAAATTCGATAAAACAGATTCCAGGAGTCCTCTGTAAAAATAAAAAAAATAAGTGTGTAACAGTTGGACTTGAACTGCTGCAGACTAAAGTTTGGCGGGAAACAAATCTGGGAAAGAGAATTCCAAAAAGTAGTTCAGGTAAAAAATGAGTTCTGAAAGGCAAAAGATCTGCAATATGGCAGTTTGACAGTCGAGTCATGAGCGCTACCAAATGCCCGTGTAACACTGGGGATGGTGTGGAGAGGTGGCACAATGTTTGCAACATCGTCAGAGCTTTCACCATAAAATTATCTGCAAAATAATGCAAGGGATATAACATGCTGTTATACCTGTAGAAGAGATAGTTTATGTCTGATTGCTAGGTTATGAAATATGCTTATACCTTTGTCCTGAAGTTTGTCCTTTTTTTTTTTTTTTTTCTAGTGCAACCTCTCCACATCCGCTCCCCAAGGGTGGGCAATATTCCAACTCAGAGAATACATGACTCTGGTAAATTATACCTAACTTCTCGTCAGCAAAAAAGTTACAGATTCTGTACAAGAATCCATTTTCTTTGAGGCAGTTTTAGCAAATGATATAACATGAGAGATCCAACTGAGGGTATTGTTAGGCGAAACACAGAATTTCAATACTTTCAGAGATAGGAATATTAGTTGCACTGAAGTTATTATAAGAATCTAGCAATATCTGTCTATTAGTGAGCTGAATACATTTGGTTTTCCCAGCATTAATGAGACCTCGTTATTTTGTCCCTCTTCAGTGATCTTAGATAAGTCTTTATTTACACAGATTGCTGTGTTGGTTGGGAGATAACAAATTGTGTGAATGAGTGTTAAGTGTGAAGGAACCGTGAAACGTTGAGGAATCTTCATATGAGTGAATGGTACTATGGGTGAAAGACTAAAGATCATTAAAATGAATGAGGATTGGACCCAGGACTGATCCTTGTGGCATGCCGGCAATAACTGAGTGGAAATTAGAATAAATGTCATTTACATTTACTCTTAATTTTGTGTTGCGGAACTATGAGGAAATCAGTGGGACAAAAGATGATAGACCTTAGCAGGAGACTCTGGATAACGAGGGATGGTGCCACACTGTCAAAAACTGTAGAAATGTCAAGAGTTAATGGCGGAGTTGGTCAGTTGGCCGATAGTTGCTATGAGTAGAAACTGAGTTTATCAAAAATAGATTTTTCGTGGTGAAAACCACACTGATTGTCACTCATTAAGTTCTTGAACTCAAGATGTTTAAGAATATGTTTATTAATTATAATTTCAACCACTTTACCAAGAGAAGATAAAATAGCTATTGATCTGAAAGCAGAGGGCTCAGAGTAACTTCCTTTCTTTGGAATTGGGTGATTATTTTCTTCTTTCCAAGAATTAAGGAATGAAAAAGTTTGTTGGCATATTCTGAATAGCTTAGCTAGAACAGGAGCAAGTTCTGAGAACACTTTTTCGTTACTACTGGAGGAATTTCATCTGGATCTGGAGTTTTTTTTTAACTGGTAAATTGCCTACGATAGATTTTATGTATCTAGTTTGTATCAAGTTACAGTAGAGGAACGTCCTGACTGACCTCCTCCAAGGTACAATTTCTGGCAAACGCACTGGCGAGGATGTTAGTTTTTCCATGAGGGTCATTTACAGTGTTTTTATGTAAAGATTTCGGTGGGGGGGGGGGTGAAAGGCGATGATGTGCTAAAGATATTACTGAAAGAACGGAAACTTGACCAGAGTATTCTATTGTCATTATGATTACTTTTTTGTTGGATGCTTGGTTGTGAAGAAAGTTTGATCTGGCAAGATTTTTCTTACTGTTTTGCATGGTTTGTGATAGTTTTATAGTGGTTGAGGGATTCAGTATAGTACAGTATTTTACTCCTAAGTAAGAATTATAATGGTAAAGACTTTTGGGTCGTTGCTCTGGCACAAATGCTGTCGAACCATTATGGGAAGTCCGATCTTTTAGTAAATTGTTGACTGATTATGAACAATTCCGTACCAACCTGTTTTAAGTCATTACTGTGGGACTTGGTAAAAATGATGTCAGTGGAGAAGAAGGACTACCATGGAATAGCAGCTAGACAAGTACTAAATCCATCTCAGTTCACCCTACCAAAGTGCCATCTACAGTAGTTACCGTGATTGGTTCAGAAAGCGAAGGTTTGGGGTAGCTAACGAATGATCATAGTTATTTGTCAGGAATAAGTCCATTAGATTGCCAGAATTATCTGGTGTTGTGGTTATTTTGCCAGTTGTGAGAGACAAAATGATTCTGCTGACACTTCGCATTCTATACCGGTATCGTCAGTCCTGGTAATAGCCATTCTACATTATGGGCACTCAAATCACCCAATACGGTAATTTCAGCGGTAAGTGTGAGGTTAAGGTTGATCAGCTGTGTAGATATGGGGTTCAATTCTCTCCATTCTGATGAGGCTCGAGTGGAGCGATCAGCATCACAGGTATAGTTGGTTATATTAAAGTAATTCATTTTGTACAGTGTTCAAAATTCGTAGAAGTGAATTTTACGATAGTGCCAGTTGCACATTCAGACTGATTATAGCAACAAATGCCATCCTTGGTAGAAAAGTTCATGAGATAGTAGCCAGGAAAACTAAACGGGGATAAGTAGTAGAGGGAGAGATTTGGATTTTTGTGAGGAACAGGGTTAGAGGGTTATGGATTGATGAAAGTAGTTAACAAAATTCAGATTGGTGCTAAGACCACGGATGCTAGTAAAATATAAAGCCGAAACAGCATTCTCTGCCGATAAGCATGATTTGTGGTAGTAGCAATCGCTGCTGGCACAGTAGCTTGATGGCAACCAGGAAAGCCCTGTGCTGCCAGCCCTACCCTACCAGTGGCGGCAATCCAAGGTACCACCGCATTGCTCTTAGTGCTGCAGTGGACATTGTTAAGTGGGGAAGAAATGGACGGTGTGATGTTTAATGTGCATGTAGTGTGGTGTAGATAGTTGGAGGCAGATGTTTATGAGAGTATGCTGGCCTACTCTCTGTGTTACTGAAAACACTGAAAATGTGCAGTAAGGCGAGATGGTCAGGAACAGGTCCAGAAGGATGGTGAAACGGCAGCTCCTGTTCTCCGTAATACCAGCTTGCCGTCTACCTCGGGAACGCCGCCCATAAAAATTCGACTGGTGCTATAGTCTTCTCCCTTATCTATTTGTCTGCCTAACTATGTATTTAAAGTAAAGAGATAGGGATACAGATAGACAGATAGATATACAAATAGACTAGTAGTGTGGAATATGGTTTTGTGTTGCTTTATCATATCATTATTGATATCATCACCAGCGAAGTTGCCGGAAGTTATTTTTTCATCCCTGCTTGTCTGTTTGTTTGTTTGTATGTCCACATGTTACGTCAAAAAGTTTTATGACGGATTTCAGTGAAATTTTGTGTATAATTGGATCATGGGTCAAGTAAGAGTTTATTAGATATTAGTGATGATCTGAGTTTGAGTCCCGGTTCAAGACCTTTATTTATTAATTTTTTTGTCCACAAGATATCTCAAAGAATTATTGATGGATTTTAGTGAAATTTTGAGGCTATGTGGGTCATAGGCCAAGGAAGAGTTGATTAAATTCTGGTTTTGATCTGAGAAGTCTGGTATAGACGTTGGCGGAGATGTGTGCCCTTTGAGTGGCATTAACTTCTTGTAACAGTGTGAGAGATGTATAAGGAACGAATGTGTGTTAGCCTGTGTGGCAGTTTACAGTGTATATGCGATATGGAAGTGAAAAGACTGTGGTATATGGTAGTGTGCAGTGTGCTTGATATACAAGTCTGGAAATGTGAGAGATGACACTGCAAATGTGTGCCCTTGTTATTGCAATGATATTAGATGTTTCAAAACTGTAACAGCGTGAGCTGTGCACATAATATGGTAGCGTATGTATGGTATGAAAGAGCTGTGTATATAATATGATAGTGTAAGTATGGAATGATAGAGCTGTGTAATGTGTATATGTTATGGTAGTGAAAGCACGGTATGATTTTAATTTGGTGATGTTTAGTGAACTGAGATGATATGCTTGTGTTGCTGTGGTCATGGATGACGCAGAAGTACGAGGTATGCAGCTTTGTCGCTCTGGTAGTGTTATTGACAGTTCTGATGTAACAGTGCTGGTACTGGTGTAGGTATTGGTATGGCAGTGTTGGCAATGGTGATGTAACTGTGTGCCAGCCTGTTGGTTTCCGCAGCAAAGGGTTTGTCATGTGGTGAAGGACTGCTCTTTGTTCCTTCCGACACCCTGTACCAGACAGGTATGGAATGGCCAAGGAAAACGAGAGGGAAATATCGGAAACTGTAATTTTAACTTATTATCACTATCTATCTATATACCTAGGCTGCTTCCCCCAAGGAAAGGGAGGTAGCCGAGACAGGACGACACACTCCCCATTTACTCATCCATTCAAACACATTCATTCGCATCTTAGCCCCAAAGGGGAGAACGGACAGATCCTCACCGCACCACACCGCACAAGGGTCAACTGCACAATGTAATCAGTGACATCCGCAGCAGGGCCCGACAGCAGAACTGGTTTACCCCTGCCACATGATAACAGACCCATCCCCTTACCCGCACCTGACCTGACTAGCTGATCAGACCAAATGTGGGAGAATATCCCCTCAGGGCTGCGTCATCACTTATTCATTCACAATTTCTCTCCATTTATTTCTGTCACGCACAGCCACTCTTCCTTGGCCAACAGACATCCCTCTTGCATCCAACGCTCTCTTCATACTGTCCATCCATCCTATTCGTGGTCTTCCTCTCAGCCTTACACCTCTCACATCAGATCTAGTTATCTTTTTCACCAATCGCTCATTATCCATTCTCTCCATATGCCCAAACCATCACAACACCCTCTGCTCAACTCTACCAGCCATCTCCCGAACAACTCCAGTTCTCCTTCGCACTTCATCATTTCGCACCCGATCCATACGCGTCACTCCACACATACTCCTCAGACACCTCATCTCCATTACATTTAAACTTTTCCTCTCTGCTACACCCATATTTCATGTTTCAGCGCCATATAACGCAGTCGGTACCACAACACCTTCATACAGCCTTCTCTTTACATCCATTCCAAGCGAACGACATTTAAACACTTTTTTCATTCCTCCCAGCACCTTTCCTACTTCATTTATTCTAAACTTCACTTCTGCATCTATTCTTCCATCCACCGCAACATGTGACCCTAGATATTTAAAACAATCTACCTCCTCAAGCAACTCACCATTCAAAACTATACGAGTATTCATCCCCCTACCATCTATCACACTTTCCCTTATCAAATGGGATTAGTCCCTTAACCCTCACTCACTCAATAATCAGACATATTAGCAGCTTATAAACATACTAGTGCTGAGATGGACTACATTTATGCTTTAAAGCTGTTCAAATGATCACATTGAAAAACGTTAATACTGTTTACCTGTCTGTCTGTCTGTCTCTCTCTCTAACTTTAATCAGAATTTTGTACATGGGTTGTAGACAACGGTGCTAAAAACTTCAGTAATGATACTGAGAGTTATCTTTAGCTAACGATATTATGAAAGTATATATTTGATTTATAATTAGTCTATCTAGCTATCTATATACCTAGGCTGCTTCCCCCAAGGAAAGGGAGGTAGCCGAGACAGGACGACACACTCCCCATTTACTCATCCATTCAAACACATTCATTCGCATCTTAGCCCCAAGGGGAGAACGGACAGATCCTCACCGCACCACACCGCACAAGGGTCAACTGCGCAATGCAATCAGTGACATCCGCAGCAGGGCCCGACAGCAGAGCTGGTTTACCCTTGCCACATCATAACAGACCCATCCCCTTACCCGCACCTGACCTGACTAGCTAATTAGTGCTTAGTTTATATTACAGTATTTAGATAATTATGGATAATAATTGTGTATTTTGAGTTTACTATTATATGTGCTGTATATATTAGGAATAGCTAAGGTATACTTAGATATTACTAACTGTATATACACAGATATATTATATTGCCTGATTTTGGAGCCATTGGTTGATGTGAAGCTTGAACTGGTGCAGGGTAGTTGACTGGTGACTGTCAGGTGCACCATGCAGTTCCAGAGGCGACTGAAGTGGGGCAGGAATGACCTGAGGTATTGCTCTGTCCTGGGAAAGGGGATAGTTACTTGGTGTTCCATGTTGTGGGATTCCCGTGTGTCGTATGCAGGCACACGGGTTGGAAGGAGACGGAGTGGTGCCAAATGGGGGGACTGCTACTTGTGTATTTTGTACATTACACAGAGGTCACCTACGTTTCGTCGAGTCTGTAGTGGCTGGAGAACAGTTCTTGGATATTGTGACTTGAGTTGGATTAACCTTTCTGCTCAATTCTGAACTTTGCCCAGCAGCCTGAGATAAGAGGGTGGACAGGATGACCAGGTCAATGGAGCGTACTCCATAAAACTGCAAACTTGTGCCTTATATAGAGTTTCTACTCCCCGGTCGTCGAGCAGATTGGCTATTTGCCGAATGTAGCCTAATTTCCAGGGAGCATTTTTTGCTAGGCGTTTGATATGGCTTGTGAATGTAAGGCTGCTGTTGAATTTCACCCCAAGGATAGAGATGGCATCCTGAAGTGGGAGTGTTCTGTTGTCAATTTGGATGTTAGAAAGGGGAGCATCAACAGGATCTGGTCTCCGAGAAATTAACATGGCCTGGGTTTTCTCAGGAGCAAAGGTAACTTGCCAATGTTTCTCCCAGGACACAATGCTCTGCAGGGACTGATTTATGTGTGTTATGGTGGTCTGGCGATCACGTCTGTCACAAGTAAATGTTAGAGTGCAGTCATCTGCGTATGCTTGTGCTTCAGGGATAAGCTGTAGTATGTCATTGAAATAAATGTTCCACAGGATTGGAGCAAGGACGCTGCCCTGCGGCACACTGGCATCGACTGGAAGTTCGCTGGAAGTGTGACCATTGACCACCACACGTAGGGTTCTGGCGTTGAGGTAGTCGTGAAGCAAATGACGTAAATGACCACTGATCCCTAGACTTTTTAGTTTGGTGATGAGGCCCTGGTGCCATACCTTGTCGAAAGCACCAGCAGTGTCCATTGCAATGACGATTGTGTCCATCCCGTTATCTAATGACTGGTTCCATTTAGTAGACTGGAGTAGAAGAAGATCAGCAGGAGATCTGCCTTCTCTGAAGCCAGACTGTTTGTTGCTGAGTAGGTGATGTTGTTCTAAGAATGTTGTTAGTTTATTTGCTATTAGGGCCTCAAGTATTTTTCCTGGGATAGAGGGGAGGGATATTGGCCTGTAGTTCTGAGCTTCTGTTGTTTCCCCTTTTTGTGCACTGCTACAACTTGTGCCCACTTCCACATTTTTGGCCACGTGTGAATTTAGGCATTTCTGGAATATTGCAGTCAGAGGTACAGCAAACTGGGTGGCACAGTTTCTTAAGATGTGTGGACTCTCTCTCTCTCTCTCTCTCTCTCTCTCTCAATATATTTACATATAAGTGTATATATCCAAGACAGCAACCACCTGTTTCATTACAGAAAAACAGAGGAAGGCACGGTGAAGGAGTAAGTGGTGTAGGATTTATATTAAGAGAAATCTTCTAGAGAGCACTGATAAATTCTGCAGTGTGTCTGACAGAACAGAATGGATTGTAATCAGACTATGCAAAAAGTACACCTTGAAAGTATTACAAGTATATACAGTACACCTGCTTCTCGAAACACAGACGACGATGGAGAAATAGAAAGGTTATATGACGACGTCTCTGGGAGAAGATAAGACCAGATATACGTTACTTATGGGAGACTTCAGTGAAAAGGTTAGAAATCGAAAGTTGGAGAAGCTTGTATCGGACAATTTGGAGTAGAAGAGATTAGTAACAGAGGTGAGATGGTAAAATTTTGTGAAATGCATAGCAAGAGAATAATGAATACATTCTTCTACAAATGAACAGGAAGAAAATGGGCCTGGAGAAGCTCAAATAGAGTGAGAGAAAAATGGGAAATCGACTTCATTATAGCAGATAAGAACAACCCGATCACTAATGTAAGTTATCAACAAAGTAAATATAGGAAGGGACTGTAGAATGGTGGGTTGCCTACCCAACTTCGATTGCAGAAGGAATGGAAGGAGTAATGAAGAACTAGCATCATGCCATAATATGGCCCTATGGCACTATAGCAGTAGAGGGAAAATAAATGCCGGAAGAGAAATGGAAATATTAAAAACAAAGATAGAACAGAAGATCAGAACAGAAAGTAAGGAGAGAAAGACTAGAGACAAAAAGTTCCTCATTAGCTGCTTCCTACAACAAGCAGGGATGGCCAAAGGCCAGCATAGTGATTTCAATGTCACTGAGATACCTAAGGGCCGGAGTCAACGTATGTCAGCCAGGTTGGTGCTTGGCACCACCACTTCAGCCTATAACACACTAAGGGTTTCGGTCTCTCGTGTGAACCTCATGTTTTTAAAATAACCTTTTGCACTCTCCCTCTCTGGATTCTTCATATATATATATATATATATATATATATATATATATATATATATATATATATATATATATATATATATATATATATGCAGTATATAATAGCTGTACTATGCATGTCACTAAAAATGCTAAATATAAAAATCGGTATCCCAGAGTCGTAGAATAGAGTCAGCGGCTCCTGTGTGTGAGAAGGCAAGGCAGTTAGTGGGGCTTTGACTGTTGTAGGGAGAGGTTGTACACTGCTCTTCGTCCTCGTCTTCATCCTATCAATTCCTCCATATATTTATTAACATGTATGGAACATGGATTTTCCTCGGGCATTTAAAAACGACTAGTTTTAACAACAAATAAGTAAACATTTCCTGTAAGCGCCAACGTGATTAATTTCTACAACAAATCTTTTCCAATTAATGATTCTCCCCATTGACAGATATTTTTGTCCCTTTGCAATAAAATTTTTTATTTTTTGTAGTTGCTCCTGCTACCTACAGGCGACTTCGTTGACTTTGAAGAGACCATGTGTAGTAGCGGAGTTACAAGCAGTCTTCATTAACTGTTTAAACACTTGAATACAATCATTAGTTAGCAGCATGAATGTACAAAACCATTATTTTATCGAACAGTTTAAATTATATGTTAAAGTCAGGACTGTGATTTTTTTAAACAGTAAAATCATCGGTCTTAAATTCTATGATAAAATATTATTATGCCTTTAAAACCATCACCACGTGGGAAAAAAAAAAAAAGATCTTAATGAATGTTTTCTGGTAGGAACCAAGCAGATTAATTACCACAAAAACCCATCTCTGCTAAACACTTTCCTGTCGTCGGATGTCTTTCATCATTATCGGGAAAAACAATTAGAAACTTTCCCCACTTTGCATCATTATGTAAATTCTCGTGACGTAAATCACGGGGTCATTTCTCAGGCTTCTTACGGAGGGCCTTCCTCATGAATTTTAATGGCTTCAACGCAGGAATACTTTTATTTTTCCATTCTTTTTCCCGGAAGAAAATTTTATTCAATTTAAGAGAGATTTTGAAAACGGGATATATTTATTTATTTATTTGCTTGTTTCCTTGTTTTGCATAACAATATGAACTGATGATTCAGAGTCTGCAGATGTTGTCCTGTGTAAAGAAACATGACCAAACGGAAATCAGAATTGAGATTCATTCATTTTGTCGCCTAGACACATTGCATATCAAACACTTGGGGCCATAGTCAGTGCGAAAGACAGGTTGAAGAAGTCAGTTCTACAGTTTAAAAGTTGTGCTCATGTAAGACTAAGAATATCGTTGAACTCTTGCACTGGAAACTCGGACAGGAAAGGGGTAAAACTGTATAGATGTGTAGCTAGACGGATTCTATATTAGTTGCATAATGAAGGAAGAATGCAAGCAGAAAAAACAGATCAGGCATGACATTTAAGTTAGTGACGAATGAAAGAGAGATGTAACTGAGAGAGAGAGAGAGAGAGAGAGAGAGAGAGAGAGAAAGGAGGGGGTTGAGAACAGCTATGAAGATAATTATGAGGTGTAAAGCCACTGACACTACACTAGTTAACTGTGCTATATGTACTGAACCCCACCCCCACCCCAACACACACACACACACGGACATGAACTGCGAGGCCGAATAAGGTCCTGCGAAAATTCAGTAGCTGAGCAGGATTAACGAAAATAGGAAGTTGGTCGAGCACATCTAACCTCAGTGGAGCTAATTTAAAAAGATAAACAGATAATTCTATGGTAGATCACAAGAAAAAGAAACATGATGGGTATTGAGAGATGACGCAAAATTGTGCCATGCGTTACTGAAGATAATGGCATAGTTCAGTAGAAGACTGTGGCAGGCTGAATAATGGCGGAACCGAGTTTTTATGCAAGCCTTTGAATCCATGTGACATAATTTTCATTTTATTCTTGCTGGTACCAAACTACATTATTCAGTAAAGAATTAGACGATATTACTGAACGATTATGCAATGGCTATAACATAGTCCCTCCAGTTCGAGGAATGTTTTATCAGCTCAATGAGACTGTCTTTGACTCGGACAAATGTAACGAAAAAGACGTCCACGGGTTCAATTGATTAAAAACATGGTTTGGTTGTACATGAACGATATGAATTTTTCATCTCAGTATAGACAGAGAGACAATGATTGCCACAGATAGTTGTGTATATATATTGTTACATAGCCTATGATTTCATCATCCCTTGTATAATTATAACTTATGATACAGTTTTGTTCATGATTGCATCATACTTTTTATGATCCTAATGTACAGTATGCTGCATGTTTGTTCACGATTCGCCACGTGGCTTCCATAGTACCAGGCTTGCATGTTCTACCTCACTCCCCCCTTCTCCCCCTTATAGTAGAGTAAGTCGTTCTTTCTGTTGTTCAGGGCAGGATTGTCAACTCTTCGTCCCCTATGCCTTCATTTGCGTGTCCTTCTTACAAGTTGAATCAAGCTCTGCCGGCCCCTGTATAATGAGCTCAGTCTCTGCATTAGTTGCCACTTAGATCTACTCCTCATTCTGTTCACATCTCTGTCCTCCCCTGTACAGTATATTATTATTTTTGTCAGTGCTCAGGAAGTCTGCAGCCATCTAGCTGCTGTATAATTTGAGTATAAGTGTTATTACCATTTTTCTTGTACTGTATAGCCTAAGGCGTTAATTCGTAAGCCTGGTAAAGTTTTTATGATTCATATTGGTTCCATACTATCAGCCAGTATTAGTAATATTTTGTATCTGTAATAATATTATATCTTGCTTTGACTCAGCATTATCCGGTTTTCTCATTTTATCAGGGCTGACTTAGATAAATTTGCTCTTGCTAATTTCGTGTTAATAGAGGCTATTGCAGTTAACCATATATATTTAAACTGTTTTGCCATTACATTATCCTTATGAGTCCTGAATGTTTAGTTGTTAGTTTGAGCATTAAACTTTAACTTGTGATTTTACATAAGTCTTTTGTTTTGAACCTGGAACTTTGCGGGACAGTAGTGATTTTAGTATTCTCACTTGAAGTGTTCATTATCTCTCTCTGTTCCATAACAATATATATATATATATATATATATATATAATATATATATATCATATATATATATATATAAATAGAGAGAGAGAGAGAGAGAGAGAGAGAGAGAGAGAGAGAGAGAAGGGGGTGAGTTGGAGATGGGAGAGCCAAATGGCAGAAAGCACAGCGATGTGGAGGCGATACGTCTGTCTCCACTGTTAACGTGATTATAGATAAATAATGAAACAAAAGCATTCGGGGGCCAAATGCTAACTGTCCGCCAAATTGTGTCGTGGGCATACAAGCTACCTACAACCCAAATGTGAAGAAAAATAGCAAGACTCTTTGGAGTTCAGTCACTGCATTTCACAAAAAGCATATTCTTATTAAAAAATTATGTAAGCTGGTATTTGGTCGTGTTTGATCAAACCCTCACCAAAAGTAATAGCCTTGTGCACATTCACATACTCGTAGTTGCTATTTTCTGAAAGTTTGGTGAAAATTCGTCCTTAACTTTACGAGGTGTTTTGGCAAAACACACACACACACACACACACACACACACACACACACACACACACACACACAGGCAAGAAAATGTTGATTATATAATGTATCACCCTCCATTCGGCAAAAGTGACCATGCAGTATTAAACTGCAACATCAGGACTGCATATAACATAGTTAACAGTAAAGACTTACAAAAAGAGTCTAAACTACAAATAGGGCAACTACCATGTCCTAAAGAAGTACTACTTAGAAACAGATTAGGAAAAGAAGGTTAGAGGAAAAGATTTAAATGTTATATAGAAAATTCTGTGATTTTTATGATATAGGATCCAAAATTACATACCTCAGCACAAAGAAACAGAAATGAAAATAAAGAAATGGTTTAATACAGAATGTAAAAAAATCAAAAGAAAAAAGATTTGCTGTGGAATAGATACCGAAGAAGATACAATAGTGAGAGGGCATATAACAACTATAAACAGGCACGAAATTATTATACAAAGATATGGAAGGAGGCTCAGAGGCAGCTTGAGGAAGCCATCCTAAATACGGTAAAAGTAGTGGTCAACCTAAGCTATTTTACAGCTACATCCGAAGCAAAACCAAAGCTAAAGATAAAATACACTCCTCTTCGGATGAATTATACAAATATCAGAGAAAAAAGAAGCACAGGAAGAGTGAAGTATATTAAAGGAAAAGCAAATGGTCCCGACGAAATTTCAAGTTGGGTGCTACATGAATGTGCACAGGAGTTAAGCAGACCATTATATTTAATATTCAGGGAACCCTTAGGCCAAGGTAAACTGCCTGATAGTAATTTTGGAAGAAAACAAACATTGTTCAAAGAGAAATGTTGATAAGAAAAATTTGGGTAAACCATCTAGAAGAACACGGTATGATAACAGAAAGGCAGTTCGGTTTTAGCAAGGGAAAATCATGTGTTACTAATCTATTAAGCTACTATGGTAGGGTTACTGAAACATTACAGAAAAGAGAAGGATGGGTGGACAGTTTCTACTTAGATTTCAAGAAAGCATTTGGCAGAGTACAGCACCAAAGACACTTATGGAAACTGTACCACGAAGGAGGTATCCAAGGCAACTTGTACCGTTAGATGCAGGATTTTCTCAGTAAAAAGGGAAATGAGAACAGTTCTAAGGGAAAATAACTCATCATGGATGGAATTGACTTGCGGAGTTCCACAGGGCTCAGAGCTGGCACCAATTATGTGTTTAGTATATATAAACTACATAGACAGTAACACTGGAAGTGGAAGCTAAATATGTTTGCTGATGATGCAAAAATACAAAGGAAAATTACTAACACAGATTCTTGCTGAGAGCTACAAGAAGAATTAAATAAATTTCATGAATGGGGAAAAAAATATCAAATGGAATTTAATATGGACAAGTGTCATGTAATTAAGTTTGGTAAATGTGAAAAAAAGATCAGATTGGGATTATAAATTGGGAAGGTCAACCCTATACATATCGGAAAGGAAGAAGGACCTAGGAGCGATTATTAATAACAGATTATCTCCCGCTGACCACATCAGTGAGAACGTACGTATCATGTATCCACTGCTTGCTAATATAAGAATAGCATTCACATATATAAATGAAGACATGCTGAGAAAGATAACATCATTCTTCAGACCAACCCTGAAGTATGCACCAGTAGCCTGGAATCCTCATCTCAAAAAACACGTAGATAAGACTGAAAAGTACAAAGGGCACCAAGCTTAATGGATCTAAGCTACGAAGAAAGACTAGAACAATTTAATCTACCAACACTACAGGAGAGAAAGAAAAGAGAAGACATGATTATGCAATATAAATGCATCTCACGGAAAAAGAGTATAGACATAAATGAATATATAACCTATGGAGAAGCATTTGCAAAAGGACACTGCAAAAAAACTACATAAAAAGAGAGGAACAAAAGACAGAAGGAAATTCAGTTCCCAAATAGGGCAATTTATCAGTGAAATGCACTACCGAATGAAATAGTGTGTGCCAAAAGTATTCATAAAACTAAAGGATATGTATGATAACAATGGTTTAATACATAGAGCAGTACGAGCTTGACTTATTCCTGTAAAAATACTATTAGGTAAGAAAACACACACACACACACACACACACACACACACACACACACACACACACACACACACACACACAGAAAAAAAACTATATTACCTTGCCTCGTAAAGGACGGGCGATAAAAGTACAAAGAGACGAGGGAAGACTTCTTTTCTCTCACTCCTGCCCCCTCCCCCTCCCCCCCCGACACACACAGTCTCACCTCACATTCCATTGCTTTAGTAATCCTCTTACATACATACATACATACATACATACATACATATATGCATATATACATTTATATATGTACATGCATACATAGATGCATATATATATACATTTATAATTATGTACATACATACATAAATGCTTCAGAGAGAAGACTGTAACACCAGTCGAGCAGGGTGATACTACCATGGTTGCTGGAAAGCTTATGACAGGGAGCTGGATCTCCTGTTTCATCAGCCATCGGGACTAGCTTCTGAACTTTTTCAGTGTTTCACTAATACAGAAAGTGAACCAGCATGCTCTCCACAATAAGTTCCTTTAACTTTCAACATCAAACTAAAAGCACATTACACACTTCACTTCCTGTTCAAAAAAAAAAAAAAAAAAAGCATCAACTAGCAAAGCATCAGAGTCCCCAGGGAGGGGGCATCAAAGTCCCAAGGATCCACCTCTCACCTGGTGACGACCCAGCAAGATGCCCGGCACTATTGTCTGACTAACTTTTTCATTTCTCCAACATTTGCGACCTTTCCTCTAACTTCCTCTCTGTTGAACACCACTTCTCCTCTAAACCCCACCTTCTCTTCCTAACTGAGACTCGGCTGTCTGAGGCGACTGATAGCAATCCCTTTTCTGTTTCCTCCTACTTCCTTTATACTCATTTCAAAGCCAAAGGTGGCTGTTGTGTATATATACGCAACGACTTATCTTGCCCTCATGTTCCTGAACTCGATTCTTCTGATTTCTCTACGCTCCGGCTTCGGCTTTCCTGTCATTCTCTGACTAAATATATCTGTGCTGTTTATTTATCCCCTAATTCTACTGATTTTCAAAAATTCTTCAACTATCTTACTTCTACAATGGAACACATTCTATCCATTTCTCTTTTCTCTGAAATCTCCATTCTAGGAGATTTCTATGTTCACCACCCCCTTTGGCTCTCTTTTTTCACTGATCCACCTGGTAAAAAAGCCTACATCTTTTCTATCCTTAATGATCCAGAGCAGCGTGTACAGCACATTACCTGTATCCCTGACCGCCTCGGAGAGAGTTTCAACATACTTGACCTCATTCTTACAAGTAATTCTTCTGCTTATGCTCTTAATCTTTCTTTTCCACTGGGTGCCTCTGATCACAACCTTATCAACTTACCCTGTCCTATCACTCCAGTAAAGCCTGCGAACCCTCCAAAGAAGCATCGGTTGTGGCACTTTGGAGCTGCTGATTGGGAGGCCCTCAGGCAGTGCTTCTTTGATTTTCCCTGGAATGATTATTGTTTCCATGACCGGGAGCCATTTGAGTGTGCCATGGCATGGAAGCATACAATCCTTTCTCATATCCTTTGACTAATGCAAAAAGAAAGAAAAAAAAGTTTAATCATGCTTGTTCTGATGCTGCCCACAACAAGGAGAAGGCATACAAAACGTACTGGAGTCAGTCCACTCTTGAAACTCATATCTTTTATGTTTCTGCCCAGAATCGTTCTAAATCTGTTCTTCGCTCTGCTAAAAATAATTTCATTCTTACCAAATGCTCTGAACTCTCCAACTTGTATTCTTCCCGCTCCTTCTGGCACCTTGCCAAAAACCTTTCTAACAACTTTACCCTATCATCCTTCCCTCCTCTTTCACACTCTGATGGTTCTGTAGCTATTTCTTCTGATAAAGCAGAACTCTTCACTCAGACTTTCTCCTCCTATTCCACCTTCGACGATTCCGATGCTGTTCCTCCATCACTTCCCCCCTCTGAGTTATTCATGGCTGATATTAAAATATCTTCACTTCATGTATTTTCTGCCATACTGGCCTAGGTACTAATGAGGAATATGGATCTGATGGGCTCCCTCCTGTTGTCCTCAAGAACTTTTGCTTCTGTGCTTACACCTTGCCTAGGTAAACTCTTTTGCCTTTGCATATCAACTATCACCTTTTCTTCCTGCTGAAAGTTTGCTCACATTCTGCCTGTCCAAGAGAAAGGTGACCATTCTCATCCCTCTAACTATCGCCCATTTGGTTTAACATCCTACATTTCAAGAGTTTTTGAGAGTATTCTAAACAAAACAAATTTTAAAGCATCTTTCCTATCGCAGCTTTCTTTTTTGTTCATAGTGTGGATCCCACTGGTGAAGCTCCAATGAAGATCTTCTCATTTACCTTTCCGATTCCTTGTCATCCTCCTTTCGTGACTTTGGCGAAAGCTTTGCCATTGCACTTGGCATCTCAGAGGCTTTTGATCGAGTCTGACATTAATCTTTAATTTCCAAACTGCTGTCTTATGGTTTCTATCTTTTTACCTGTGCTTCCATCCCTAGCTTCCTTTCTGGTCTTCTATAGCCGCTGTTGTAGACGGCCACCATTCTTCCCCTAGATCTGTCAGTAGTGGTGTTCCTCAGGGCTTTGTCATATCACTAACTTTTCTTTTTTTTTCATCAGTGACTTTCTAAGCTGTACATCTAACCCTATCCACTCATTTGCTTATGACTCCACTCTTCTCCTTTCCATTCGCTTCCTGTAGCTTCCATCTCAGCAGTTACTTCTGTAAACAAGATATGAGTCTATGGCATACGTGATGTTTGACTTGACTCATATCTCTGACTGGGGTAAAAATAATCTTGCATCAAAAACTCATAGTTTACATCTGGAAACACGACAAAATCTTCCACAGTGTACCCTCTACTTTTTTGCGATATGGAGTTCAATCCTGCATCATCATTATTCATACTTGGGTTTTCATTCTCTTGGGATTTATCTTGGATAGAACATATTTTTGCTCTTGTAAAGTCTGCTTCCAAGAGATTAGGTGTGCTAAGCCGACTGTGTGACTTCTTTACCCCTGAACAGTTGCTGCCACTATACACTGGTTTTATTCGCTCCTGTGTAGAGTACAATTCTCATTTGTGTGGAGGCTCCCCACATACAGCTCTTCTCAACAGGGTGCAGTCAAAGGGTTTTCATCTCATTAATTCTTCACCTCTTATAGGCTTCCTTCAGCCTCTGTCTCTTCACTGCACTGTTGCATGTTTATTTCTTTTCTATCAATACTTTAGTGGTCACTGCCCCTTTGAACTGCCTGCTTGCATCCCTCCATCATTACGGCTGGAACATAGCACCTGTCTAGCAATAACCTTTCATCTCTTTTGTGTTCAACTCTATAAGGCAAGAGTTAATTGCTGATCCCAGTCCTTCAAATTCTGTCTGTATTTCCTACTGTCTAAGAACTCCAGTCTTTCAAATGCAGTGTTTCTAGGCATCTCAAAATGAACGGTTCTTGATTTGGCTCTCTGTTATCTTGTTTATGTTTTTTCTTCGAGGCAACAATTTGCGGGCTCGTGGCCTTTGGTTCATTCTTCCTTGCATTAAAAAAAGGAAAAAATGTAGGCCTATACTGTATTCGTCTATTCGATCATATATACATGGATACATATATACATCCATACATACATCCTCCTGTCTGTACATACACCTACAAGCACACATCTCTTACTCTAACACTGTACTCTCTCTCTCTCTCTCTCTCTCTCTCTCTCTGGAGAAATTGTCTAATCGGAGTGTGTCTGTATCTTAATATTGCGGCCAGACCACTTGGTACAAATATAAAGTCCATTCAGTCTGTGTATCTATGGAACACACACACACACACACACACGAGACACGAGAGTGAGAAGACACGCCTCACATCGCTCCACACCGCACCGGGTCAAACTCGGCCCACAAATGGCCATACCTAAAAAGTATATTTATATGAGTCAAGCTCAGTACTAGGTCCAACTAAATAGTGTTCTAATATAAAAAGAAGGAAGTTTAAGTAAAAGTGTTGTTCCAACAACACAATACAACGAAGTAGGCAGCAGTGCCGAACAAGCAAATCAGCTGATTCAGTGTTGACTGTTTTGTCTCCGATAGAGAAGAATGTAAAACTGTAAGTAGAAGCTTTCTGTTAGTACCAGAAGATGGCCACAATCTTTAGCAAATCACCTTTGGAAGGAGTTAAGAAAAGGGACAAAGGTAGAAAGCAGGATAATGATTTCTACCAGGAACTTGTGGAAATGGAGACACATAATAAACTGGTAGAACGAGTGCACAGACTAGAGAAGGCTTTTCAGAGTGAAATAGATGAAATTAAAAAACAGTTGCACATGCAGAAGGAAGAAAATGAAAATTTAGTAAAGGAGATTAATAAGAAATACACAACAATTCATGAATTATTAGCTGAGGTGGGTACACTCAGAAGGAAGATTAGTGAAAAAGCAATCACATTTGTCAACCATGAGAGTATTATGGAAGGTTCAGAAATGATACAGAGACAATAAGGCAGGCAAGCACTCTGAGAGATCATAGCAGTGATATTGAGGAGAAAATACCACAGGTATATGAAGCGATGCAAAACTACAAAAATGATGTGGAAACCACATATGCTGAAATGGTGAAAGGAAGGAAAGACTTAGAAACAAGAAATAATCAAAAGAGCATTAAAAAGGAAGTGAAAATCATCCAAAACAATCCGAAATTGGTCAAAGATTCAGAAGACATCAACAAATCTATAGTAATCACTGGTATAGAGGAGGAAGAAATAAAAAACAAGATTTCAAGAGACAAAAAGGAGATGGCAAATGTAATGAACATATTGAAGGAAGTGTATCAGCCGTGGCTCAGTGGGTTTGAGCGCTCCACTCTGACCGTAGGGTCGGAGGATCGAATCCACCCAAGGGTCATTGGTAGACATCAGGAAGGGCATCCGGTCATAAAATGCTACACGCTCCAAACCAAAGTCCTCTACCCAGGGGCAACGCCTTAGCCTCCAAAAAAGGGGTACCTGGCGTAAAAAAAAAACTCACTTTTTTGTAGTAATGACACAGAGGAAAACAAAAGGCTAAGGAAATATGAGAAAAATAAATCAAAGTCCCTGAAGTAACCTTCCAGAGTGTAAACACTGTGGAGGAAATACTGAAAAATGCAAGCAAACTTATGTAAAAAGAGGACTTCAAAAATGTATGGATAAAGAGATGCCTCACTCAGGAGGAACTTGGATTACTAAAGGAGAAGAGGGAGGAGGCAAAAACAAAGAATGAGGGAAGATCAGAGGAAGAGAAGAACACATTTTTTTACAAGAAGAATTAAATAAACTTCATGACTGGAGCAATACATGGCAAATGGAATTCAGTGTGGACAAGTGTCATGTAAACAAGTTTGGTAAAAGTGGAAAAAGACCTGATTGGGATTATAAGTTAGGAAGCAAAACCCTACACACATCAAGAAAAGAGAAGGACCTAGGTGTGATTATTAATACGAGTAACAGACTATCTCCGGCTGACCACATCAGTGAGAAGGTACGGAATATGTATACACTGCTTGCAAACATGAGAATAGCATTCACATACATAAATGAAGACATGCTAGGAAAGATAATAACATCATTCATCAGACCAACCCTGGAGTATGCGTTAGTAGTCTGGAGTCCTCATCTCATAAAACACATAGATAAAACTGAAACAGTTCAAAGGGCCGCTACAAGATGGGTACCAAGCTTAAGGGATCTAAACTACGAAGAAAGACTAGAGAAACTGAATCTACCTACACTTCAGGAGAGAAGGAAAAGAGGAGACATGATTACGCTATACAAATGCATATCAGGGAAGGAGAAAGTAGACATAAATGATTACATAACCTATGGGGATGCATCAACAAGTGGACACCGCAAAAAACTGTATAAAAAGAGAGACGATAAAGACGTAAGGAAGTTTAGTTTCCCAATTAGGGCAATTGATCAGTGGAATGCACTGCTGAATGAAACAGTGTGTGCCAAAACAATTAATAAATTCAAGGATATATACGATAAAAATGGTTTAAGACACCGGACAGTACGAGCTTGACTCATTCCTGTAAAGATACAATCAGGTAAGAACAATTAGCCAAGAACACACACACACACACACACACACACACACACACACACACACACACACTCTCTCTCTCTCTCTCTCTCTCTCTCTCTCTCTCTCTCTCTCTCTCTCTCTCCCCCAAGCCGACAGTAATAGGGCGTAGGAGTCAACACGAGAAACAGTTTATCTCGTGTAATACCCGCGCAGCTAACAGTGCAATACTCTTCCCTCTCCTTGTTAGCGGGAAAACACTGAAAGAAGTGAGAAACAGACAACAAAATATAAAATAGGAAGGAATAATCAAAGCATAGATATAAATTATAAAATGAAATAACGAGTGAGGGACAGTATGAAATGAGAGCAGTTAAGCACAGCAGATACAAACATATATCAAGAAAATAATGGTGCAACACAACACAACCATCATAAACAGTGACTTTACTCTATGGCCTTGACCTCTGAATGAATGTTCTCATAACAGAATCATTTACATCTTGCCTTACCCTGAATCTTGCCAGTAAGTTTGGTCTAAATTGGACACACTTCCAACTGAATGATGTTCCCTTTCAATTAGTCCATTAACCTATCCTCCCACCAGGCAAAAAAAAAGAAAAAAGAAAAAAAAAGAAACGTCAGCCACTTAGCTGACCCTTAAGCGCTTCATGAAATCTGATCAAATGTTGATCAAAACTGTGTGAGATGACCAGTTCACTACAGTTCGGTCGCATATTACACGTGTAGCGGTCTCACATTAACATATTTTTCATAATCAGTGAAAAAATTTGGTGTTCAAATGTTTGCCAGCATTTAACAATGACCTATTGCTTTAAGTCACGGTGTGGGGATCCGAAATACCATATCTGTGTGATGGCATAATATCATTTTAGATCTGAACTGACGAGGTGGCTTCGAGGCCTCACTCTTCGAAGCATTTAATAGACCCGACGTATATTGGAACGTTTATTCCGCAGAAATTAAAATTTTCATTCTGCATACATTACACAGTCACACCTCACCACACCACATACAATCAACCACACCATACTGCACCCTCTCATACATCACCACATCACCGTATTTTGCTTTCAGATAAGCTCAATATCACCTTACAATCGTTTTAAATTACGTGTAATATATCATAGCAGTAGCGAAACAAGCATATATCTATATATATCTATATTTGTCTGTCTATCTCTGTCTGTCTATATCAGTCTATCTGCCTATCTATTTTTCTCTCTATCTACCTTTTTGGGGGTATGCAGAAAAGGAATGCAGTGCCAGGAGACGTGACACCCGCACAGGTGAAGAGTGCTGTGAAGCGACAGAAAAATGTGAAAGCAGCTGGGACTGATGAGGTGCATGCAGAGATGCTTAAGTGTAGTGGAGAGAGTGGAATGAAGTGCTTGTTGGAGGTATGTAAGAAGGCATGGATGAGTGAAACTGTGCCTGCAGAGTGGAAAAAGGCTGTGATTGTACCCCTGTACAAAAATAAAGGAAGCGAAGTGAGTGCAAGAATTATCGTGGCATAAGTTTATTGAATGTGGTAGGGAAGGTATATGGAAGAATTATTATAGAGAAAGTAAGAGAAGTATCAAAAGTCCTAGTGAATGATGAACAGGGTGGCTTTAGGAGTGGCAGAGGATGTGTGGATCAAATATTTGCAGTGAAACAGATAGCAGAGAAGGCTTGTGAGAAGGACCAGAAGGTGTTTATGGCATTCATGGATAAGGAAAACGCATAGGACAAAGTGGACAGAGAAGGTTTGTGAAAAGCTTTGCGTATGTACGATGTAGATGGTAAGCTGCTAGGTGCCGTCAAGAGTTTTTATGATGGTAGTGAGGCATGCGTAAGGGTTATTGGGTATCTAAGTGAATGGTTCACGATCGGTGTTGGCGTGCGACAAAAATTGTGTGATTTCCCCATGGTTGTTCAATAAATATATGGATGGGGTGATGAGAGAAGTAAAAACATGAGTAATGGAGAGAGGGATGGCGTTGGTAATGAATGGTGATGGATGGAATATCTCAAATTTGTTGTGTGCTGATGACGCAGTACTGCTTGCATTTACCGGACAAGAACTTGGTAGGCTAGTGCAGAGTTTGGCTGAGGTCTGTGAGCGTCGTGCCTTGAGAATAAATGTACAAAAGAGTAAAGTGATGGTTATTGAAAGTGACTCCCAGTGCGATGAGTGAATGGAGAGAGACTGGAACTGGTGAGAGAGTTCATGTACCTCGGTACAGTGATAGAAAAGGGAGGAAAATGTACAATAGAAGTTGAAAGTAGGGTGACACAAGGAAGAAAAGTAGCTGGTGCAATGAAAGCCTTGATAAGAAACAGAGGCTCGAGTGTTGCAGCTGTACGAGGCTTACATGAAGGAGTGTTAGTGCCAACTTTAACATATGGATGTGAAACTATGGTGTGGCATGAAAATGAAAAGTCAAGAGTAAGATCAGTGGAGATGGGACTGTTGAGGAATGTATGTGGAGTACAGAGGGTGGATAGGATACGAAATAATGTCATTCGTGAACGATGTGAAGTGAGGAAGTTGGTGGACGCCAGAATTGAAGAGTGTGTACTGAGATTATATGGTCATATGGAAAATGTGGATAACAATAGAGCGGCGAAAAAGATATATCTGAGCGAATTTGAAGGAGGAAGGACGCGAGGCAGGCCAAGGAGAAGGTGGACATATGGTGGATGAGTGTGTGAGGAAGAGAGGTTTGGAAGTCGATGTGGCTACGGAACTGACGAGATCGAGCTGGCTGGATGAACTTTGTGAGAAGAAGTGCATGATTAGGGATTTGACACCCCTTTTTAACATGGCAGAGTCCGGATTGACTCAACCAGATACGTTTATTTGAAGCTACACATCGTAGTGAATGTTTTTGGCGTATCCGATAGAGCCAGGATTCCGGGGGCTTGAATGATGAGTGAATGGAAGCGTGGTCCATTGGACTGGGCAAATTTGGCCTGTCTGGACATTGTTACTCCTCACCCAGCCATAGGGTGGGAGAGACCGTCCGGATGATATATATAGAGATAGATAGATAGATAGATTGAGAGATAAAGATATAGATATGGAAATAGATGTATATCAAATAACGGATAATGACTCGTATGTATACAGAGTATATGCTGATGACATGTTTTCATTCATTCATTGCCAGACGCCATGTATCCCAAACGGGGTGACCAAGGGCTTAGAGTTAATTGTTTTACAGGGAGGGGCACTAATCCTCCACCAACCCCATGTAAATAATGTAAATAATATGCAAGAAGTGCATCGAGATTTAATGGATGCAGATATATCACCTCATTTATTTCATGTGCAGATGAAGTAAACGTTCTCTTTCCAAGTACAGGAGTGAACATTTATTTACCTATTTTCTGTCTATCATTCCGATTACTTACTTATCACTCTGTGTACAGACAAAGATATATATATATATATATATATATATATATATATATATATATATATATATATATATGTGTGTGTGTGTGTGTGTGTGTGTGTGTGTTCCTATTGGAATACTGCATACCTCATCATATTAATAGATGTTATCCTTGTGCTGAGCGAGTAAAGGAACAGTGTAATGATCGTTTGGAATCAAGTACAGGCTCTGGGATCGACTATACTCCAATTGTAAGGTCATATAAGTCTTTCTAAATCTTTGACTCCTATGCACCAGGTTGATGATTTTTGTTTTTCCTTGTACTGCACAATGCACTAACAGATGGACACCTAGCCCATGCATTTGGGTTGATATTTCCAAGCAGCTTCTATTGCTCTCTCGTAGAGAGCCTGGCCCGTTACTGCAGCAGTCTTATGCTGTTCTGACTGAAGCTGGATAGTAACTGTGTGACACAGTATGCCGTATTGAGTGGAGGTGTTCGTTGCAGGCTTATTGATGGTTGGTAAGCATACAACCTTATCTTCTGATTTAGTCAAATGGTCACGTGTTCTGGTGTTAAATCCGTATCCTGAGATGGTTGTTTGACCTGTGCAGTCATTGAGACGAACAAGTATCCATATTTTTTTTTTTAACACAAATTTTGTACCATTGGTCAGTGCCATGGACAGGATTGTTGTTATTAATGGTGGAAGACCCACTCTGTTACCCTAATGTAAATAAGTAGTGGAGGGTCTTCTCAAATGGCTGTCATGTGCTTCTTTTCTTTCTCGTCAAGGGTAAGTTTTTTCTTCAGTGGGATTGCATACAATAAGGTTACTGGCTGAATGATAGTGTTATTTACATGATGTGTTGTTCCAGACACACTTCAGGTGTACTCTACATTGTCAATACTGTCGAAAGTAAACACCGTGAACGTACAGGGCTGGACCCACTATAGTAAACTCATTGCCTGTGCTGCGAATCTTCTAGATGCAAAGTGCAATGTCAATCCCCTCTAACTTAGTGTACGAGCAGGAATGACTAAGTTCTATTATCCTCTGCATTACCGGTCAGTGTGTTTGCAGCCCATGGGAGAAAGATATGTTTGATGTCATGATGTTGTCAAGAACCTGCACTGAGAAAATTCCTGCCCCATGAACCAAGCCCGTCTGTTGGCATGACCTCATGAACTACATTTAGTTCCAGAGGACGCCCCCAAAGCTGGTTCAAGCAACTGGAAATTCAGCAAATTGGCAGTCCTGTTTTGAGATTAGAAGGCCATGGCTACTCCTTATTTGTACCAGCTTTTATACTATAATGCAGAGCCAGTGCAGCCTGAAAAATCAGTTGCGCACTCTGTCTCCCTTTTTGTACGTCTAAATCTTTGCTTGAAGATCACCCACAACACAAGCAATGGTATCTGTCGACAAGTATGTGGTCATAAGTAAACCCTACGTCCATCAGTGAAAATTATTATGGTGTCCCGAAGGCCATTTTCTAGACACCAATGAATGTCTTTTTCTCATGTCTTTCATTTCAGCTCCTTTTTCATGCAGGAAATAACCCAACTTGGTAGTGAGATCACTGAGTGGGCTCTGATGATGGTCTCTGAAGATGTCAGTGTGAACATATTCAAAGAATTGCTGAAAAGCAAAGGATATCTGTCCTCCGCTTCACTGACAGTACGTGATCCCTCAAGTGTATATATGTGCATATTTTAACATGAAACATGTATCTCTGAGAGCATGACTGTACCAACACAGCAGTCCACCATCCTTCCTATGAGGGGGTTGGGAAGGTGTGACGACCGTTTGTGGGACAAGTTGCAATATTTGCTCAGGTTTGGATGTCTCCCTTTTAGGGCCAGGTCCTCCATCCAGGCTCATGAATGCCACAGCAATACACACCATATCTAAGCAACATCCTCAGTCTTCCATCCAACACTGCAGTGCACGAATACAGATACAATTATTTTGAAAAAAATAATAAGGTGTATGAAGATGTAAGGATGTCAGTGTGCCAAAAATCATCGGAACAAAGTGGAAGCAATAAAATGACATGAAATCCCTTCCTTTCATTTTTTTTTTTTTTTTTTTATGTAATGTCAAACTTGTTCACTGCATGACTTGTTAATAACTTTATCATCAGCATGATGCTTTCTGGGTGCACTTACGCTGCATTATTAATGGCACATACTGAAGTAGGAAAAAAAAAAAAGATTCAGGAGTGTATTTATATGTCTCCCAACTGCATCGACCTTGTTCCAATGATTTTTGGGACATTGCAATGCCTATATCTTCATGTTATTGATTCTTGCTTGTGCTTGTTATGCTGATTTTTTTAGAGCTTTTATGTAAAAAACTTCTGATGGTTTATGAGTGATACTCATTTTACGAATGTCACAGTAATACAAGGATTAATGAAGGCTCTAATTAACATACTCCCATTCAAAGAGTCTCTCATGAACTAATGTCTGACTTGGCTCGTGTCTCTGACTGGGGTAAAAATAATATGGTTGGTTTTAATGCATATAAGACTCAGTTCTTACACCTATCTACCCGACAAAATCTTCCACAGGTATACCCACTAATGTTTAATAATATTCAGCTTAATCCTGCATTGTCCTTGAACATGCTTGGGGTTTCATTTACTCGGGACTTATCTTGGAAAGATCATATTACATCTCTTGTAAAATCTGCTTCCAAGAGATTGGGTGTGCTAAGCCGACTCCGCTCTTTCTTTACCCCTGCACAATTGTTGACTCTATACAGGGGTTTTATCCGCCCCTGTGTGGAGTACAACTCTCATGTGTGGGGAGGCTCCCCACATACAGCTGTTCTCAATAGGGTGGAGTCAAAGGCTTTTCGTTTCATTAACTCTCCTCCTCTTACTGACTCCCTTCAACCTCTGTCTCTTTGCCGCACTGTTGCATCTTTATCTCTTTTCTATCGCTACTTTAATGGTCACTGCTCCTCTGAACTGTCTGCTTGCACTCCTTCACCTCTACGACGAGCGCGTAGCACCCGTCTGGCAGCAAACTCTCATCCTTTTTCTGTCCAACTCTCTAATGCAAGAGTTAACCGTTACTCCCAGTCTTTCATTTATGCAACAGGTCAGCTCTGGAACTGTCTCCCTCTGTCTGAAATTCCTGCTGCCTATGATCTCCAGTCTTTCAATCGCAGTGTGTCCAGGCATCTCAAAATGATCGGATCTTGAATTTGGCTCTCTATTGTATTTTGTTTTTCTCTTGGAGGGAACTGTTACTGCGGGCTCATGGCCTTTGGTTCCTTCTTCCAAGCACAAAAAAAATAAAAAATAAAAAAAATAATCTGGAGAAAATAATAAGGAGCACAGAGACAGTGCAACATCCATGCCTTGCGATTGGTGGCTGATCTTTTAACCTAGCTCTGTGCTCCTCACCTTTCACAATTTAAAATCAGTCTTGAAATGCATCATCCTTGCATGATTTCAGAGACCTCCATTGAGTTTGGTTCAAATTAAATGAAAAATGTTTAGCTGACCTTATCCTTTGTCCTGTTATTCTCAAAACTGAGAAAGTTAATCAACCTATGATCTTAATTCACTCTGCCAAGCTCAATCTTTATTAAACTTTTTTTTTTTTTTTTAATTTTATGGATCTTAAATTTTAAGATACTCAAAACTGCAGCACTTGACCCTCTACCCAGGTTTGTTTGAATCATATCAAAACTGTAAAATCTTACCTATTCCTTTGACCTTTTCGGACAATATCTACCGTCCTTCTGACCCTGTGGAGATCGAATTCCCTTTGTAAAGAAACCAAGGTGATTAGTTCTAACATTTCAGCGCAAGAGAGCTCTAAGAAAGAAGAAGAAGAATGTGTAGAAATCAAGATTTTTGTCAGTTGTGTTTTAGTGCATTATGTTTTGGCTACTTTAGATAGTTTAGGTATTGACAAGAATGAAGATTAAGGCTAGATATTTAAAAAAAAATCAGTATGTCTGTATCTGGGAGTTAGAGAGGATAATATCTGTTAAGGCTAATGTGCAGGTTGGTGCCATTCATACTCAGAGTGTCTACTAACAGTGATAAACACAGCCATCTAAAACTTCAGCCAAACAGCATCTTTCGAGAACCATCACCAGACAGATTCAGAAACTACTCTACCCAGAAAGACACGAAAACTCCAATCCAGACAGTGACGCTACACTGCCTAACAGCCCCACCACCACCATCACCAAATCACAACACACTTATCCCATGCACCCCATAATCACGGCGCATACAGTACTTCAACACAGCCTCATAAAAAAAAAACCCTTCTGGAATGACCCTTCGAAGTCACTGAATTCCTGTAGTCCACTGGGTTCTCAAATGCAATGAGCTTGTGGTTGCAACAACAACAGCATGGTGCAGTGCATGGTAGTACGCTTCAGCCACAACATATAGCAACAAATCTTTCATCGCCAGTCTTGGCTGGAGTGTGACAAATAATTTTATCGGTCCTCAGATCCACTGACTGAATCAAAGATTCCCTCTTGTGTGGGCCCTTGATGTACTTAGATATTTGTTCACATTATTAGTGGACCCCTTGACATGGATAAATGGATGATCATGAATACCTCTTTGCCATAATGACCTTGGGGCAGGGATCTGTTCTGACCCATCAGCACACTCTTCTTTGTTTTGTTTTGTAGCCTTCTAAGTTGTTTTTTGCACATGTATACCGATCTAAAATCACGATAAGAATGGATATTGCGTAAATCATTGTCCTTCATACCATTTCAAGTGATCAGCTTGAAACACCGAATCGTTGCTGCTTCATGAAAGTTTCCTGCTAGAACTCAAATCTCTCAGCTTCACCAGTACAACTTGAAGGAGGATTTTTTTTCCCCACATCATATACTTAGGTCAACTCTGGACTGTCTCTGTGAATTCTTCACGTTTTCTTCTACAGATCTGATATAAAACAAAGGACTATTCACAGTATACCTAAAATGTAGTTTTATATAATATCTATTAGCTTGTCTTTAGTCTGAGTGCATGTTTTCAGTCTTCTTTCTGAAATGCCTTAGTAGGTCTCCTGTAATCTGACACTAACCCTACCCCAATGCTGCAGTAGCCAGAAAATAGACTACCACCAAAATCATGTGTTCCAGCTTCCAAAGAGCGTGAACAACCCTGTGTAATCGGTGCTATGTCTATCATATACACTCATCTGGACGGTCAGAGAAGAAATTTGATTAGAAACTGTATCTACAGTATACCTGATAGCAATGACCTTCAAAATTCATATTTTGAAGAATATCCCAGACTTGGAGAATATTTTTAACCCGCCCCATCCCGACCACTTTTCCACCACTGACTTCCCCCAATCCTGACCATTTTTGGAAAATTTTTGTTTTGGCTCAAACCTCCGCTTTTAATGAGAAACATCGAAAATTCATAGAGAAATCGCTCACCTGAGGTTTAAAATACTCGATCCAGGTACCAGTACCTCCTTACCTGACTGGGTTTTCTAACAGGCTGGCACCAAAGAAAACGAGTTCTATGGGAGGGTAACTATTTCACACCACTCATAAACGGCATTTATTTATTTACTTGGTACGAATTTATATGTAGTATGAGAGTATATTGGTTTTCAAACAGTAATATAGACATTTTAAGCATTGTTTGACTCACTAACTCATCACCATCACCATACCTGACCTTTTTTTGCCACATTACCTGATCATCATTTCTGACTGTTTCTTCCTCAAATGCTGTGTAAGGTTTGTCCTCCACATTGTCATTGATTGGGGAATCACTCTGGCCCTGAATTTCATACCGTGGCATGACATGGCTTTACTGGCCAGGTCACTGATAACAGGTGAATTGCTGAGACAATGGCGTGCAGGTGGGGGGGGAGGAGGTCATGCTGGGTAAGGCATTGTCCCTGCCTGGCATCTTGTAGAGGAAGGTGTTCCGTGTATACGTACCAAAAATCACTCGTGAAAATTGAAAATTGTGCAAATTAGGGACCTTGCAATTGATTCGCGTTTATGCACGTCGACGGGACTGGCAGTGACAAAACGTGTGGACGTTAATTCACGTCGACGGGACGCCGCGGGTTAAACAGTCTCTAAAATTCTGCACTTATCATTGATGTAGTCACATATAAAACACATCAGATGAGGCAGAATTTTATCAAAAGTAAAATAAACCAAACTAAATGTCCTGTAGCATATTTGCTGAGGTGTGCTACATTATTATTTATTTGTTTGTCTATTTATTTCTTACACTGTGTAACAAACTTAAACCATTTTTTTTTTTTTTTAATGTTGATTTTTATGGTATTTCTGATCAATGTCAATGCATAGATTCTGAATATGCTATTTGTTTTTGTGTAAATCTAGAGTTACAGGAATTATGCAAAAACATATGTATCGTACAAGGACAGGAACTGCAACTTATTACCATTTCGAGAATGATGAGAATGTCAAAGAATTTATATATTTCCAGGTGTATATTATGAATATAACTAGAAAATGAACAAACAATAACATCACAAGGAATGCAGGGCACATAGGATCTAGGTATGCACTTTTGATATTGACTTTCTTCTCTTGCTGTGATGACAATCGCACAACAGTCCCCAAAAGTATTCGCCCATCATTGCCTTGTTCCACCTGCCCTGATATCTGGTTTCCATCAGCAGAATGTCCTAGCAGAACCTTTTGCCATGCTTCTCACTGACTGCACCCAAGTTACTTTTGAAGATATGAAGGTGGGACTGCAGATAGTGCAATTTGATTGACATTCTGCATCCAACTGGTGGAATGCACTGATCAGGTCATCAATGAGCTGTGCAGTATCTGGTCTCCTCTGGTTTCCAAGAAAACCTTCCACAACCCCTCTGAAAGCATTCCAAGTGCACTCTTCATCATCGGTCATTTTACCCTGGAGTTCACGACTTGCAAGCATTCTTTGAACTTGCATCCCGGTGAATATGCCCGCCATCACTTTTGCCATGCTCAACTTGGAAAACATTGATTGGATATGCAGAAATGCATCGCCATCCTTGTCAATGGCTTTCACGAATTAGCAAGTTTTTTGTGTAGCGACGGTTTCTGGAGATCAGTGAAGCTTTCAGAACGTTGCACAGCCTCGTGTGAGACTCTCTCTGAGAGGCCAGTCTTTCCCCACGAAATATTCTGCATCACTCCGGCTGTCCCACAAGCATAAAAAATATAACCACCTTGCATTCCAGGTAGGAATGAAATGATTTTGAAATCCCCACAAACCTCCAAATTGTGATCTGAGTACTTGATCTTTGTCAGACAAATCTTAATATTCTCATAGCCTTCTTTCATTTCCACAAAATGTGCAGCTGGAATTTATGGGAGTTTGTTGCCGGTATGGAAAAGTACAGCTTTAACGGCCGTATTCTTAAACATTTCCTTCCCTTGTAGAGGCATGGGAAGGAAATCTTTAGCTGAATTGGCATTCTTAAAAAATTCCTTCCCTTCCTGAGCTTCTCGAAGGGAAAGATTTTTCCTCTGGGCAGCAGAAATTATTAGAACTTGAAGGAATTCCTTGACCAGTCTCTTCAAAAATTCCTTCGTAAGTTTTGTGCTTTCTGTTGTGGTTCATTGTCTCACATATATTTAAAATGTTGACGGAAGATACTGTATAATTTTATTGACACAGTTTACAATACTGTATTAATGTAGCGCTATTTGTATCTCTTTAACCCACCCCGTCCCGTCGACATATGGGTACGTTGCAACATTTTGCATTTGCCAGTCCCGACGATGTACTGGTATGTCATGCAATTGCAAGGTCCCTAATTTGTACAATTTTCAGTTTTCGCGCGTAATTTTTCGTACGTATACATGGGACACCTTCCTCTATTCCTCTACAAGATGCCAAGCAGGGACAATGCCTTACATTGCATAACCTCTCCCCCCCCCCTGCATGCCATTGTCTTGGCAATTCACCAGTTACCAGTGACCTGGCCAATAAAGACATTCAGGACCAGAGTGATTCCCCAATCGATGACAATGTGGAGGACAAAGTTTACTGAGCATTAGAGGAAGAAACAGTCAGAAATGATGATCAGGTAATGTGGGAAAAAAAGGTCATGAATGGTGATGAGTTAGTGAGTGAAACAATGCTTATAATGCCTATATTACTGTTTGAAAACCAATATACTCTTGTACTACATATAAATTCGTGCCAAGTAAATAAATAAACACTGTTTATGAGTGGAGAAAATAGTTACCCTCCCATAGAACTCGTTTTCTTTGGTGCCAGCCTGTTAGAAAACCCAGTCAGATAAGGAGGAACTCGTACCTGGATCGAGTATTTTAAACCTGAGGTGAGCGATTTCTCTATGAATTTTCAATGTTTCTCACCAAAAGCGGATGTTTGAGCCCCCCCAGAAAAAGTCCAAAAATGTCTGGACTGGGGCGTACTACTGCCCAGAAAATGTCGGGATGGGGCGGGTTAAGCAGAGAGTGCAAACTGGCAGTTGCAATGGGCATGGCACAAGTAAGAACAGAATGTGCAGTGTTAAACAGTTATAATTCACAGTGCAAAGGATTAAGTCCAGCACAACACTGGCTTACTGTATGTGCTTCAAGAGCATTTTCACCACTGCCAAAGCCTTAGAGGAGGTGGGTTAATCTTCGTAACGGCCACGGACATGTAAATACCCTGTACACTGCTAAATATTTTCCATATTCACTTCTAGTTCCTCATTCTCTGGTTCCTTTTCATTTATTTCAGGCTTTCTGTCCCTTATTTGTGTGAATAGGGTCTTAAATAGGTGCTATGCATGTCCAGTAGGGAGTTCTGTAGGTGGTTTTCTGAGTTAGGCTGGGCTAGGGTCCATAAGCACCAGTCCAGGAGGCAGGGTCCAAGTATCCAGACGATCCCACTTCCCGGACATAGCTTTAGCTGTATTACGTCGGATATTGGAGAGATTTACTTTCAACCATCACATTGATGTGAGGTAACAAGACTGGAAATGAACAATTGCTAACTGTTGAGGAAAACCTAGAGGTAGACAAGAAAAACATACATCATTGGAATCAGTGTGGAAAACTGAGTCTAACAAGCCCAAAAACTTGAATAAACAAATTCTTTGTTACAATGTGTTATTTTTTTAAAATTTTTAAAAATTATTTTTAAGTGTTACAGCTCATTAAAAACATGGCTTTCATTTTAAAAGATGAACTTCATACTCGTATTCACTTACATTTCTCATGTCCGTCATCCTTTTCTGGTCATCTGAGACTCACAGATAACCAAAAATCCACATTAAATCTATAGAGCTTCATGGTATTCAGCCTCCTGATTTTAAGGTCTGGTTCACGGACTGTATTTTTCTCTGCCTGTCAATCCCAATGATTTCAGTTTACTGTGTCTAGACATATCAAAATACATGAATCTTGAATCTGGCTTTCGTTTGTTCTTTTTTTCATGAAAAGAACGATTATCTTGGCTTTAACTTTTTTAGTCTTTCTTCTTTGCACAAAAGTGAGACAGATTTGATTGGCTGAGTCTGACCTGTGGGTTGGCTGCAGTCTTAACATCCTCGCAAAAGCAAAATGGGCAATTAATATATGTTTTAGTAACAAACTGTGTTAATGCTTCATGAACTGAGTGGGGTCCCTGTGGACCCCAGCATGACTTTATAATGATGTCATTAAGCCACTGTTTATTTTTCTGATCTACCCGTCTCTGACTTTTATTCTGTATGGTTATTGTATATGCACATAATTTTTGAGCAAATAAGCTTGCAGCATTTAGGAGTTTGTTTTTGTTTTTGTGACAATGTAAAAAATGTTTGTGGGGTCTGCCGGGACCCCACCTCAGCTTCTGTGTGACTATTTTTTTTTTTTTTTTTTTTTTTGACATCTAAAGACAATGTTAGTAAAAAAAAATCAATGTTTTATGGCAGAAATTTGTTGGCAGATAATGACCAGCTCGATTTTTTAAAAAGATACTGATCCACACAGTGAATTGTCTGATGCTGATGAATATGAAATGGTTATTAACATTGTAGAAGTCACTATTCTTTGTATTTGTGAGAAAGGTACTATAATTTAGTTGTTTTCCCATGATAAAATGTAAGTTTTCTTTATGTTTGTGTGATACTGAAAACATAAATTTTTGTATCTAAGTTGAACATTATAATGATGTCTTTCTTTTATGATTATGTATCATACTTTAAACTAGAGCTTGTTATTATATAAAGTACCTTTCCCATGAGTACTGAAAGTCAAACATTCAAATAAGTGTAGGTTCAATGCATCCATACTGAAACTTAAATAAATTTATGATAAATGTAAATAAATTTCTTAGAATATAAAAACAAACAAACAAACAAACAAAAGGGACGCTGGTGATTTGATTCCACGTGCCCTGTCTTTGGCACATATGCACAAATTTTAAATGATGTAGCTTTATCCATATGGCAGAAATCCACCAAAAAGTTCTGGGATCCAGTGGGACTCCGTCACCTCCCGTGCAATTTGAAAAGGCTTAGCTCACGAAGGGATAAGTAAGCCCTTGATGGGAAACTAGAAACCGATCATGATTAATTTCTGTGCTCTCAGCCATCTCCCTATCACTAAGGAGAATATTGTAACTGGGAGTCTATAAGACAGATTACTAAAGAGGCAAAGGGCAACTAAAGTGATGTGAGAGGGACTCACCGAAACGTCACTGCTCACAGTGAGATTTGGACTAAGGTCGGCTTTGTCGTCACAGTGTGAGCACAGCAAGGTGCTATACCAACCACAGCATGGTCATCCCCGTATACAGTGTGCAGTTAATTTTAAGGTACAGTTTTATGCAACATGTGAAAGGCTTGGCACATAGAAGGGTGACTAGATCTTCATAACGGACCTCTTAAATTAGCGCACGATCGCCATTTTTTTTTACACTTCCTGGACTTACCCCGACTTAAGGCAGAAAGAATTTTACACACACACACACACACACACACACACACACACACATGCAAAGATGTTGCTTTTAGGGGGCATTCTTTCAAATTGTTGCTGGTTACAAGGTTACCATCCAGTGTTGTGAATGGCTTCCTGTAGTACACTATTTGCCTTGTCGCTAAATGTAGAGTCACCTGGAGGATGTACTTTCATCTGTAGGATTGTAGATGGTGGTCCCCCACTGTTCCTGCTAAGCCTGGGATCGAACTTACCTCCTTTCGAATAACACACACACACACACACACACACACAGGAACTGGAAAACACAAAACTTCGGAAACCATAAAACCACTTACTTCTTCAACAACCACTCAAGGATTATACAGCCTCGTCATGTTGATGTTGTCGTTGTTTTCGTCTCAGGCTCATCTATGTGAGGTCGGTGGAACGCGGGTATATAATTTTGTTCTGCAGTCCACCTATCTGTTTTGCATAGGACAGGGAGTGAGATGAAGGTTTATTGATTAACCAGGAAGGGAATGCTTATATCAGTGCCACTGCGTGAGGGCGTCTCTTTCAAGCAGCGACGTCCGTTATTAACTTGCTTAATGGCGTCACACTACTTGTTATACTGAAGAGTGTGTGACTGAAAGAGAGGGAGAGGCAATGTTGTTGCCATCTCCACATTATTTTATTCTGAGAAAACTCTTTCGTTACTAAAGCCTCTTCATAACTTAAATGCAGACATCTATAGTCGTGGTGCACGAGTCTGAGGTTACCATTATCGTACCCTGGCAACCTAACATGCAAAAGTGCGTCCGATTTCGTATCATATCACACAGGAATGCTATTATTATGCATGAATAAATTATTCACGAATATTATTATACATGAACAAATTATACACGAATCACTTGTGTCTCATGTTATACACACACAGAGGGATTCAATCAAGGCGGACGTGCGACATCGGCGCTCCGTACCGAACCAACACAGCCAGTGGCATTACCTAAATTAGTATCTTTGTATGAGTCAAGCTCTGTACCAGGTTAGACTAAATGATTTTTCATTATTAAAAGGAAAAAAATAAGTTTAAACAAGACTTGATCAAACAGGGAAATGAACCAAGACGAAAGAATACGCTGAGTCATCTGAGGTTTGTTTAAACTACAACAACATGGGGATTGTAAGTACATACTCTGCACTTTTAGCATTGCAAAATGGATACATACTTTGGTAAAGCAAATTTGGAAAAGAAAAGGGATAAAGGTAAAAAGCAAAATGATGATTTCCACCAAGAACTGGTTGAAGTGGAGACTCACAATAGACTGATTGAACGTGTAAAGAATCTAGAAATGGCTTTCAAAAATAAAATTGATGAAATAAAGAAGCAGATGCACTTGCAAAAGGAAGAAATAGAAAAACTAGGAAGGGAGGCCAATAAGAAAGACACAACCATCAGTGAACTAACAGTGGAATTGAGTACACTTAGGAAGAAAATGAGTGAAATGGCAAGTACAGTAGTCAATCACGAGAGTGTTATGGAAGAGTTCAAAAATGACAGAGACAATTAGGCAAGTAAGCAGTCTTATTGACCAGAGCAGTGATATTGAGGAGAAGATAACATAGGTGAATGAAGCTGTGCAAAGCTACAAAAATGATGTGGAAACCACGTATGCTGAAATGGTGAAAGTAAAGAAAGACTTAGAAACAAAGGTGGAGGAAAAAAGCATTAAAAAGGAAGTGAAAAGAATAATCCAAAACAATCCAAACTTAGTCAGAGATTCAGTAGATATAAACAAATCTATAGTAATCACTGGTATAGAAGAGGAAGAAGTAAAAAACAAGATCACAAGAGACAAAAAGGAGATGGCAAATGTAATGAGCTTACTGAAAGAAGCATCAGAGGAAATCTGATATTTGTGAAGACATAGAGGAACACAAAAGGTTAGGGAATTATGAGAAAAGCAAGGCAAGACCTCTAAAGGTGACTTTCCAGAGTATAAACACTGTGGAAGAGATACTAAAAAATGCAAAGAATCTTATGGAAAAAGAGGAGTTCAAAAATATATGGACAAAAAGATGCAAAAACAAAAAATGAGGGAAGATCAGAAGAGGAGAAGAAATTTTTTTACAAAGTAATAGGATTGCAGGTACGAAAGTGGTACAGAAATAGGATGGAATAAAAAGGAGGAAGGTAGTAGAACCATGTCATGACAAGTATATAAACAAGATGATAAAGTTGATGTACTCAAATGTGGATGGAATGGTATCTAAATTACTAGAGATAAATGATTATGTCAGAGAAAATGAACCACAAATAATATGCCTAACTGAAACAAAATTAACGCCAAGGATATCCAATGACATACTAAACTTAGAGGAATACAATATATGGAGAAGAGACAGAAATGTAAAAAAAGGAGGAGGAATTATAATATTAACTAAGAAAAATCTAAAAGTCAATGAAATAAAACTAGATACACCATCACAAGTAGAACTGATCGCAGTAGAGATCAACACATCTGAAGGTAAAGTAATTGTAGCCAATTTGTACATGCCACCCAGATCAAACACATGGGAAAGAGATGAATATGAGGACCTGGCAGAGAGTACAATTATGATTTTAAAATCATTACTACATAAAATGGAAGAGAAATCAGAAAGAATTATACTAACTGGGGATTTCAATACAAATATAAATTGGAATACTCTAGATATAATTAGCCAAGAAAGCTGTTGGGACCAAAAGCTCCTGGATCTCGTACAAGAGTTCTTCCTAAGGCAACATGTGAGGGAAACCACCAGAAAAAGAGGACTTGATGTACCTTCAGTGCTAGATCTAATATATACTGGGCAAGAAAATGATATTGACAGTATCACCCTCCACTCGGCAAAAGCGATCATGCAGTACTAAATTATAATTTCAGGATAGCATATGACTTAGTAAACAGCAATGACAGTTACAAAAAGAGCCTAAACTATAAAAAGGGAAATTATCAAGACCTAAAGAAGTATTTCTTAGAAGTGGATTGGGAAAATGAGCTTAGAGGACAAGATTCAAATGCTGTATATAAAAAATTCTGTGAATTTTATGAAATAGGAGTCCAGAAGTACATCCAGCAGCACAAAGAAGCAGATAAGAAAATACAGAAATGGTTCAATACAGAATGTAAAAAATCAAAAGAAAGAAGAGATTTGTGGTGGAATAGATACAGAAGACATAATAGTGAAAGGGCGTATAATAATTACAAACAGGCAAGAAACGATTATACAAGAAAAAGGAGGGAAGCCCAAAAACAGTTTGAGGAGGATATAATAAATAAAAGTAGGGATCAACCAAAGCTGTTTTACATCTATATCAGAAGCAAAACCAAAGTAAAAGATATAATACAATCCATTACGGACGAGGGAATCACTTATACACAAGAGAAAGATATTTGTGAAGCACTAAATAAGAATTTCCAATTAGTTTTTACAGAAGAAAAAAATTTTGAGAGGGTCTATGTGGAACATGCATGTCCACACATACTACCAGATATACAAATAGCAGAAAAAGTAATACAGGAGGAGTTAAGTAGATTAGACAGAGGAAAAGCAAGTGGTCCTCATGAAATTTCATGTTGGGTATTACGAGAATGTGCAAAGGAGTTAAGTAAACCATTATTTTTAATTTTCAAGAAATCCTTGAGTCAAGGTAAACTACCTGATATTTGGAAAAAAGCAAATATTGTCCCCTTATTCAAGAAAGGAAATAGACAAAATCCACTCAACTACCAACCAGTATCACTGACCAGTGTTGTAAGCAAGGTATTAGAATAGCTTATAAGAGAAGCTTGGGTAAATCATCTAGAAGAACACAGTATGATAACAGAAAGACAGTTTGGTTTCAGAAAAGGAAAATCATGTGTTACTAATCTGTTTAGCTACTACGACAGAGTAACAAACATAATGCAGGAAAGGGAAGGATGGGTGGACAGTATCTATTTAGATTTCAAGAAAGCTTTTGACACAGTACCACACCAAAGACTTTTATGGAAACTGTACCATCAAGTAGGAATTCAAGGCAAACTGTTTTGTTGGATGCAAGACTTTCTCATAAAAAGAGGAATGAGAACAGTACTAAGAGGAAACTACTCATCATGGAAAGAAGTGACTAGTGGAGTACGACAGGGTTCAGTGCTGGCACCAATCATGTTTTTAGTGTATATAAATGATACAAAGAGTAACACTGGAAATGAGAGCTATCTGAATATGTTTGCAGATGATGCAGAAATACAAAGGGGAATTACTAACACAGACTCTTGTAAAGAGCTACAAGAAGAATTAAATAAACTTCATGAATGGAGTAGTACATGGCAAATGGAATTCAATGTGCACAAGTGTCATGTAATCAAGTTTGGTAAAAGTGGAAAAAGACCTGATTGGGATTATAAGTTAGGAAATAAAACCCTATATACATCAGAAAGAGAGAAAGACCTAGGTGTGATTATCAGTAACAGACTATCTCCGGCTGACCACATCAGCGAGAAGGTACGGAACATGTATACACTGCTTGCAAATATGAAAATAGCATTCACATACATAAATGAAGACATGCTAAGAAGGATAATAACATCATTCATTAGACCAACCCTGGAATATGCATCAGTAGTCTGGAGTCCTCATCTCAAAAAGCACATAGACAAGATTGAAAAAGTTCAAATTGCCAAGCTACAAGATGGATACCAAGCTTAAGGGACCTAATCTACGAAGAAAGACTAAATAAACTGAATCTACCAACACTACAGGAGAGAAGGAAAAGAGGTGACATGATAATGCTATATAAATGCATATCAGGGAAAGAGAAAATAGACATAAATGATTACTTAACATATGGAGAAGCATCATCAAGAGGACACTGCAAAAAACTGCGTAAGAAGAGAGGTGAGAAAGACGTAAGGAAATTCAGTTTCCCAAACAGAGCAATTGATCAATGGAATGCACTACCGAATGAAATAGTGTGTGCCAAAACAATTCACAAATTTAAGGCTATGTACGATAAATATGGTTTAAGACACGGGACAGTACGAGCTTGACTCATTCCTGTAAAGATACAATTAGGTAAGAACAATTAGGTAAGGTTAGAACGAAATGGGACGCACATTTGAATTTTTGTTTGCCAGGGTATGATAATGACAACTTCAGAGTCGTGCGCCGTGACTATAGTGATAACAAGAGCAGAAATATAACTAAACACCATGGTAGTGAACAGGGTAAGCAGAAAAGACTTGTCTGAAGGTAATAAAAATAAGAAAAACAAGAGAGACCACCCAGAAAGTGCAACTGTTCTTAAGGGTGAACATTTGACCTTGCCTGTGATCTTGACCTCTGACTGTTCTCACAATCAAAGTATTTTATTCTTGTCTCTCATTTAACTCTTACACCAAGTTTGGTCCAGTGGGATGAAAACTGTTTCAGTTGGCTTTGCACTGCGATCCTGACCTTAAACCATATTTCTCAAAATGGAATCTGTTCATCTCTGACCTTTCTCCAAGTTTCGTCCAAAGCAGTGTAATACTGTCTGATATATATGGTATAAAACATGGTGTTGTCTGGAGACCTTGACCTTCGACTGATTGTTCCCCCAATTGAATCCCTTCGTCTTTGCCATTTCCATTACCTGTCCACCAAGTTTGGTCTAAATCAAATCAAAAGTATGTTCGTTATTTTGTTCACACACAGACATAAATGGATCGAATTTTGAAAATGATCTGTTACTTTGTCCATTTTACATATTGCTTTCAGACCCAAGTCCCTTTCTTATTGTCAATTATTCAAACAAGTTTGGTCTACAGTAGATCGGATCACAGTTGATGATTTTGGACTTGCCATGTTACCTATAAGTAGGCCTTTGAACTCATTTGTGATGTTGACCTTTGAGTGATTGTTCTCAAATCGAATCCCTTTACTGATGCCTTACCTGTATGCTTTCTTTCAAGCTTGGTCTAAATCTGACAAGAACAGTTTAAGGTGACCTTACAGTATGCCCTTGATCTTGACCTGTTATTGTCAAAAACAGTTCATTTACCTCTTGACTAACTGCTCAACAGCTCCATCAAGTTTGGTTTTGTAGTATCAAAGTGTTCCAGTATGTGTTATGTTGTATGGACCATTTTTGAAACGAAGGCATATCGTCTATGACTCCACCCAATCCATACCTAAGCTAGTAACTGTGGAGGTCTCGTTGGTAAACAGATTTTAGACAAGCCTCGTGATCATGATCAGATCTGTTCATGGAAGTCTCTGCTGGGTGGTTGTGGGGAGAGTAGGCTTGTAATATTGTGTTCTGAGCGAAATATTGTGTTATCCTGCATGTGAAATGAGTATGTAGGTGGTTGTCCATTGCTAGTGTTAGAATGCCTGAACGTGGGATATTCAAATGGATCTGAAAATATGTGTTGCCTGGTTGTGCTGTGGTGTTTTGTCATGATATAATGATAGGGACATTGGATGTTATCACAAGGTGCCATGCAGAACTGTGCAGCTCATAACAAAACATGGCAGGAATGACTTTAGTTTCATACTAAAAAATGCATAGGGCGTTGTTCTGTATGGTTTGCAAGGTGTTGGCGGGTGTTAGATAGGCTGGTGACCCATTCTGGGGAGGTGTAAGATATCACTGATTTGATAAACTGTTTGTAGCTAGAGAGAGTTTCTTTTTTTGTCTGTCCCTGTAGGTGTCCTGAGTCCACTGAGTCTGGGGATGCACTGCTACTCGATGTCTTGTATGAGGTTCCTGAAAATAAACCCAGTGTCGTATGGCAAACCAAGGATCTTAGTAAAGATTATGTGTGGCACAGGTACATTGCTGAGTATGTTGTTAGAGGGTACCTTTGTTCCTGCTTGCTGGGGTTGACGAGTGTGATGATGAATTTTGCTGAAGCGATACTTAGCCTGTTGTAGTGTGTATGCTGTGTCTGCGATGTGCCGTGTGAATGAAATGGTACTGTCACCTGCACATGAGGCCTTGTTTGTGGATGGTTGCAGTTTGGCAATATCCTATATGTATAAGCTGAGGAGTATCAATAAAAGAACGGTGATGCCTGTTGAACTCCGTTAGCTAAGTCTCATGTACATGATGAATGGAGGGTAATATGTGCTTGTTTACCAGTGTCCCTGACTAACCAGGGTTTGGGGTTTTCCATGTTTGTGTCGCAGATTTTGGTGATTAGTTTGTGTTTGGGGATGGCATCAAAGGCTTCATTAACATCTGTTGTTGTAAGAAGTCTATGCTCTGTGAGGCATTCCAAGTAGTAGTAGTAGTAGTTGTTCCCTAGGCAGTCTGGCCGAACAGCCCCGAGTCCCTTAGGAAGGCCATGGCCGAGACCGGGCTTTCCCACAGAGCTCTCAAAGAGTGTATGTTGTGTTGTTGGTGTAGGTGATTGTGTGCAATGCGGTCTTCCATAATGTGCTTAATAGTATGGGGTGCTGTGTTGCATCCTGGACAGGCATCAGCAACTGAGTCATCCAACCTCTTCTGGTAGCTTAAGAGGGCTGGATGGTGCCCACATCTCAGCCTGGCCAGGTGGACCCTGTCCTCACGAGGAAGATAGGATTCAGAAGGGTGAATGTCAGGAGGCCGTGCATGCAGCTGTGTGTTGTCTTTAAGTGACTGAATGGAGCGGCGAGTGATCTGAGTGTGGATATGCTTCTGGAAGCTGGTCTGAGGTGGGCGAGGGGGGGAGAGATGACAGTATTTGTGTATGGTATGGTGTGCTGGGTGTTGTTTTGATGTTCCTTGGTGTGGGTGGATGTGCTGCCATGTACTGTAGTGGATGTTGTGTGTTTGTGGAGGCTGCAGCAAGAAACTGGGTGCCTCTCATGTCTAGGTGATCCTTGACTTTGAGGACTTTGGTTACTTGGTGTAGGTGGTCCGTGGGTGTAGTAGCTGTGCAGCCTGTGATTATTTTTAGGGCCTTGTTCTGCATGGTCTGTAGAGTGTTGTAGTGTGTTTTGGTAAGGTTAGAAGCCCAGGCAGGGCTTGCATAATTCATCACTGAACGTATGTATTGTTTGTATACTGTGGTGGTGGTTTCTTTGTTGTGTCCGAATGTTGTATGGACAAGTGACCTCAAAGCATTGAGTCTTTGTGTTATTTTATTTTTAATGTTTGTGATGTGTTGTTTAAATGACATTGATGTATTGTATGTTACACCAAGGATTTTGTGTGTGTGTGTGTGTGTGTGTGTGTGTGTGTGTGTGTGTGTGTGTGTGTGTGCATGTGTGTGTGTGTGATAGTGGAGTGTTGTTTATGGTGAGGTGTGAGATGTGACTGTGTTCTGCTGTCCAGTTTGTGAGAAGAGTCACCGTAGATTTGGCTGGGGCTATTTTGAGCCAGTTTGTGGTGAACCATTCGTGTAGTGTGTTGAGGTAAGGTTGAATTATATGTGCAGCTGTGTTTGCGTTTTGGTGCGTACATGTAAGTGTTATATCATCTGCATAGAAAGCTATGTGTATCTGTGGTGTGTGGGGTGTGGGTACGTCATGCATGTATAGGTTAAAGAGTTTAGGGGACAAAACAGATCCTTGGGGGACGCCGTTCGTGAAGTATCTGATGTTAGAAGACTGACCGGCAAATGTAATGTGTGCACATCTGCCTGCTAAGTAGTTTGCCAGCCATCTTTTTGTGTTAGTGTGCATGTTTGTGTTGAGTATTTTGTTTGTGAGGTTGTGGCAGGGGATGGCATCAAAAGCTTTGCTAATGTCTAGTGTGACTAGGAGTGTTTTGTTTGGTGGCCTAGCTGAATTCATGTCATCGAAAACTCTCTGTGTAAGGTCTGTAATAAGGGTGTTTGTGGAGTGTAGTGGCCTAAAGCCATGTTGTGACTGGGCTAGGGGAATGTGAGGTGTGACTAGTTGTAGTACCAGTCGTTCAGTGACTTTAGAGGGTGTGCAGAGGAATGTGATGGGGTGATGTGAGGAGGGTAACGTGGGGTCTTTGTTGGGTTTAGGGATAGTGATGATATTGCCATGCTTCCAGATGTTGGGTAGTATGATGTGCGAGTAGCTGTAGTTTGATATGTTGGTGAGTGCTTGTATGCCTTGTGGTCCTAGGTGTTTAAGGTGAATGTTGCTTATGTTGTCTGGTCCACAGGCAGATGAGTGCTTGAGGTTGTTAATGATGTGCTTCGTCTGGTTGTAAGTGATAGGTGTGTAGTCTGGGTCTGTGGGGAACTGTCTCTTACGTCGGATGATACGTCGGTCTTCAGGATGGGGGTTTAGATGGCTGACTTGTGAAAAGTGATTGATGAGAGTGTTTGCTTGTTGTTTGTTTGAGGGTATGGTGTCTGTTGTTGTGATGGCAGCGTGTGATTGTGTGGTGTTGCTGTTGGAAAGTGTGATGCTGTTTAGTGTTTTGTAGAGTTTGCTGATGTTTGTTTTGTGGTCAAGTGTTTGGAGGTAATTTTTCCAGTTTAGTGTTTGCGGTTCTGATATTATATTGTTTATCTGAGTGTTGAGTTCTTGTATTTGTGTTATGGTGTCTTGTGTATGGGGTGTTGGGGAGTGTTGCAGTGTGTCCCGTTGTCTGATGAGGCCTTGAATTTCTGGTGTGAAGTTGGGGTTGTGTCTCTTTCTGTTGCCTCTAGGGATGTGTCTTTTGTCTGCATTTTGTATGATTGTATTGAAAGTGTGTACAGCAGTGTTGATGTTTGTGATGGGTGTACTGTTTAGTGTTTCGAAATGTTGTTCTGTTTCAGTTACAAAGGCCTCCCAGTTGGATCTCTTATAATTAGTGTATGTGTGTTTGTGGCCAGCTGGGTTGATTCTGGTTTTGGTAGTGATGATGATTGGGAGGTGATCAGAATCTAGGGTTTTGACCACTCTCCATGATGTAGTGGGGGCGAGGTTTGGGGAGCAGAAGGTGATGTCTGGAGATAATGGGAGGAAGAGGGCTTGGTGTGGGATATGGGTATATTGGTCTAGACTGTTTAGTATGAAGAGATGATCTGTCTGGGATTGTAGTACCAGCGCTCTGTCTGTGTCAGGGTTGTTGACATGCCAGGCCGATGACTTGGCATTGAAATCACCACCCAGGATGATGTTGGGTATGTTAGTGTTGTGGTGTATCTGTGGAGAGTAATTGTGTGGTACTGTGGTGGACGACTGGCGGGGAATGTATGTGTTAGCGATTGTTATGTGTGATTTGTTACCAGTGTGTATTTTAATTTATTGTATTTCTGTTGTGGTGTCATGTGGGGGGAGAAGTGACTTTGTGTGTGCACTGGTATCTGCAAAGTTGATGGATTTGTGTACCAGGGTGATGAGTCCACCGCCACCGCCGTCGGCCCGGTCTTGTCGAATGGTGGTGAAGTTATGAAATGTCGGTGTTTTCTGTGCTCTGTGTAGTTTTGTTTCTTGTAAGATGGCAATGTGTATGTTCTGTTGTTTGATGAATTGTGTGAGTTCATGTATTTTTGTGTTTATGCCATCTAGGTTTAACTGAAGGATGTTTATGTTGTGTGTGCGATGTGTGTTGGCTGCTGCAGCACGGGGGGGAGGTGGTGTGGGTGAGGGGAAAGGGTAGGAGGAGGTTGTGATGGAGGTAAGTGTTGAGGTGGATTAGGATGGGTTGGAATGGGAGGAGTTGAGGGACTGGATGGTGTGGGAAGCGTCAGTGGGTTTGGCTGTGAAGGTGTGAAGGAAGTAGGAGCAGGATTGGAAGGGGGGTTGATGGGTGGAGGGAAGGAGCATAAGGAGCAGGTCCAGGTGTTTGTGTAATGTTTTCTGGATGCAAGTGTTGTGCAGGTGTAATGGGTCCAGTTCTTGCAGGAATTGCACTAAACTGAACCCTTTGTCTGTCGGCTCGATGTGATAGGTTTTGAGCATGTTAGACATATGTATTTGTTGATGGGTCCTGGATTGCTCTCAATGTCCCCGGCTAGAAGAAGTCGTCGAGAAATGACAGCCGGGAAGTCATTTCTCGATGTAGAAAAAACGGTGTTGTGTGTGTTGTGTTGGGAGATGTGGTACTTGCCCCAGGCGACCGAAGCCACTCCCAGGTACTCGAGCCCCGTGAGGGACCGGGGGGGTTTACGGTGGTTTGGCCCCCATGCTGTCCTCCTCTTCTCTTCGACAGCCTCTGGGGGGTAGACCCACAACAAAGACGCCACCGCTTTAGGTCCGGCACTCGAAGTCGATGTCATTAGATGTGTGCTGCTTGAGATTGCGTAGTAAGGTTGTTTCTGGAGTGTAGTGCTCGCCTTGTTGGTGTGACTGCAATAAGAATTTGGGGCTCAGTTATCTTAGATGGTGTGTGAAGTATTGTTATGGGTTTGTATGAAGAAAGGAGTGTTGAATCATTGTTTGCTTGAAGTACAGTGATGATTATTACATTTTTTCAGATGTTAGGTTGATTCAATGTGAGAATGAATAGTTGCTGATGTTTGTGAGGGCCAGGATGCCATTTAGTCTTATGCGTTTCAGGTGCAAGTTGCTGATGCCACATGGCCTTGAGCTTGGACAGTTCTATATTTTCTTGTTAAAATTATATGGCTGCTCTTGAGTGAAAGGAGTTATGTTTTAGTAAAGAGGAAAAGATTGCTAATTTAGAGAATCTTGTTTTTCTAACTTCATGACAATTTATGTTAGATGACCTTTGTTTGAACAGAGGTCCACAATTATGAATGCTGGTTGTTTGTAAGAAGGCACGAGCAGGGTCGTGGTATGAAAGTCGAATGGCGACATTGATCTTGGAGATGTTTCTTTGTGATAATATGATGCTGTCTAATCTTTTTTAGAGTCAGGAGGGAGGGATCTAAAGAGTCGTTGAATGTTGTTACAAAGAATTTCTGGTTTACAGTACTGTTTTCTTATGTGATTATAATGTTGCAAATTTCGTTTAAGTGTTGCAGCCTTGTAATCGTGTCTTGTACTAATGGGAGAGGAAGATGAGTTTGAGTGAGTTACATTGTGTTGTGAGGCGATGAATCTTACGTGAAAAGTTTGGGTTGTAGTGACATCTGTTGCCTCATTTGACATTTTACTTGTCTACTTCAGGTGTATTGCTATATTCCACAATGTGCCTGTCGATGCTGGTGATGGGTCTATTGTTCAGTGTGTCAAAGTGATACTCTGTTTTTCTGTGATTTTTTTTTTTTCAGTCAGTTTTCTTGTGATTTGCGCAAGTAATGTATGATGATAGGTCTGGTCTGGAATATAATATTTTGGTGATGATGACCAGGAGGCGGGCAGAAAGGAGTTTGGGTTTCATATTCTGGAAGCGTGATTGTGTTGTCTGTGGTGTGGCTTTGTACTGGATGGATTGTGAATGTAAGTGTTAAGGCTTCACCATGGCCATCAGCTTTCTCTGTGTGGATGTGTGGGTAGTGTGTGATGTGTGGAGCTTTGTGTGTGAGATTTGTTTCTTGTATGAAAGCAATTTATGTGTTGTGTGTATTTAGAAAGTCTTAATTATGTGATGTTTGGTCCGAAGGCTATCGACACTTGGGCTGTAATATGTTTATATTGGGTGTACTATGATGTGCATTTTGTGTGGGTCCGTGTTGTAGTAGTAGAATTTTAGTGCAGAGGCTGAATTGTGGTGGCAGTGGTTGTGTCAGTAAAGGGGTTGTTGGAGAGGATGGGGAACCTGTGCTGTGTGGAGGAGTGTTCGTGGAGGTGTTGCGACTGTCACATACTCACATGCTGTGATGTTGTTTGGTATATGCAAGTGTAGTGCATGTGGTTCAGATCCATGATCCACTCATTGCAAAATTACAGTGAAAAATTTCATGTGAATCTCTAGTGTCTGCAATGTGTAAGGAGCACGCTGTGGTAATGGATTATGGCAGGGGTCAATTATTGCTCTCAATGTCCCTGGGTAGTGGAAGGAGGAGGGAAAGATTGTTGAAGAATCATTTTCTTTAGTTGAAAAAAGGGGCACTGGTTAAAACTGCCCCTACACAGAAGACGCATCCCACCAGGTTCACTGAGATCCTCTTCTCAGTAGGCAGGGTAGGTTGAGGTGGTTCAGCGCCCAGACTGAAGTTGAAGTTGTTGCTCCTCGCCTAGGGTGCACATTGCCACCTCGAGTAGGTTCCCTTCCAGCAACGGTTTACAAAAGTGAAAAGAAAAAGCTGGATATAATCGTTTGATATTAAGAATGAAGAAAAGAACAAGCATCTCCAAATTAAAGGGGTTAAGGTAAATAATGTCATCTGGAACCATAACAATATAATTGTTATCCTCCTTTGGCTGAGAGCCAAATAAAGAATATGTGTCAAACTGTAAGTCTGCAAATTTCTCCCACATTGTTTCTGCATAAACACGAAACAGTCTCCCAGTAGTAGTAAAAAAATTACGATATTGAGGTTGAAGAGAGTGTATGTGCATATGTTAGAAAGTGCTAGTCCTTCACTTTCCTGTGCATTGTTCTTTGCATAATCAAAATGTTAGGAAGTAGCCACAGAGCAATATGGAAAGTGAAGAATTTATGGACTTTGAGTGTTAGTGATAATGCAGTTGTAAGTCAGCTGGTCCTGGAGCTATCCTTTGTAGTGTCATGTAGTAGTGACGGCAGCTGTCAAATTAAGGTGAACGACTGTAAGTGCCTAACTGCGGCAAAAATAGATGATAAATAAGCACAACAAACTGTACACTCCCACACTACAGCAAGTGACTTTCTGAAACGTTGTGGCCTTAGGCAAACTGAAGTAATACCATAGACTGCACTAAAAGTGATTTGCATAAAACACTGTAATTAGCTCTACAGCTGTTTTCCATAATGCTTCTGGATGCATGCTTCCCGATTGCTGGGAACAGTTTCAACCAGGATCGCCTCCTAGTCCTTCTCCACCACTATCATCCTCCTCCTGAAGAAAAACCGTGCCTCGCCCACTCTTTAAGAGTGGAGAAAATATAAAGGCTTTAAAAACTGAGTTGGTCAGCAGTGTTGCACATGTGGTTCGGGTTGTCCTGCATTTTTCCTCTGCATTATCTTGAAACTTTGACATCAGTTTGTCCAGCAATCATATCCATATCCAGGACTTCAACTTCGCTCCAGCACCCAACTTAATCCATGTTCTGGTGGATGCATTTACTTATGAAAGATGTGCTGATATTGAAGAGATATAAGTAAAACGTAAGAATATCCCAAGGTGTAACATAGATTATAAATCTGTAGAGGTGCTTGGAAACTTTAGGAGTCCAGGGGAATACAACTCCTAATGTATCTTAATTTTACACTGACTGTTGAAATGAAAGAATATACCAACATATGGAAATTTTCTTTATTGAGAAAATACAATCCTTTCAGTTTGACCTGGACCCTCTTCAGGTATGTCCAAGTTGAGCTGATCTCATCAATAAACATTAAGGTCGTTCGATACAAAGTAATATCTAATGTCATCACCTTAGGCAAAAATTGCCTAACTGTACTACAAATGGGTACAAACAGATGTAGGGCAAATGAAAGAGGTTGACCTCTCTCCCTTTTGCTAGTTAAATCTTATCTGCATGCTGCATATTAGTTTTGGTGTACAGTCAAATACTAAAGTCTGCTTGCCTTTCCTGCCTATATATCATTGCTGCGTTCACGGATGCATAAAAGTGGATTGAGCTGTACAGCATCATTCATCTGTGGGCGATAATATGCACCTTTGCCCATTCTGTCTCATTGTGGTGCAGTGAAGATCTGTCCCTTCTCCCCTTTGGGGCTAAGATGCGAGTGAATGTGTTTGAATGGATGAGTAAATGGGGAGTGTGTCGTCCTGTCTCGGCTACCTCCCTTTCCTTGGGGGTAGCAGCCTAGGTATATAGATAGATAGATAGATTAATCCAGCAATGAGAAAGAAGCAGAGGAGACAAACGGACATTTGTACATGACTGTACATGTTTAGAACTTTACAGTTCAGCACAAAAAACTCTTCGTCTCTCATGTTCCTTGCTCCATAGAAAAGTCTGGTGAGTATGCAGCGAACTGGCACTAATGCCTTTACAAGGCCACAGGTCAGTGTTATCAGTACTGGTTGGTGTGGATGCAGTGAAGTCATTACCAGAGTACATTGAGTGAAAAGCAGAAGAGGTGGAAGTACTTTTCTTGTCAATACATTAGTCCTCAAAACAGGCAACTAGGCGGCTTCATAGTGAGGGGGTTAAAAAGAAACTTTATTGTTATATCACACTGACTACTGTGACCAGACAAACACCTGACTTTCCTCGCACTTCATCTACCCTATTCATACCAGCCTTACTACACACCTGACCTACCACAGCTCTCTCTCCACAGGTTCCATCAGCAACATAGATGACGGTCAGTATAAATGCCGTGATGGGTCCTCCCCTGAAGTGGTCAACAAGGTCATCTCTGGGGTAGTCGGGGCTGCCTCATCTGTCACTTCCATACAGGTGGCCAACCTACTCAGGCTATTCAAGATTCCACAGGTATGAATCAGCTAATTAGGAACTAATTACTTTACGGTTATATATATATATATATATATATATATATATATATATATATATATATATATATTATATTATATATATATATATATATATATATATATATATATATATATATATATATATATTGGGGAGGCGGTGGCTGAATCGGTAGACAGGCAGCCTGCAGTCCTAATGGACCTAGGATCGAATCCCGGCTGGGACAGAAAAAAGTTGAAGGATTTAAATTTCATAAAAACAGACTTTACTGATCTATCAAAAGTTCCACGGACATGTCGTAAAAATACTCTTGCTAATACCTGTACACCAGTCCTGTATAAGACAACCGTAGCATGTATTAAGTATGGATGGTTGGTTTTAGTGCCGAAGTTGTGACATGTGGAGGTGAGTAGGAGGATACTGGGCCTTGGGATACGCCCTGAAGCCATTGCCCACGGTCAGACACATATTTTACGTACATTCTTGTAAGCAAAAGAGGTTGAAAGCAAATGCTGTTACTGAGGTTGACAGCAATTGCTGTGTCTGTGTTATTTCTACGCAATGCTTCTGCGGGCTAAACTACGTTGACTTTCATTCAAACTCCTGAGTAACTGTCCAAACGTTAGCATACTTGGTAACGTTTCATTTCTACGTGGGGACATCTTCAGAGCAATCTGACGCCGGGTGGATCAAGACCTCAGTATATAGCAGATGCAGACACGTGCTACCACATGGCTGGTCGGCCAAGAGTGTGTAATGGAAGGTGTGTGGCTATCTCATTGGAGGAATGAGTTAGTCCACCGATATTTGTGATCGTTTGCATGTTGAAAGGATTTGTAAATCTTCTACTTGTGGGCTGATTGTAGATTTCAGTTTGGAAATTTATATATATATATTGTTACATAACATATGATTTTCATCCCTTGTATAATTCTTACTTATGATACAGTTTTGTTCATGATTGCATCATCCTTTGTATGACCCTAATGTACAGTATGCTGCATGTTTGTTCACGATTCGCCACGTGGCTTCCATAGTGACCAGGCTTGCTTGTTCTACCTCACTCCCCCCTTCTCCCCCTTATAGTAGAGTAAGTCGTTCTTTCTGTTGTTCAGAGCAGGATTGTCAACTCTTCATCCCCTATGCCTTCATTTGCGCATCCTTACAAGTTGAATCAAGCTCTGCCGGCCCCCTATATAATGAGCTCAGTCTCTGCATTAGTTGCCACTTAGATCTACTCCTCATTCTGTTCACATCTCTGTCCTCCCCTGTACAGTATATTATTATTTTTGTGAGTGCTCAGGAAGTCTCCAGCCATCTAGCTGCTGTATAATTTGAGTATGTGTTATTACCATTTTTCTTGTACTGTATAGCCTAAGGCGTTAATTCGTAAGCCTGGTAAAGTTTTTATGATTCATATTGGTTCCATACTGTCAGCCATTATTAGTAATATTTTGTATCTGTAATAACATTATATCTTGCTTTAACTCAGCATTATCCGGTTTTCTCATTTTATCAGGCCTGACTTAGATAAATTTGCTCTTGCAAAATTCGTGTTAATAGAGGCTATTGCAGTTAACCATATATGTAACCTGTTTTGCCATTACATTATCCTTATGAGTCCTGAATGTTTAGCTGTTAGTTTGAGCATTAAACTTTAACTTGTAATTTTACCTCAGTCTTTTGTTTTGAACCTGGAACTTTGCGGGACAGTAGTGATTTTAGAATTCTCACTTGAAGTGTTCATTATCTCTCTCTGTTCCGTAACATTAATTTGGTGACCTCCCCAGGATATTCAGGATATTATCATAAGGATATTGCTTGATATTTTGTGACTGTGATTTATTCATGATGTCTACTATTACTACTCTTGATGAAGCCAAAGATTTTTTGTCAAATGTGCAAACAGTGTGTGATGTAGAAAACAGAACAAAGAATGAACTTAAGCTTGTTGCTCAACAATTGGGAATTGCTGTTCACTCTCATCATTCTAAAGATCAAATTGTTGGCATGATTAATAAAAGCTTGTTTAATGTAACTCCTCCAGATGAGCAAACATAGATTGAAATAGCTAAGTTTCAGCTAGCCCTGCAGGAGACTCGTGCTAAGGAGGCTGAGTTTCAGGCACGTGCTAAGGAGGCTGAGTCTCAGGCTCGTATTCAGGAGGCACAGGCACAGGCTCAGGCACAAATTGAACTTGCTAGGATTCAGGCAGACCATGAGTATCGCATGAAACAATGTGGAACTTTTGATGTGGCTAAAAATGTTAAACTTGTCCCTCCTTTTAATGAATCTGATTTAACAAATTATTTTCAGTTGTTTGAGAGGGTAGCTACAGGTTTTAATTGGCCCAAAAAGTATTGGCCAGTACTCCTACAGAGTGTTCTCACCGGTAAAGCTCAAGTAACTTATGCATCTTTGCCTCAGGATCAATCTGATAATTATGATGGAGTTAAGAGCTTGATTCTTAAGGCCTATGAGCTTGTTCCTGAAGCCTATAGAGTAAAATTTATGACAACTTATAAGTAAGATAAGCAATCCCATGTTGAGTATGCAAAAATCAAAGAAGATCTGTTAGAGCAGTGATTAAATTCTAAGAATGTAAATTCTGATTTTGATCAATTTAAGCAGATGATTTTGCTGGAGGACTTCAAAAGGTGTATTAACCCTTTAAACGCAGATCGTCGCGTTTGCAACGCTCGGCGAAAAGGACATAACGGCGGAGCGTCGCATTTGCGATTCTAGTAAATTTTGAATAACCGCGGGCAGGCAGGCTCCAGCTGGTATTGTCTATCAGTACCACCATCCTTTAGCTACAATTAGCATACTTTACCTTTGTACTACTGACCTCCGTTGTTGCCAAGTATCGCGTTTTTTCCCCCGTCCCCCCCCCACCACGGCCCGACCAGCCTGGCTGTGATACATGGCAGCGCTCTGAGTGCTCAGAACTAAATCTGCGCTCTCCTCTCACAAGCAGTTTATGCTAATAGGAAACGCTTGTTTCCCCAGTTGTAACACTAGCTTTTTTTTCTCACGGTTTGCCCCTGTTTAGCGTCAGTTTACCGCAGGCTTTCAAAGTGACATTATGGCGAGTTCTACCTCTTCCAAGTCAGTGCAAGTGGCCGACAGGAACGAGAATAAAGTGACGGGCGTAAGGCAGACTAAAAAGCGCGCCGTGGTGATCTTTTGGGAAGTAATATGATTGAAAATAATGTAGTATACATGTTTTTAGCTGTGAAAATGGAAATGTTTCTTGAGTGACGGGAAGACCGCCGCTGCACTGCATGTCGGCCGTATGCTCCGTTGATTTTAGCCTTATTTTCAGTGCTTATTGTACAAATACGGATTCCAAATACCTTTACGTTGTAGTATAAAGTTTACTGTGACAGAATGAGGCTGTGGTAGAGGGGAAACCGGGTTGCTGGAGGTGTGAAAGTGAAGATTTGGTTACCCAACTTTGCAAGTCTCCACAAGTCCTTGGGTAGTCCACAAAGGCTCAACACCTGTCTCTGGAGAAAGCTGAATGTAAGTACTATCTGCTATACCAAGTATAATGTTCTAGGGTTAATCTCTGATTTTTGGTTAATATTTTCCTACAGGTACTCGGACCGCGATACAACCCCGCCACTCGGGGGGGGGGGGGCGACTGTTCACGGCCGCGTTTAAGGGGTTAATAAAGATGTAAGCCTATATCTTGATGAGAAAAGAATAGATAATTTGTCTGATGCTGCAGTTTTAGCTGATGAATATGTTCTCACTCACAAGAGATATTCTAAAGAAAAAAGGGAAGCTGAGAGTAAGTACGTTGCCTCTACTCTGAGTACAGGTAACAGGAAACAGAATAAAGATGATGTTTCTCAGGAAGTAAATACCAGCTCCACCTCTAGATTTCAGAAAAGTAAATGTACTTACTTATTGTAGTAAGCTTGGTCATACTACGGAGAAATGTTTCAGGACACAGCGTGATATGAACAAAAAGGAGTCTTTAAATATTCAGTCAATTGGTCTAGTGTCCACCCTTGAGAGTTCCCAGAATTCTTTAACCGAGTTAACCTGCTTTGAGGGGTAAATTAAATTCTCATGATCAAGCTCCTCTTTTGAGCAGTAACGTGGGTGACACTCTCAAGAGATCATGTGCTAATTTCCTGTCTGATGGTTTTGTCAGTCCTCTGGACAGTAATGACAGGAAATCAGTTAAAATATTTCGTGATACAGGTGCTTGCCAATCCTTTATGCTGACCAGTGTTCTAGGCTCTAATGTTAATTCCTCTGATGAAACTGTAATCTTACAAGGTGTAGGGAATAATTACTTCTCTGTCCCTCTGTGTAGAGTGAATTTAGAGTCTGGTTTTGTTAATGGTTCCGTTATGGTTGGGTTGGTTGAGACACTCCCAATGTCAGGTGTAACTTTCTTACTTGGAAATGATTTTGGTGGAAGTCAAGTGTGTCCAGCTCCTCAGTTGTCTAGTGAACCAGTGACTGCGACCCAGGATTGTGATGTCCCTGATATGTTCTCTGCATGTGCTGTCACTAGGGCTAAGTCTAAAGTTACTGGTGACTTAGAAGATAATGATGATGATGATGTTATCCTAGCTGACTCTTTTCTTGCTAATTTGGACCACTCACCAGATGAGGCAGTACCCCGTAGTGTTGATAATTTGTCTCGTCAAGAGTTGGTTGAGTTTCAGGTTGCTGACCCTGAGTTGAAAGGTCTAGCTAACTCTGTTTGCAGTGAGGAAAAGTCAGCTGGTGCTTCTACTTGTTATTATATAAAGTCAGGAGTACTTGTGAGGAAGTGGAGACCCCCAACAGCATCAGGCGACTGTGAATGGGAGGTTGTACATCAAGGTGTCATCCCTCGTGTTTGTAGGCAGGATATCATTAGAGTGGTTCATGATTCCAGTTTGGCAGGACACCTTGGAGTGAGGAAGATTGTGGCACGCATTTTGAAACACTTCTGGCCAGGTATCTTAAGAGATGTTTCCTGGTATTTTAAGTCTTGTCACACCTGTCAAGTTGTGAGGAAGTGTAATCAGACCGAAAAGGTTGCACCTCTAGTTCCCATTCCTCCTTTTGAGGCGCCATTCACCCGTGTGTTGGTGGATATTGTGGGCCCTCTTCCTAAGACTTCTTCAGGATTTTCTTATGTGTTGACCCTGATTGATATGGCTACTCGTTATCCTGAAGCCATTCCACTTAGAAATATCTCGGTAAAAAACGTGGTTAAGGAAATGCTAGGGTTCTTCACCAAGTTTGGTCTGCCCAAGGAGGTACAGTCAGACTGGGGAAGTAATTTCATGTCAAATGTTTTCAAGCAGTCTCTGAAAGAGTTGGGCATCACCCAGATCACGTCTTCAGCTTACCATCCCCAGACTCAAGGAGCATTGGAGAGATATCATCAAACACTCAAAACGATGCTCAGGAAATACTGTTTGGAACATCAGAAAGATTGGGATAAAGGTCTTCCATTCATTGTATTTGCCGCAAGAGAATCTCCAAATGAATCACTGGGCTTCTCACCCTTTGAACTACTGTTTGACCATGAAGTAAGAGGACCCCTTAAGCTACTCAAGGAATGCTGGCTGTCGGAGGAAGATGACGTCAACCTGCTGGAGTTGTGATGAAGTTCAAAGAACGGCTGTCCACTGCTTTACAGCTGGCAAGAGAGAATTTAGGAGCTGCTCAGGAGAAGATGAAGACTTGGTATGATAAGAAGTCCAGGTTACGCCACTTTCAGCCAGGGGATCAGGTTTTGATTCTGCTACCAGTGCATGGGCAACCTCTTCAAGCCAAGTTTAGTGGTCCTTATTTCGTGGAGAAGAAACTCAGTGATGTCAACTATGTCATCACCACACCAGATTGTAGAAAGAACAAGCAACTTTGTCACATCAACATGCTAAAATTATATCACAGGCGGGACGAAAATAACCCAGTCTTCACCGTAGCTGTTCCACCCGAGTCTGCAAGTGAAGCTCTCCCATGCTGTATGAGCCTGAGTGATAGTTTGGGGAAGAATCCTGATATCATGAATGATCTCCAGACTGAGCTTTCTCATCTAGCTCCCGAGAAAAGGCAAGAGTTTTCGGCATTACTGCAGGAGTACCCACAAGTGTTCCGTGACACTCCAGGAAGAACCACTGTGTTGATGCATGATGTTGATGTTGGAGACGCAAAGCCAATTAAACTGCCTCCTTACCGTGTGAACCCAGTGAAAGTTCCTCTCACCCAGAAGGAGCTTGGCTACCTGTTGGACCACAAGATGATTGAGCCCTATCAGAGTGAGTGGAGTTCTCCTGTCACTCTAGTCCTTAAGCCATGTGGGTCACAGCGGCTTTGCATCGACTACAGACGTGTTAATCAGATAACCAAAACAGACACCTACCCTATCCCTCGCGTGGAAGATTGCATAGACAAGATCGGAAAGGCTGGGTACATAAGTAAGTTTGATCTGTTAAAGAGATACTGGCAAGTACCTATGACTGAACGTGCTTGGGAGATCTCATGTTTTGTAACACTAGGAAAGACTTTTGCATGTTCTGTAATGCCATATGGTATGAAGAATGCACCAGCCACTTTTCAGAAGCTCATGAATGTTGTAACAGAGGGTTTGGCAGGGTGTGTTGTTTATATTGATGATGTATTAATCTTCAGTGACAATTGGAAAGATCACCTATGCCATGTCAGTAAATTTCTTGAGCGTTTGGTTCAGGCTAATCTTGTAGCTAATTTATTAAAGTGTGAGTTTGGTCAAGCTAAAGTTCAGTACCTTGGGTACGTAATTAGTGATGGACACGTTGCACCACCAGGAGCTAAGGTTCAGGTTATAAGTGATCTTCCCAGACCTAAAAGTAGGAAAGAGCTACAAAGATTTTTGGGAGTGGTAGGTTATTACAGGAGATTTATTCTTAACTTTTCAATTCTTGTATCACCACTTACAGACCTACTGAAAAAGGGAGTTAAATTTGTCTGGACCGATAACTGTGAATCTTCTTTCAGTAAACTTAAAGCTATCCTATTAAGTCAGCCAGTGCTCGCTACTCCAAATTTTGCTAAGCCTTTTAAGATGGCTGTTGACGCAAGTGATACAGGAGCTGGGGCTGTTTTGCTGCAAGAGGATGATCAGGGTATTGAACACCCTGTATCTTATTACAGTAAGAAGTTCATTCCACCTTAAAAGAACTACTCAACTATTGAGAAAGAGCTTTTGGTCTTGATTTTGGGTTTACAGCATTTTTCATTTTATTTGTGTTCTGGTTTTGACCCCATAGTCATTTATACCGATCATAACCCACTGAAATTCCTTAGTAAGGTTAAAGATAAAAATCAGAGATTGACAAGATGGAGTCTACTTCTTCAGGAGTATTCATTAGACATACAACATGTCAAGGGGAAAGAAAATGTTATTGCAGATTGCTTATCTAGACTTTAGACAGATTGTTTTAGAGTAATAAGAAATTTCCTTTGTAAATTTCTTTTTCTTTGTGGGGAGGTGTTACATAGCCTATGATTTCATCATCCCTCGTATAATTTTAACTTATGATACAGTTTTGTTCTTGATTGCAACATCCTTTGTATGATCCTAATGTACAATATGCTGCATGTTTGTTCACGATTCGCCACGTGGCTTCCTTAGTGACCAGGCTTGCTTGTTCTACCTCACTCCCTTCTTCTCCCCCTTATATTAGAATAAGTCGTTCTTTCTGTTGTTCAAAGCAGGATTGTCAACTCTTCGTCCCCTATGCCTTCGTTTGCACGTCCTTCTTACAAGTTGAATCAAGCTCTGCCGGCCCCCTATGTAATGAGCTCAGTCTCTGCATTAGTCGCCACTTAGATCTACTCCTCATTCTGTTCACATCTCTGTCCTCCCCTGTACAGTATATTATTATTTTTGTGAGTGCTCAGGAAGTCTCCAGCCATCTAGCTGCTGTATAATTTGCGTATAAGTGTTATTACCATTTTTCTTGTACTGTATAGCCTAAGGCGTTAATTCGTAAGCCTGGTAAAGTTTTTACGATTCATATTGGTTCCATACTGTCAGCTAGTATTAGTAATATTTTGTATCTGTAATAATATTATATCTTGCTTTAACTCAGCATTATCCGGTTTTCTCATTTTATCAGGGCTGACTTAGATAAATTTGCTCTTGCTAAATTCGTGTTAATAGAGGCTATTGCATTTAACCATATATGTAACCTGTTTTGCCATTACATTATCCTTATGAGTCCTGAATGTTTAGTTGTTAGTTTGTGCATCAAACTTTAACTTGTTATTTTACCTAAGTCTTTTGTTTGAACCTGGAACTTTGCGGGACAGTAGTGATTTTAGTATTCTCACTTGAAGTGTTCATTATCTCTGTTCCATAACGATATATATATATATATATATATATATATATATATATATATATATATATATATATATATATATATATATATGAATCCGTCAGTCAATTTAGAATTGCTAGAAACCAAGCAAAAACAGTAGCAAAACTGCTAAATCAAACTTTCTTCATAACCAAGCATCCAAACTACTAAATCATCCTAATGACAATATGATATTCTAATCAACTATCATTTCTTTCAGTAATAACTTTAACCAGTAAAGTGCACTTTGTGAGTGTGTGACGAGCGACCGAGCACAAGGATATCACAATTTTTCTCATATATAAAATTTAATTGCTACAGTTCATGCCAAAAAACAGTATTATGATGGAAAATATCTTTTAAATTTGCTTTCGTAACTGAGACGTTCTCCAGTTAGAGCCAAACACTTCCTTGGAAACTCAAGGTTCCAAGGAGTTCCTATATGCATTTATGGATGAGTTTTTAGTAGATGACAAAAATTATTAAATGATTGTATCACATGTAGAAAGAAATTCAGCTTTACTTCACACAGATGGAAAGTCATTAGCATCTGCTTAGCATGACTGTCGTTGGCCAGGCCAGGCCGGGCCGCTCATTTCTAAATTTAACTGAGGGTAAACATCTCTCTCTCTCTCTCTCTCTCTCTCTCTCTCTCTCTCTCTCTCTCTCTCTCGTAACAAGTCATCACCCATTTCCCCAGTAAAACCTTCAGATGGTAACACTATAGATTACCCATGTGGAAAGGCAAACATTGTTGCTAATACGTTTGACACAACTTAAGATACACAGTAGTTACATAAAATCCTTCCTAGACAAATTGCCAACCAACGAAGCTCGAGGTGCAGATGAAATTCCTCCAATCTTTTTGAAAAAGTGTTCCCCAGAACTTGCCCCCTTTCTACCTAATTATTCAAACTATGCATATGAAATTTTTCATTACCAAATTCTTGAAAAGAAGTCAGTATCCTTCCAGTTTCGAAGAAAAGAGAGTCCTGTGACCTCTCTGATTACAGACTAATAGCAACTCCATCTTCTCTTGGTAAAGTATTTCAGATTGTAATTAATAAGCACATTGTTATATATTTTGAATCCAACAACTTAATTAGTGGCAGCCTATGGTTTTCGTCACAAAAGATGCACTGTTGATGTACTCTGTCTCCCGACTCAGTAACATGTAGAAACCCATGTACTAGCCCTTGATATTTCTAAGCTTGTGACAGAGTATGGCACCGTTCCCATCAGTCCAAACTCCCTTGCTATGGCCTATCATCTTTTGTTCCAATGATTTCTTATCTCAGTGATAGAAAGATAAGAGTGATGTATATTCCAGTTTCCACTCAATATGTGCCGGCACCCTACAAGATCAGTCCTGACTCCAACCCAATTTCTTACTTGTATTGATGAACTCATATCTATCACCCATAGTCCCATTCAGTCATATGCAGATGACCCAACACTTCAAAGTTCCTTCACACTTACGCTCCAGTTTTTAAAGTCTAAAAGCTCTAACTCGCAGCTGAATACAGCAATCTCCATAAATCAAGACTTATCTGTGATCACTGAATTATGACAACATATTATTGTCATATTTAATGCTAGTGAAACCAAATATATAGAGTTTACTAATAGAAGGGTATTGCCTGATTCCTTTACTACCTTCAATTCTGCTATTATTCGTATCTCTAATAGTATTGGAATTTTCAGTGTTTCACTAAATAATGCCCTTAGCTGGATCACTTACAAAAACCACTTCAAAGAAACTCAGATTATTGTACAGAGTCCACAAGTTCGTCACTGACGAGCAGTTAGTTGTAATTTACAGGTCTTGTACACTTTCAGCCGGAATATTGCTTGCCTCTCTGGTGTGGATGTGGAGAGAATGCACGAAAACAACTGGAAAAATTCAGAACAAAGCTGTAAGAATTGTTAATAATCCTGCAATTACAAATGAACTACCTTCCCAACAAGTATGAAGGAATGTTCCCTCCCATGCATTATTTTGCAGATACTGTACGGGCATACCTCAGTTTAACGAAGCAGTTAGTTTAATAAAAAACCATTGCTAGGCGGGGTATCATATCTTGGGATAGATTTGTCATGTAAAGTAAAAGGATGCATTTTTGAGACTTGGGTTTCCCTTCCAACCAAGTTGTAAACCCACCGAAATGAGTCCAAAAAAAGTTTAAAGCCAAACTAAATGACGTAATTTTAAAAGAAGCTAACGTAAGCCGAAAAACCAATTCCCCTCTTGCTTATACCCGGTCAAGGTCACTGGCGAAAGCGATCTCCGACTCGTATTCAAACTCGGTAGAGAAAGAGCAGCATTGTACACAATCCCACCATCAGAAGGTTCTGGGACAATTAAATGAACTTCAGTTAAGCGTTATAATAATGTCTGAATGATGCAAAATTGGGGAATGTGATCAAAATGCAATGGAAGGACCTTTTCAACAGCCCATCTTTGTGTCGTTTTTGTTACTGCTGTTTGCTGAGCTCCTTTATTTTATTTTCTCTTATTTTGCAACATTTATTTAGAAATTCTTTTGTATTTTTCCCTTGACCAGCCCGAATGTAACCACATTATTTATTGATTGATCCTGCGAATGGGACAGCCCTTTCAAAGGTCTCTCTTAATGTCATTTAAGTTAATGTTCTGGTTGCTGAGCTCCTTTATTTTCTTCTCTCTTATTTTCCAACATTTGTTTAAAAATTAATTTTTAATTTCAAAGTGTTTTCCTTGAACAACCTGAATTTAAACACATGATTTGTCTGTCAATTATGCGATCGGGATTGCCTTTGCAATGGCCCTCTTTATTTTGTTTTAGGTACTGTTCTGGTTAGTGAGCACATTTATTCTTTCTTATTTTCTAATATTTATTTAGAAAATCCTTTGTATTTTCAAGGCGTTTTTCCTTGAACAGTCCGAATGTAAACACATGATTTATTGAGGTCACAGTTTTCATCAATGAATGATATATCTACTCTTTAAGGTTTTAATAATTAATATATCTTTTAATGTTATTATGTATTCCCTGATAGAGTAGATGACAGTTCAATGGTCAAACTTGACATATTCTTGTTGAGTCGCCTAGTTGTCCATATATATATATATATATATATATATATATATATTACACCCCTTAGACTTACCCCGTCCTAATGCAAAAAGGTTGATATTTATTACAGTTCTCGTCAAATAAATGAACAAACACAGACATTTTCTTGTGGCCAGATTTCCAACAATTTTGCACCATCGAGTCATGCATGATCATCAGATTATTTGTTTGGTATTTTTCTGACATACCCTGGACTTACTGTGACCTAATGCAAGATGAATTACTGTAGGTCGATATAATTATATACAAATATATATACGAGTATCTCCCCTCTCTCTCTCTCTCTCTCTCTCTCTCTCTCTCTGCGAGTATATTATACAGCAAGAAATAGTGTTAGCTGTTATGGTAGTAATGATGTAATTATCATTGTGGTGATGATTATGGTGGTGTTAGTTGTTGTGGTGGTCACTCTGATGATGGTGTTGGTGTTTGTTGTGATGATATTGCTTGTAACAGTGATGATGGTATGTGGTGGTGGTAGCTATTTAGATGCGACTTTCTTTTGAACAAGTGCTCCAAAGTCAATCATGATTCAGAGTCGGCCCTAATTTAGACAAGTGCAGAACTGCCTGGTAGGGCCGCGAGGTTCATGTGTGTGTGTGTGTTGTGGTAGTAATGATGCAGAATCCAATTACTGTGTATATATATATATATATATATATATATATATATATATATATATATATATATATATATATATATATATATATATATATATACTGTATACTGTAAATTCTCAGTTATTCATCACTGCAATATCCGGCCCAGTGCAATATCCAGTGCTGCTGCCTTGGCTATATTAATGCAATATCCAATGAATATATGCAATATCCGGCCCATAAAAGGGACGTAACCAGCAGTTCTATGCAAAAGCTGACATTGAAATGTATCAACCAGCTCATAAATGGTAGCCAACCGGTGCTATATTACAGTACTGCTTAATCATTACTTTACTGTATTTCATGCTTAATTTTCATCTTTTACTCATGAGAAAGTTTTTGGGATAGCGGGTTGAGATGAAGAGTAACACAATATCCAGCTTAACACCGAATATTGTGCCGATGGAGATAATATGCAATACCAGGCATTTTGCTTTACCTGGTGTAGGCCTTGGCTGAATTTCAATGTATAACTGAGAGTCTGGTGTATATATATATATATATATATATATATATATATATATATATATAGATATAGATAGATAGATATAGATAGATAGATAGATATAGATAGAGACATTCATATACATACACGAGGTGCTACCCAAAACTTCCAGTAATATGAATATTTTAGGGAAATAAGTCACCTTACCTCCTAGTTTTCACTGTTGCCTTCGAAGTAGTCCCCTTGGGCATGTATACAGTGGTCCCAGCATTTTTTTCCAAGAGTCCATGCATCCCTGGAAAGCTTCAGGCGTGATGGTCTAGAGCACCTCCTGCGATTCTGTTTGGATCTCCTCAATCGAGTCAAATCGACTCCCTTTCAGTCGTAATTTCAGGTTGGGAAACAGGAAAAAGTCGCAGGGGGTGGGTGGGGAATGACTACCATGTTAGTGGACGCCAGGAACTGCTGGACAACGATTGATGTGTGGGTGGGGCGCTGTCATGATGCAGGACCCAGTCCTTGTTCTTCCACTGTTCTGGACGTTTGCAGCAGATGTCCTCCCTCAGACATTTCAAAACTTCACAGTAAAAGTTTCTGCTGACAGATTGACCGGGAGGGATTAATTACTTGTGAACAATCCCTTGGATATCGAAGAGAACAATCAACATCGATTTGACATTGCTGCGAACTTGACGTGCTTTTTTCGGCCTCGGTGAATTGGGAGACTTCCATTGCAATGACTGCTGCTTTGTCTGTGGGTAATAACCATAAACCCATGATTCATCACCAGTTATGACCCCGGAGATGAAGGTGGCGTCATCTCTGACTTGATTCTTGAGCTCCCTGCAAACTGCAACATGATATGCCTTCTGCTTGACACTCAGCAGTCTTGACGCAAATTTTGCAGCGATGCGTCTCATGTCCAACACGTCTGACAGAATGTGTTGCACGCTCCCTTACGATAGTCCAATGATATCACAAACATCATGGATAGTTCGTCTGCAACGTGCAAGGATAGCCTGACGAACATTTCTGACATTTTCTGATGTTTCTGTTGATGGTATTCCAGTGTGGTCATCATCTTCAATGGGCATTCGTCCTTCCTTGAACTGCTTGTACCAGAAAAATGTTCTACTTTGGGACATGGCATTGTCACCAAAGGCTTGCTGAAGCAACTGGTGAGTTTCTGCAGCCGTCTTGTTGATCTGGAAGCAGAACTTGATGAAGGTTCTTTGTTCCATGTGGCCCGCCATTGCAAAACCACCAAACCACCTACACACCACAGTACAATAGTAAGCGTAGCTCAACAACACGTCCGCTCACAGACACGACCGGGGCCACACTGACGCACAAGGGGTGCTGCTGACACCTCCTAGTGGCAAAAGGCAAAACTGCAAACGGTTGGCTCCCTCTGTTCAAATTAGTGGAACTTTTGGGTAGCATCTCGTATATATAAGTAAGGACCAGATGGAAAGAATATTTTCAAAGCCTGCTGAATGGGAATACAGAGAGCAGAGCGGCTGTAAACATGCTTGATTTTGGGAGCGTGCAGAGAAGGAATGCAGTGCCAGGGGTCATAACACGTGCACAGGTGAAGAGTGCTGTGAAGTGGCTGAAAAATGGGAAAGCAGCTGGGGTTGATGAGCTGTACACAGAGATGCTTAAGTATAGTGGAAAGAGAGGAATGAAGTCCTTGTTGGAGATATGTAAGAAGGCATGGATGAGTGAAACTGTGCCTGGAGAGTGGAAAAAGGCTGTGATTGTACCCCTGTACAAAAAAAAAAAAGGTGAGCGAAGTGAGTGCAATACTTATCGTGGCATAAGTTTATTGAGTGTGGTAGGAAAGGTATATGGAAGAATTATTACTGAGAAAGTAAGAGAGATATCAGAAGTCCTAGTGAGTCATGAACAGGGTGGCTTTAGGAGTGGCAGAGGATGTGTGCATCAAATATGTGCAGTGAGACAGATAGCAGAGAAGGCTTGTGAGAAGGACCATAATGTGTTTATGGCATTCATGGATCTGGAAAAAACATACGACAAAGTGGACAGAGAAGGATTGTGGAAAGTTTTGAGCATGTACGGTGTAGATGGTAAGCTGGTAGGTGCCGTCAAGAGTTTTTATGATGGTAGTGAAGCATGTGTAAGGGTTAATGGGCATCTAAGTGAATGGTTCACGATCAGTGTGGGCGTGCGACAAGGTTGTGTGATGTTCCCATGGTTGTTCAATATATAGAAGGATAGATTGATAGCTAGATAGATATAGATAGATAGGTACAGATATAGATATAGATGGGATGATGAGACAAGTAAAAACACGAGATGGAGAGGGTGGTGGCGTTGGTACTGTAATGAATGGTGATGGATGGAATATCTCAAATTTGTCGTATGCTGATGATGCAGTACTGCTTGCAAGTACTGGACTAGAACTTGGTAGGCTAGTGGAGTTTTGCTGATGTCTGTAGGCGTCGTGCCTTGAGCGTAAATGTAGAAAAGAGTTAAGTGATGATTTTCAGAGAGAAGGTGCCTCCCATTGCGATGTTATAGTGAATGGACAGAGAGCGGAATGGGTGAGAGAGTTCAAATACCTGGGTACAGTGATAGAATAAAGAGGAAAATGTGCAAAAGAAGTTGAAAGTACAGTGACACAAGGAAGAAAAGTAGCTGGTGAAGTGAAGGCCTTGATGAGAAACAGAGGCTTGGGTGTTGCAGCTGCACGAAGCTTATATGAAGGGTTGTTAGTGCCAACTTTAACATATGGATGTGAGACTATGGTGTGGCATGAAAATGAAAAGTCAAGAATAAGAGCAGTGGAGATTGGACTGTTGAGGAATGTATGTGGAGTACAGAGGGTGGATAGGATACGAAATAATGTGATTCATGAAAGATGTGGAGTAAGGAAGTCAGTGGACACCAGAATCGAAGAGAGTATACTGAAATGGTATGGTCATGTGGAGAGAATGGACAACAATAGAGTGGTGAAAAAGGTATATCTGAGCGAAATTGATGGAGGGAGGAGGCGAGGTATGCCAAGGAGAAGGTGGATGAGTGTGTGGGAAGAGAGGTTTGGAAGTCGGTGAGGCTAGGGAACTGTCAAGAGATCGAGCGGGCTGGATGAATGTTGTGAGGAGCAGTGCATGATCAGGGATTTGGCACCCCTTTTTAACTTGTCAGCATCCGGATTGACTCAATCGGATATGTTGACGTAAAGCTACAGATCGTGAGGAATGTTTTTGGCATGTCCAATAGAGCCAGGTTTCCAGGGACTTGAATGATGAGTGAATGGAAGCGTGGGCCATTGATTTGGGCAAATTTGGGCTGACTGGACAGTGCTACTCCTCACACTGCCCTAGGGTGGGAAAGGAGGTCCAGATGAATATATATATATATATATATATATATATATATATATATATATATATATATATATATATATATCATCAGCCGTTTGAGTATCCACTGCATGACCGGCCTATCCCGACCGAAGTCGGGACGATACAGCCAATGTATCTCCACCAAGTGGCTTGGGCTGTCTGGTAGAGAATGTATGTAGGGTGAGAAGAGCTTGTAAGTGTAATTGTAGTGTTGGAGGGGCTTTGGATGTGTGTGTAGTCTGTGAACCAAGTGTAATCGGCCCGCGCAAGCCGACTGGGTGCAAGCATGCTTTATAGTAAGCGGCACTGGATCAACCACGGCACCCCTTGTGTCCACCGATGCAGTATGTGGCCGGGTGAACACTCCCAAAGTTTATTACCCTGGCTGGGCGCGAACCCTGGTTCACCTGTGTACGAAACGCACACGACCACTGTACCACAGAGGATATATATATATATATATATATATATATATATATATATATATATATATATATATATATATATACATATATATATATATATATATATATCATCATCATCAGAGTCTGCAAGTTCACTGCTGAACAAAGGCCTCCCCCTACCTTCTCCACGAATTCCTTGACTGAGCCAATCTCTGCCACATTTTGTCTGCAAACTACTCTATCTCGTCCCTAAACCTCCTGTCTGGCCTTTTTCTGCTATGCGTAAAATCTTTTTGAGTCCAGTCAATCAGCCTCTTGGTCCATTGGTTTTCCCATAGTCTTGCAGTATGATCCGTCCACCTTCATTTCTGCTCTGTTATGTCTTGTATGATATCCTGTACTTAAGTCTGCTTTCTCACCCAAGCTGATCTTTTAGTCTCGTAAAGTTATTCCCATCACTGACCTTTCCATTGCTATTAAAGAACAGATTAGTTGATTTTCCATCGATTTTATCAGTTTCCGTACGTCATAGCAGACATTATACATTCGTTATATACTTTTCGTTTCATAAATATTGGGAAGCTACTTTTCATGATGTTTTTATGTTTACTGAAAGCTTTTCATCCAGTTGTAATGCGTCTTTTTATTTTGCTTGAATGGTCTTTCGTTAGTTTTAATATTTGCCCGAAGTAATTGTACTCCTAGACATCGTTAAGAATTTCTTCGCTTATTCTGATGACGCTCTTAGTTGTATTTGGATTAAAAATTTGTTTTACTGAAGTTCATCTTCAGCCCTACTTTAAGACATTCCCTGTTCAGGTCATTTAACATTTCCAGCAATGTCCCTGGTGTTTCTGAGATTTGGACATCTCATCTGCAAATTTTAACCCCTTTGCTCACCTAAAGTTTTCTGTAAGTTTCTGTGACATTATAAGAGAAAATGCTGCAAGGTCTGCCTGAACTCACGCACAAAAGAATACATTCCATGGATTTTACATGCCCCAGAAATTGGTTATATTGGTATGAATTGTATACCATCATTTTCTCTGATGTCTATTCCATATGATATGCTGATAAAAACACGAAATACTAATGAGAAAGAGTACAATGGAAGCATCAAATGTAGAGAGAAGAATGTGTTTTCACAGTGAAAATAACTTCCCAACACCTTACCGCAATATTTTGCCTGCACCATGCAAGAATTAAGCATAATATGCAGAAGTTCACGAGCTTTCATGTGGTGTCCTCAGAATTTTGATACAACCAATAGTTTTCGAGTAAATCACCAAAAATCCCATGCAGGTACCTCTTCCCTCCCACCTAAAGCCTAGAGAAAGCCCAGTGTTTGAGACTATTGGCCTTGAATAGACACCCTCCCCTATGATGCAGCAAAGATTGATCCACTTCTTAGTAAAACTTAATTATTGGTGAATATTCTTGTCCAAAATTGCCTAATTGGCATCCCTTCAGACTAACACTGACAAGTGCGTCATTGCGCATCACCGGTTCCTCGTCAACCTAACACCATTTTGACTTGTTTTGCGTCATTGTGCATGTGGGGGTTAAATGGTGTAGTTTTTTTTCCATCTATGTTTATTCTGTTTTCCACGTCTAGCTTTCTACAAATATTTCAAAGGCATGCTGTAAAGAATTTTGGTGAAATTGTAACTCTTTGATGCTTGCTTTTATCAGTCTTAATTTTTTCCAAGTCATTATGTAATGTAACTATTGCAGTTCCCACTTTGTATATGTTTTTGAGAAGTTTTATATTGTTCTCATTTACTCCTTGTTCTCATAATGAATTTATTTCTGTTCTTTACGCACTGAGTCAAAAGTTTTTCGTAGTGAACAAAGCCTAATCACAATGGTTTATTATATTCTCTAGGGATGGGCGTAATCGATTATTTGTAATCGATTACTTTGATTACTTCTTTAAAAAAAATACAGTAATCAATTTTTTCCCTATAATTGATTACTTGAAACGATTACTATAGAAGAATCACATTTACTTTTGAGTTTATCAGAAAAATATTATTTCTTTGAGAAATAAAGGAAAACATTATGCGCTTTGAATGTTTTCTTTAATGCCACTGTAGAGTGCATTATTAAGGAACTATGCCTTGTCTGATTAGTTCTGCATATTTCATAACTTTTTATATTGTACATGGATTTTTTTTTTGTACTGTTTGTGTTATATGAATGTTTCTTGTTGCGCAGATGCTCGTGTATTAAGTATATATTAGAGTGTAGGGCATGAGTAGCCGACATGTTGATGAAACACCTTGTGAGGAAAAGCCTTTTATTGTTGATGTTTTGCTCCTACAGAGCTTCTTCACATAGAGTGATCGAGCCACTTGATGTGAAGAAGCTCAATAGGAGTGAAAACGGAATGTCATCTATAAAAGGCTTCTCAAAAGATGTTTCTCACATCAAGTAAATGTTACTTCTTTAAACGAAATGATGTTACTTTGTTTGCATATTTTTGGAAACAAATATGTTTCTGTTATAGCATAGGCTAATTCTTTTTTTTTTTTCTGGCACAAGAGCGTTTGGATTATATATATATATATATATATATATATATATATATATATATATATATATATATATATATATATATATATATATATATATATCAATCAATCATTTCCTGTGGCACCCTCGGGGATGCATAGGGCCTCGATGAACTCACACCACCACATCCTATCTTGTGCTAACTCCTCAAGATCTCCCCAACACTCATCTCCAGCTTCCCGTCTCATTGTCCTCACCCACGTCTCTTTTGGCCTTCCTCTACGTCTCCTACCAAGTGCCACCCACCCTGGTGTACCTCGTACTATTCCCTGTCTCCTATACACATGTCCTAGCCACTTCCATCGTGAGAACCTAACATATTCATCGACCGGCTGCACTCCCGTTATTTCTCTAATTCTACTATTTGGTATCCTTTCCCACCACTTAACTCCTAATATTCTTCTAAGTGCTTTGTTTTCAAACACCAAGAATTTATTTTCCATAGTCACTGTTCTGTACCAAGACTCGTGTCCATAAATTAAGATACTCCTAACCATTACCTTATAAAGTTTGATTTTTGTATGCACAGAAAAATTGTTATTATTCCAAATATTTTTAAGCATTCCCATTGCCTGATTAGCCTTCTTTAACCTTTCCTCAAATTCAAAGTTCAAAGAACCATCCTTGGCTAAATAAGTACCTAAATATTTATACCTATCAACTTGCTTTACAACCATACCTCCAATTACACATTCCTGCGCATTTTCCATATTCATATTGATTATTTCAGTTTCTCCACAATTAATAACCAAACCCACCTTGCGACCTTCACTCACCAAACGGTCCAACACTCTCGGCATCTCTTCCGGCCCATCACAAATGAAAACTATATCATCTCCATAATCTAAATCCAAAAGTTTCCTGTTCTCTCCCCAAAGTATACCTGCACCGGTTTCTGTTCCAACGCGTTTCATAATGTAATCAATGACCAATATAAATAGTAAAGGCGATAGAACACCACCTTGAATTACTCCGGACTTGACTTCAAACGAATCACTCAGACAACCATCAACCATCACTTTACAAAATGTGTCCTCATGCATGTTCATAATGACCCTCACAAACTCCTCTGGTATTCCATAATGTCTCATGATCTTCCCCATATTCTCTCTCGAAACACTGTCAAAAGCCTTTTCAAAATCAACAAAACAAAGACTTAACGGTACTCTCATTTCATTAACTTGCTGCATCAAATGCCTAACTATAAAGATCTGATCATTGCAACCATGTCCCTTTCTAAAACCAGCCTGTTCATCCCTCAGAATACCCTCAACCACCAGCTCCAACATATTTTACAACACTCTACTGAAAACTTTCAAAGCTATCGGTGACAAAGAGATTCCCCTCCAATTACCACATTCACTCAGGTCTCCCTTCTTCGGAACTTTAACAATTACACCATTCTTCCAAACTGATGGTAGTAACCCCGTCACCCATGTCTTATTGAATAGCTTGGTCAAGATCATTATTAATCTATCCCCCTCCACTTTAAACATTTCCGGAAATAAACCATCCTCCCCTGGTGCCTTATTATTCTTTAACTGTTTTACTGCTTTTTCCACTTCTGCAAGCCTCAACTCTCCTGTTTCTATATTTAAATCTTCCTGAGCAGACGGTATATCCTCTTCTGGTGGTATTGGTCTATTAAGAATTGTCTCAAAATGCTCTTTCCATCTATTTTTAATATCTCCATCTTTGGTCAATAAATTTCCTTCCCTGTCTCTAACTGGTATTTCCTTGCGTTTACCTGCATTACCACTCAGTTCTCTAATCGATTCATATGCTATTCTTTGACTCTGTCCATCATTTTTGTTTATTAAGATTTCAGTCTCTGCAACCTTTTCATCCACACATCTTCTTTTATCTCTCCTAGCTAACCTTCTTACTTCTGAATTCAAACTCCAGTATGCAGCTCTTGCTAATTCAATCTCTCGTTCATCAACGCATTGCATCTCACTCCTCAATTTAGCCTCACCTCTCTTTTTTATCATATCCCACGTTTCCTCTGATATCCATTTCTTTCTCCTGAATCTATGTCTCCTTCCAATCGTACATTCAGCAGTCTCATGCAAAACTTTGTTCACATCCTCCCACATCTCATCTACACTTCTCTCCCCCTCTTCCAACGTTTCCAACACCAAAAACCGATTTCTGCATTCTAATCTGAATTCCTCCTTTTCTTCTCCTTCCCTTCTAAGCAATATCATATCTACCAACACCAGATTTTTCCTTCTTCTGATTTTTAAGTTTAAACCTTATTTTTGCAATGCTGAGTTGATGGTCACTACCAATATCCGCTCCCTGTTTAACATGAACATCTAGCAGAGAACTTCTATGCCTCCTACTGATAGCGATGTGATCAATCTGATTTTTATATTTTCCACACGGCGACACCCAAGTTGTCTTGTGTATATTGCAATGCTGAAAGAGTGTGCCCCCGATGACTAAGTCATTTGCTAGACAGAGGCTTCCAAACCTCACTCCGTTTTCACTCATCCTACTACCAACTCCCATCTTACCCATACATGCCTCAAATCCCTCATTTGAACAGCCCATTACTGCATTAAAGTCTCCAACGCAGATCAAAACATCATGTCTAGGTACCCTTCCTACTCCTTCTTGCAACTTTTCATAAAATGTGTCTTTCCTTTCATCGAGTGCATCATTAGTAGGTGCATAACACACAAACAGACTGATGTTGCCATGATTTGATTTAAACTGTGCGTATAACAATCGCTCATCTATAGGATCCCACTCACATAAAGCCTTATTTGCCTTACAACCCAGCAACACTCCTACTCCCTGATAATGCATTCCGTCCTGTCTGCCAGATATCAATAAACGTATACTATCCTCCAAATCCAACTTATCGACTCCAGTTAATCTAGTTTCTGTCAGAGCACAAATATCAAGTCCGTATATATATATATATATATATATATATATATATATATATATATATATATATATATATATATATATATATATATACAAGAATGGCTATTTTATATATTTTAATAACAAGGATGTATGTTTCATGAATTATTAGAGACAAGTATGTTGTATATGTGTTTCATACACTCAAAGAAAAATAGCATACTCAAAGTGGAGTATCAGTCGTATAAAGGAACTTTTGAGCAACTCAAAATCGAAGAAAGAAAGACTGAAAGATGATTGAGACTTGAATAAACGAGAAACATAGGAACTCCAGCGGGGTGGTTGTATAAATTTTTACCAGTATAGCTACTGACTCCTTGCTGTAGTACTGGTAGATACAGTAAGGAGAGGGGCCTTGAAAAGCAAACATATAAGCCCAGATTCCAGTAATCGTAAAGGTTATCGATTACAAATTGATTATTTCCCTAAAGTAATCAGTAATCGCGATTACCAATAAATGATGGTATCGCCTTCCAATAATATTCTACAATTATCTCAGCTGATTCATTGTGCGTGTGATTAACAGTCATATCCCCAATTCGGATTCTTGCCTGTTCACGACGTTGGTTTTCTTCTATATTCATTGTTAATCTGTTTGTAAGGACTTAAACGATGAGTTTATGAAACATTGATAGTAAGCTAACGGGTCCATAGTTACTGTTTTATGTCGCCGTTTTTGTAAAGTACTGCATTACACCAAGGTTTGGGAAGTTTCTTTTATACCCATATATATATATATATATATATATATATATATATATATATATATATATATATATATATATATATATATTATATATATATATATATATATATATATATATATATATATATACGTATATCTATCTATCTATCTATCTATCTATACATACATATCTATCTATCTATCTATATATATCTACCTATCTATCTAGCTCTCTCTCTCTCTCTCTCTCTCTCTCTCTCTCTCTCTCTCTCTCTCTCTCTCTCTATATATATATATATATATATATATATATATCTCAAACTAAATATATATATATATATATATATATATATATATATATATATAGTTTTTGAGGAGTAGACTGTAGCACCAGTCGAGCAGGCCAGTACTCCCGAGGTGGATGGAAAGCTGATGACAGGGAGTGCTGGAGCTCCCGTTTCATTAACCCTTAGGACTAGTTCTTGACCATCCCCCTTTGCTGAACATTTCCAGCGTCTCAGTTACACAGAGAGTAGGCCAGCATGCTCTCCTAAACAAATTTCTCTAACTATCTGCACCAAACTACATGCACAGTACACACTACACTTCCTTTTCCAAAGTTCAAAAAAATCATGGCGTTTCATCGCCTAGCCTCGGAGTCCCCAGGGGGGGGGGGACCATAAATGCCCCCACCTTCTGCCCCTCTCCCGGTGATGATTCGAGGTGCCTGGAACCACTGTCTGACTCTCTTCTTCTTCATTTCTGCAAAATTCGTGGCCTTTCCTCTAACTTTCGCTCTGTTGAGCACCACCTCTCCTCCTCTAAACCTCACCTTCTTTTTCTAACGGAGACTCAGCTGTGTGAGGCAACTGACAGCAAACCCATTTCTGTATTCTCCTACTTTCTCTATACTCATTTCAAAGCCAAAGGTGGCTGTTGTATATATATACGCAAGAACTTATCTTGCTCTTGTGTTTCTGAACTCGATTCTTCTGAATTCTCTACATGCTGACTTCGGCTTTCCTGTCATTCTCTGACTAAATATATCTGTGCTGTTTACTTATCCCCTAATTCTACTGACTATTAAAAATTCTTTGACTATCTTACTTCTATGATGGAACACATTCTATTCATTTCTCCTTTCTCTGAAATCTCCATTCTAGGAGATTTCAATGTTCACCACCACCTTTGGCTCTCCTCTCCTTTCACTGATCCACCTGGTGAACAAGCCTACATCTTTTCTATCCTTAATGACCTAGAGCAGCTTGTTCAGCACCCTACCCGTATCCCAGACCGCCTTGAAGAGAGCTCCAACATACTTGACCTCTTCCTTACAATTAATCCTTCTGCTTACACTGTTAATCTTTTCTCTCCATTGGGCTCCTCCGATCACAGCCTTGTCACCTTAACCTGTCCTATCACTCCGGTACGGCTTGTGGTCCCTTCAGAGAAATGTCGTCTGTGGCATTTTGGAGCCGCGAATTGGGAGGCTCTCAGGCAGTACTTCTTTGATTTTCCCTGGAATGATTATTGCTTCCATGGCTGGGAGATCTGAGTGTGCCTTGCGCATTACGGAGGTTATTCTCTCGGGCATGGAAGCATACATTCCTTTCTCATATCCTTTGACTAACGCAAGAAAGCCTTGGTTTAATCACGCTTGTTCTAATGCTGTCCGCAACAAGGAGAGGGCCTACAAAAGTTACCAGAGCCAACCCACCCCTGAATTACATCATCTTTATGTTTCTGCCCGGAATCGTGCTAAGTCTGGTCTTAGCTCTGCTATATTTCATCCGTACTAAATGCTCTCAACTCTCCAACTCGAATTCTTCCCGCTCCTTCTGGCACCTTGCCAAAAACCTTTCTAACAACTTTACCTCATCATCCTTCCCTCCTCTTTTCTACTCTGATGGTTCTGTAGCTATCTCTTCAACTGATAAAGCAGATCTCTTCGCGCAGACTTATCAACAGTGGTGTTCCTCAGGGCTCTGTCCTATCACCAACTCTCTTCCCTTTATTCATCAATGACCTTCTAAGCTGTACATCTAACCCTATCCACTCATATGCTGATGACTCCACCCTTCACCTTTCCATTCGGCTCCTGCAACGCCCATCTCAGCAGTTACTTCAGCAGACAAGGGATGGGGCTATGGCACACCTAATGTCTGACTTGGCTCATATCTCTGATTGGAGTAAAAATAATTTGGTTGTTTTTAATGCATCTAAGACTAAGTTCTTACACCTATCAACCCGACAAAATCTTCCACAGGTATACCCACTAATGTTTAATAATATTCAGCTTAATCCTGCATTATCCTTGAACATGCTTGGGGTTTCATTTACTTGGGACTTATCTTGGAAAGATCATATTACATCTCTTGTAAAATCTGCTTCCAGGAGATTGGGTGTGCTAAGCCGACTCCGCTCTTTCTTTACCCCTGCACAATTGTTGACTCTATACAGGGGTTTTATCTGCCCCTGTGTGGAGTACAACTCTCATGTGTGGGGAGGCTCCCCACATAAAGCTCCTCTCAATAGGGTGGAGTCAAAGGCTTTTCGTCTCATTAACTCTCCTCCTGTTATTGACTCCCTTCAACCTCTGTCTCTTCGACGCACTGTTGCATCTTTATCTCTTTTCTATTGCTACTTTAATGGTCACTGCTACTCTGAACTGTCTGCATGCATTCCTCCTCCTCTACGACGGACGTGTAGCACCCGTCTAGCAGCAAACTCTCATCCCTTTTCTGTACAACTCTCTAATGAAAGAGTTAACCGTTACTCCTAGTCCTTGATTCATGCAACAATTCAACTCTGGAACTGTCTCCCTCTGTCTGTATTTCCTGCTTTCTGTGATCTCCAGTCTTTCAAACTCAGTGTGTCCAGGCATCTCGAAATGATCGGATCTTGAATTTGGCTCTCTATTTTATTTTGTTTTTCTCTTGGAGGGAACTGTTATTTAGGGCTCATGGCCTTTGGTTCCTCCTTCCTCGCATAATATATATATATATATATATATATATATATATATATATATATATATATATATATATATATATATATATATATATATATATATATATATATATATATATATATATATATATATATATATATATATATATATATATATTATATATATATATATATATATATATATATATATATATATATATATATATATATTGATAGATACATATATTTACAGTATATATAAATATATATATATGTATATAGATAGATAGATAGATAGATATATATATATATATATATATATCTATATATATGTGTGTGTGTGTGTGTGTGTGTTTTTACACACACACACACACACACACACACACACACACACACACACACACACATATATATATATATATATATATATATATATGTGTGTGTGTGTGTGTGTGTGTGTGTGTGTTTACACACACACACACACACACACACACACACACACACACACACACAAGGGCATGGGAAGCTATTCCATCTTGTGCAAAGTTTGTGGCAAGTGGATGCATAAGAGATGTAGTGGCAATAGAGGTAAACTGCAAGATAACACTGATTTCATATGTGCAGTGTGTTGGGGAGAGCATGTGGAGATTGCCAGGCGTGAAAGGACTGAACTTGCTGGTGAGTCTTTTGAGTGATGGATGAGTTTTGTTATTTGGGAGACATGTTATGTCCTGGAGGTGGGGCTGGAGCTAGTTCTGTAGCTAGAGTGAGCAGTGGTTGGAAGAAGTTCAGGGAGCCATTGTCTCTCCTGTCATTGAGAGGGCTCTCCTTTTGTGCCAAGAGATTTTTGTAAGGAGCATGTGTTAAGAGCGTGATGCAATAATGGAAGAGGATCTTTGCAGGCTCAAACGTACAGAAATGGCAGTAATTAGGTGGATGTGCATTATGTCTCTGAATGCAACGTCTATGGGGACTTGGTTTGCGATGGAAGATTTGAGAGGTAGGATGGGACTGAAGTGTATAGATGTTGTGATGAGGAGGGATAGATTGAGATGGTTTGGGCATGTGGAGAGGAGGCGGGATGATAATTTGGTGGAGAAAGTGAGAAATGTAAATGTTGGGGGTAGGGTAGCAAGAGGTAGACCGAGAAAGACCTGGGATGAAGTCATTGAGCATGACCTCAGGTATATGTCTAACTAGGGAAGCTGTGAGAGACCGAGCAGCATAGAGAGCCGCCATTAGGTGACCAAGGCCGACACATGCAATCATGTAGATGCCTTCAAAACCGAAACTAAACGAAACGTTATGCATGCGTATATATATGCTAGTGAATGTTGAACAGGGTGGGCTCCAGAGTAATATGGTATATGTGAATTAAGTATTTTCAGTAAGGCAAGAAGGAAAGAAATCATGTGAGAACAAAATAATAAGTTTGCCGAGTGCTGTAGGTGAAATATAGGAAAGAAATGTTGTTGCTGTTGTTGTGGCTGCAGGCCTATCTGGATGTGAACCCGGAGGATTGCAGGCGAGAGTTGCTCATTCCTGCAGTCCTTTATCTGCATATGGGTAGACAGGCAAGGAGCTAATAGGTGTTTCCATACAGTTGTCCCTCTCCATCAGCATGTGTAAGAATAGTGACAGAAACGTAAGACAAATATTGGAGTTTTCTGGTGAGTAATGAACAGAATGGTACTCGTAAAGTATATATCGATCAGATATAATATAGTAAGGCAGATACCCCAGCACAAAAAGAGCTTATCATTGGAAATTTGTGTGGCCGCTTCCGTTGAGGACTCCAAAAGGTGTATCAGTTAGTGCTATAGAAAAAAAAATAACTTCAATGTGTATTGTGATGTAGTTTTGCATAAAAATAAGGAAAATTGTTATGGGAGCATTGTCGACTACTCTGTTACCGAGGCATGAAAATATGGAAAAGGAGGACTGGAATTATTTCCAACAAACTGGCCAAGGGTTACTGAAGCAGATAATCAATATTTGCTGACTCAGGGCCTTCCAACTGCAAACTAAATATGCTTTCATTACACCACCGGCTTCCTGGCTGCATGGAAAAGGTCGACAAAGGAAGATATTCAACCTGGAGAGCATTGCTTTGTTCTAATGGTGCAGTATTCTAATAAACCAGCAGAATGATAAGCACTATTACACTACACTGAAGCTCGTCACTCTGGGTATTTCTGTCTTACCCGTTAGCCGTTTCGGCTAGCTGAACCGTCCAGCAAATTCGAATGCTTATCGCTCTGGCGTTTTGTTGGCACGATGCTGAAACAACTAAGAAGAGAAAGTAGTTCATCATGGATGCTGAAGTAAAAAAGGCACATATTGACTCTCTCGTTCTGGAATTTATCAAACATGTGAGACAGGTGCAGATGCCAAGAAAAACGGCAGGAAAATAATTTGCTAAGAACAAATGATAAACAGTTCACAGCGGTTTGCTTACAAATGCTGTCCCCAGCTGATCCTTAGAATCCAAACAATGACTTTATAACACACACACACACACACACACACACACACACACACACACACACACACACACACACAGTGATAAATATGCACTAGATTTTCGTTTTCCTTATGAGCAATATTCTTCACTATAATGTTTTAATGTAAAAATGTATTCAGTTACCAAACAAATATTAAGCTCACCTGAGTATCCATTGCAAGCAACGAACCCAGACCTTAAACTATTATTCATCACTCGCAGTAGACGAAATCCTGCTGACTGTTGGCTTTTTTTCCCTAAGTCTACTAATATGAAGTCAGTTCACTTTCCAGCAGGGCTCAGGGAGGCGTGGCTTGTGTGTGACGTCAGTTGGCTTAAGTAACAGAAAATGTATAAATCCGCAGACTCAAATTAAACATTTATAACAAGAGAAAACGAAGCAGGGGAAGAAGTGCTTCCCTCACACCCCTACACCTTCCATCACACCCCCACACCTTCCCTCACACATTTCAGTCCCTTCCCTCACTTCACCGAACCTAAAAAATATATATATATATATATATATATATATATATATATATATATATATATATATGTGTGTCATGGTCTGAGTAGTGGAGCAAACATCCACCCTCCATCATGGTAAGGAGTCAACTGAGCTGGTGTTTCGTGCCAGAGCCAGTCGACGTCACTTCGATGCTCCGCCCCCTGCATGAGCTTGGAGCAGTTTTAGAAGGAAGTGAACTGACTTGGTATTAGTAGACTTAGCTTTTTTCTATCGACTAGCAATAACAGCGAACATGTTCACCGTTTTTTGACCAGTGAGACGCCACCTTTATGAATCACATTTTACCTCCACCTCATCTTTTGTCTGCAAACTGATTTTTTTTTTTTAATTGCTGGCAGCATTCCTTTGCTGCTCACTTTGTTATTATTATTTCCGACTGAAGGCAGGTTTCTGCTTCACCGAACCCTTCTTCCCCGAGTTTCCTTCTAAGAAGCTTGGTGCAGCCTGACCGTATTTTGGCCTCACAACAGCCTCCTCCAGCCTTCCCTCCCGCTCGGCCCAGATAGTCTCTCTCTCTCTCTCTCTCTCTCTCTCTCTCCTAGGAGTATAGTGGTGAAGGATGGCATCCTAAAACCAGGAGAATAAGACCTGATAGGAGTGTGATTACAGGTATTTCAGGGTCATCTGAAACTCGGCAAGCAACATAGCAGTTTTAATCTGTCCTAGCCAGTACAAGCATATGAAATATGTTTCAACGTATGGGTTCGAGATAAAAAAAATATACATATCTCCAAATAACGGATTTACCTGATTCTTCGTAGAATTCAGGTGGCTTAACTTTTATCCTCCCGTGGTATAGAGACACTGTGCCTGGCCCCTATCTAGGAATTGCGGGTTCGATTTCTGGACAGAACATTAAAAATTTTCCATAGATATTCGTAATTACTTGAGGAAAATTAGTGCAGTTTGTTTTATACCGTAATTCTCCACCCAAAGCAACGATACAGAGAAAGATTAATAGCCAGCATACTGTCATTTGTTTGGAACAAGTAGCCTTGGAAACTTCGTAGGAACTCATCATTCGCGATTTGTTTTCCTTTGTACACCTTAACATTCGTTTGTGTGCCATTTATATCCTTTACTGTATATGTATCTATTACCAGAAACCTATATATATAACAGGATACTATGAAGCAGTATGTTAAATAAATCACTTAGGAAGATGTTTTTACGAAATGTTGAAGGTTACTTACCCTTATGCAAGATTCCGAAGTCGAATAGAATCATACTCTCCCTTTGTGTGTGTGTGTGTGTGTGTGTGTGTGTGTGTGTGTGTGTGTGTGTGTGTGTGTGTGTGTGAGTTTCTTACCTAATTGTTCTTACCTAATTGTATCTTTACAGGAATGAGTCAAGCTCGTACTGTCCCGTGTCTTAAGCCATATTTATCGTACATATCCTTAAATTTGTGAATTGTTTTGGCACACACTTTTTCATTCGGTAGTGCATTCCACTGATCAATTGCTCTGTTTGGGAAACTAAATTTCCTTACATCTTTATCACCTCTCTTTTTATGCAGCTTTTTGCAGTGTCCTCTTGCTGATGCTTCCCCATACGTTAAGTAATCATTTATGTCTATTTTCTCCTTCCCTGATATGCATTTATATAGCATAATCATGTCACCTCTTTTCCTTCTTTCCTGTAGTGTTGGTAGATTCAGTTTATTTAGTCTTTCTTCGTAGCTTAGATCCCTTAAGCTTGGTACCCATCTTGTAGCGGCCCTTTGAACTTTTTCAATCTTGTCTATGTGTTTTTTGAAATGAGAACTCCAGATTACTGATGCATACTCCAGAGTTGGTCTGATGAATGAAGCATGTCTTCATTTATGTATGTAAACGCTTTTCTCATATTGGCAAGCAGTGTATACATGTTCTGTACCTTCTCACTGAAGTGGTCAGCCGGAGATAGTCTGTTATTGACAATCACACCTAGGTCCCTTTCTCTTTCTAATGTGTGTAGGGTTTTATTTCCTAATGTATAATCCCAATCAGGTCTTTTTCCACTTTTACCAAACTTGATTACATGACACTTGTCCACATTGAATTCCATTTGCCATGTATTACTCCGTTCATGAAGTTTATTTAATTCTTCTTGTAGCTCTTTACAAGAGTCTCCTTTGTATTTTTGCATCATCTGCAAACATTTAGATAGCTTTCCTTTCCAGTGTTACTGTCTATATCATTTATATACACTAAAAACATGATTGGTGCCAGCACTGAGCCTTGTGGTACTTCACTAGTCACTTCTTTCCATGATGAGTATTTTCCCCTTAGTACTGTTCTCATTTCTCTTTTCATGAGAAAATCTTGCATCCAACAATACAGTTTGTCTCGAATTCCTCCTTGATCGTATAGTTTCCATAAAAGTCTTTGGTGTGGTACTGTGTCAAATGCTTTCTTGAAATCTAAATAGATACTGTCCACCCATCCTTCTCTTTCCTGTAATGTGTCTGTTACTTTGACATAGCAGCTCAACAGATTAGTAACACATGATTTTCCTTTTCTGAAACCAAACTGTCTTTCTGTTATCATATTGTGTTCTTCTAGGTGATTTACCCAAGCTTTTCTTATAAGTTTTTCTAATACCTTGCTTACAACACTGGTTAGTGATACTGGTCGGTAGTTAAGTGGATTTTGTCTCTTCCCTTTCTTGAATAACGGAACAATGTTTGCTTTCTTCCAAATATCAGGTAGTTTACCTTGACTCAAGGATTTCTTTAAAATTAAAAATAATGGTTTACTTAACTCCTTTGCACATTCATGTAGCACCCAACATGAAATTTCGTCAGGGCCATTTGCTTTTCCTTTGTCTAATTTACTTAGCTCCTCCTGTATTTCTTTTTCTGATGTTTGTATATCTGGTAGTATGTGTGGGCATGCATGTTCCACATAATCCCTCTCAAAATTTTTTTCCTCTGTAAAAACTGATTGAAAATTCTTGTTTAGTGCTTCACAAATATACTTCTCTTGTGTATATGTGATTCCCTCGTCCGTAATGGATTGTATTTTATCTTTTACTTTGGTTTTGCTTCTGGTGTAGCTGTAAAATAGCTTTGGTTAATCACTGCTTTTATTTATGATATCCGCCTCAAACTGTTTTTGGGCTTCCCTCCTTATTCTTTTATAATCGTTTCTTGCCTGTTTGTAATTATTATATGCCCTTTCACTATTGTGTCTTCTGAATCTATTCCACAACAAATCTCTTTTTTCTTTTGATCTTTTACATTCTGTATTGAACCATTTCTTTATTTTCTTTTCTGCTTCTTTGTGCTGTGGGATGTACTTCTGGACTCCTATTTCATAAAGTTCACAGAATTTTTCATATATAGCATTTAAATCTTGTCCTCTAAGCTCCTTTTCCCAAGCAATTTCTAAGAAGTACTTCTTTAGGTCATGATACTTTCCCTTTTTATAGTATAGGCTCTTTTTGTAACTTTCATTGCTGTTATCTGTGTCATATGCAATCCTGAAATTGCAATTTAGTACTGCATGGTCGCTTTTGCCGAATGGAGGGTGATATATTAAATTGTCAATATCGTTTTAGAGATCTAGCATTGAGGGCACATCGAGTCCTCTTTTTCTGGTGCTTTCCCTTACATGTTGCATTAGGAAAAACTCTTGCACAAGATCCAGGAGCTTTTGGTCCCAACAGCTTTCTTGGCTTATTGTATCTAGAGTATTCCAATTTATATTTGTATTAAAATCTCCAGTTAGTATAATTCTTTTCGATTTCTCTTCCATTTTATGTAGTAATGCTCTTTAACTCTGAATTGTACTCTCCGCCAGTTCCTCATATTCGTCTCTTTCCCATGTGTTTGATCTGGGTGGCATATACAAATTGGCTACAGTTACTTTCCCTTCTGATGTATTTATCTCTGTTGCAATCAGTACTACTTGTGAGGGTATATCTAATTCTATTTCTTTGACTTTTAGATTTTTCTTAGTTAATATTATAATTCCTCCTTCTTTTTTTAAGTTCCTATCTCTTCTCCATATATTATATTCCTCTAAGTTTAGGATGTCATTCGATAACCTGGTGTTAATTTTGTTTCAGTTAGGTATATTATATGTGGTTCATTTTCTCTGACATAATCATTCATCTCTAATAGTTTAGATAACATTCCATCCACATTTGAGTACATCAACTTAATCATCTTGTTTATATACTTGTCATGTTTTGGTTCTACTACTTTTCTCCTTTTTATTCCCTCCTGGTTATGTACCACTTTCGTACCTGCAATCCAATTACTTTGTAAAAAAAAAAAAAAATTTATTCTTCTCCTCCTCTGATATTCCCTCATTTTTTGTTTTTGCTTCCTCCCTCTTCTCTTTCAGTAATTCCAGTTCCTCTTGTGTTAGGCATCTTTTTATCCATACATTTTTGAACTCCTCTTTTTCCATAAGTTTCTTTGCATTTTTTAATATCTCCTCTACGGTGTTTACACCCTGGAAGGTTACCTTTAGGGGTCTTGACTTGCTTTTCTCGTATTTCCCTAACCTTTTGTGTTCCTGTATGTCTTTACTACAGATTTCCCCTGATACTTCTTTCAATATGCCCATTACATTTAGCCATCTCCTTTTTGTTTCTTGAGATCTTGTTTTTTTTACTTCTTCCTCTTCTATACCAGTGATTACTATAGATTTGTTAATATCTACTGAATCTCTGACTAACATAGGAATGTTTTGGATTATTCTTTTCACTTCCTTTTTAATGCTTTTTTCTTCCACCCTTATTTCCAAGTCTTTCTTTACTTTCACCATTTCAGCATAAGTGGTTTCCACATCATATTTTGTAGCTTTGCACATCTTCCTTCACTTGTGTTATCTTTTCCTCAATATCACTGCTTTGATCTATCAGACTGCTTACTTGCCTAATTGTCTCTGTATCATTTTTGAACTCTTCCATAACACTCTCATGGTTGATTACTGTACTTGCCACATTAAAAAATTTTCCTCCTAAGTGTACCCACTTCAACTGTTAGCTCATCTATGGTTGTGTCTTTCTTGTTGACTTCCTTTCCTAATATTTCTATTTCTTCCTTTTGCAAGTGCATCTGTTTCTTAATTTCATCAATCTCATTTTGAAAAGCCGTCTCTAGCCTATGTACTTGTTCAACCAGTTTATTGTGAGTCTCCATTTCAACCAGTTCTTGGTAGAAATCATCATCCTGCTTTCTACCTTTATCCCTTTTCTTTTCCAAATTTGCTTTACTAAAGTATGTGGTCATCTTGCAGTACTAAAAGCGCATATAGTACTTACATTCCCTGGGGCAGATTGTAGACTAAACAACGATCAGCTGATTGTGCGCATTCTTGCGCTGCTTGTTTGCTTTTCTGTTTGACCAAGTCTAACTTAAAACTTCTTCTTTTTTTATATAAGAACACCATTTAGTCAACCTTGTACAGAGCCTGACTCATATAAAGATACTTATTTGGGTAATGCCGCTGGCCAAGTTGGCCAGGTATAGAGCGGTGGCAACTTGCGTCTGCTCTCTCTCGGTGCCTCGGTGTGTGTGTGTGTGTGTGTGTGTATGTATGTCTTCAGATTTCCTTCGGTGGTCGTGTGAGTAATATGCTGAATTATGCATCTCCTGCATCATCAACACAGATGATCGCGTGCATGGTAGAGTTGCCTATCTTTGTGCAAAGGTGGTGTGAGAGTCAGCTTGCACGACATAGAAGAAGGTGGACATTTTGTAGCGTTACAGAAGAGATTTGGTACTCCTCAGACTATTACATTTCAAACCAACACACGTCACACAAAGATGATACAGCCTCACCTCACACTACCAATCATCACATTGCCGCACATTACCATGTCTCACACTGCCACTACTATGTATCACACTCCCACAGCACACACTATTACATTTCACTTTTCTGAACTTTACGCTGCCATACGGCAGCATCACACATTACACTTAAACACCATATGGTACCACACTTCACATAGCCACATCTGATACTTCTATACTTCTAAATGAACACCTTGTAATGTGCAGTATTGCACACACACACACACACACACACACACACACACACACACACACACTATAACAATGTGAAGTTGGCAAGAACGTTATGCAAGGTGCTTGAAACATCACAGTGTTGTAGAAAACACAGTTACACGTCATTCTATCGTATTTCATTGTGATATACTTCACAGTGTCACACTACATACTACCAATCTCTTGCACACTTCACACTTTCACAGTGTGTAAGTTGGTTGTTATTGTACAAAAGATGGTATAAAAGCTCAGAGTGCTGTAAAAGACAATGATACGCGTCATACTCGTACTATCATACTTTGCTCTATCCCTACCTCTGTACATCACGTGTCACTGCTAATACTACTACTACTCCACACACACTGCCACCCCACATTACAGCACTTAGATCATAAGAGTCCTCGACCTGTACCGTTTACGATTTCTCATGTTGTGCAAGTACTTACCCATATTTGCATATGATGGAACGCTAATGAATCTATACACTACACAACACTAGCTACAGGGGCACAATTACAATAAAACCAGTTATGTTTACATCTCCTTTATCCACACAAGTCATACCCGCACCTCATAGCCTACAGGTCAACCTACAATACCCAACTTATCCACATTAGATACGCGTACACGTTAATCCTTCACCACACTCTAGTCAAGGAACACTATCCTAATCTTTTCCGTCAGCTGCTGTATATCCACTAACAATATATCGCAAAACACCAGCTGCATCCACACCAAGATTATTTGCACCACTCACAGTATATCACCACTATCTATATTCATCCACACTAGTACTATCAAACCACTCATATCCACACCATTACTACGAACACCATTTATATTCACACCAGTACTAATTAGATCTTTGTAACTGTCCTGTGCACAGTCACTACCCTCCACCTACTGTTTTTTACACTGACCTTGACCCCGTAGGGAAGATATGGAATTTATTTCTATCAGCAATGGCTCATATCAGGACACATAACCTGGGCCATTCAGATTTCTTGTGCAGGTCGTATTGAAATCTCCAGTAGACACGACCAACTTATCTCCTTCACAACATTCAGTAATACTAATATGACTGTTGCTGACATGTCCTTCCATTGTGTATAAAGGATTTGGATTTTTTTCTATCAGTAATGGCCCATGTCAGGACACGTAACCTGGGCCCTTCAGATTCCTCGTGTAGTCTCCCATTCTTCTGGAATCATTGCGGGACTCTGAGGCGGGAATGATAATAATACCAGCAAAAACAATAGCCTCCACCTATGTAACAGGTGGAGACTAATAAACTAATAATCGGTCCGCCAAATTTCGTCTTCTGTCCTCCAGACAGTCACTAGTCTCCTGCTACTCTTTCTTACAATGACCTTAACCCCTTTGGGGAGATTTGGATTTTTTTCTATCAGCAATGGCCCGTCAGGACGCATAATCTGGGCTCTTCAAGTTCCTCGCGTAGTCTCCGGTTCTCCTGGAATCGTTGCGAGACGCTGAGGCGGGAATAAAATAATAATAATACCAATGAAAACAATAGTCTCCACCTGTGAAGTAGGTGGAGACTAATTACATCTCCTATATCCACACCAGTACTATCGAAACAACTTATAACTAGAGCATTGGAATGCACACCGCATACTTTCACATCAGTACTTCCACATCGTCTTCATTCATCCACATCACTTACATCTTGCCACACCATAACAACAGCAAAAGGTCGTGGCTGACTTGTCTGAAAATATCCAGACTTGTGATGTTATGGTCAGGTTAATTGTTAATATTTTTATGCAATATGTACTTTATATAACCTGCAACAACATAGGAGATACTTGACTAAATTTTAATTTTTATCATATTCTTTTGGTATCTCGAGACGATTTTGTACCGCTCAGGAGAGACTTTTCAAATGGGCTGATGGATTGCCTTTATTAACCACTTTACCGCTGTGTTGCTTTCCTCTGCTGAATATAAGTTAGTTATCCTTGAAACTGTAAGACGAAGCTATTCACCTTCTGACTGCATAAATGCTGTGTTAACTTTCCTCCTCTTTCATGTCCAGATAAGGAGTAAAGACAGAACCTCATTAGCCTATCATGATAGAGATAGTTGTAGCATTTTATGCCAAATAATAACAGACGATTTTCTTCAACTGAGAGTGAACATAAGAGCCAGAGACTGTTGATTCTGCGAAAATTAACCCTTTCATGGTTAAGACAAGTCCCTAGCTTTCTCCATAGTATTTTTTGTTTCGATAGTGAGTTTTAGGAGCTTGAGAGCGTTGACATAATTAACATTATCTCTATCACCCAATGCTTGTTAGCCCAATTACGCACGTTAGGGGCCGTGGCTAGGCTCCTCAGTCCCGACATTTAAGGCAAGGGTCAGCAGGCTTGCTCGCTCCTGAGTGGTATCACGTGAGCAATAAATTCAAACCATTCCTTACCCTGCTTAGGCCTACGGACCCCATCAGGTTGGAACGCTTTAACCCAGTAGACTGCCAAGAGTCCATTTCGTTATATGGACACTGTCCAACGCAATACATGATTTCCTGGATAACAGGACACCGCTTGGCTGATCACTCAGTGTAGAATCACCTGGAGGTTGCACTGCATCGTGTATTTAGACGGTGGACACAACCTACTACAGTGCAGATAAATTTTTCATGTAAAAATTTCTCCAGTATTATATCCACCCCGGGCTAGGGTTGGGATTCACTGGCAAACTTTGCTCAGCACCGTTCCGTAACTCAGAAGTTCATTGAGAGGACGAACGAGGAACATGGGAAGTTTCTGCAGTTTTCTTACCTTATCGATCTTGTTGAAAATGATAAAAATCCTCCCGTAAAAGGATTTGTTTATTGAAAGATCGAGAGAGATTATTCTGTACACTCCTTGTCTTTCCTACAAAAACAAACCATAATTACGACAGGGAGTTGCTCTTAAGTTTGCCGGTGATTTATCCAAGTCTTTAGGCTTACTTCTGCATAATGTATACTCACCTGCACGAACATTTTGTAAATGATTAACAAGAAACATTTTCTTTTATCTCGTTTTCTCTTTGACCGCTTGAATTTTTAAAGGTGGAAGCATCTCTTGCAGCATTTTGGTCATTCAGACAGTCTAGACAGTATATCGATTTTCGTACGCGAGGTGCTTCATTTTAGCGAAGCCTAAAATAGTCCTCCATTATGGAATAGCCTATTTCATTTCTTGCGTTACCTTTTAACCATGAGACGTCTTCTCAGGGATACATAAATATCTGGCTGTAGCGAGATGTACATCATCGTCTTGTCGTGATAAGAATGAAAAAAAAAAAAAAAAGTCCTTATCTTGACGACCAAAGTATCTCTAAGCTACATTAGCTAGGGTAAAAGTGCTCGATGAGCAATATCCCCTCATCCGAACGTCAACTTTGACCCAAGACCGTTCCTTATATCGATCTGCACAAGCCTCTATGATTTCTTTCCCTCCCCACACACAATGCTTGTGCTGAGTTTGGACCAATCAGATTGGGCATTCATGAGATAACGCTGCGCCATGAAACTTTGACCTGAGACCTCGACTGTCGGTGAATCGACACAAATTCGAATAACTTTTTCCTAGACGAGCACACAGTGTATGAGTATGTGCCAATATTGATCCTTTCTTGCCACTGACGTCGACTTGATCCCAAAAGCTACGCCTTTGGCATCACAAACAACAAAAGAGTTCATCGACATGAGGGGATTAATGGATACTGTTTCCATGCCATCACTACACCTACACGACATGCCCTAAATTACGTAAGGCCATCTCCAGACAGGAAGACTGAAGATAAGGACAACCAGATCTTGAAAGGTTAGTCTCATTTCTGTAACTGCTCCATCCCAAGCAAAACTATATTCTTCTGGGAGTAGTAAGAATATATAAAAAGGAAAACTTTTAATATTCTCTTACTGAAAGGGTTGACAAGACTTTCTTTCTCCCAGCAAGAAGTGTCCCCTATAAATGAATTAAAATCGTCTAGAGGAAGAGAAAAGAAAAATAATAGACGCCATTGTAGCTTAATAATTAAACTCATCACAGCCATCTTTCCTTACTTAAATAAAAATTGTCCTGACGAAGCAAGAATAAACTAAAGAATATGACCTACTTGCTGTTATCAGATTAAACTTTTTGCTTCGAATACTTGTTTCCAAGCCAAATGAAAAGCACCTGTTAATAGTAAAAATAAACACTGGAAAACAAATGATAACTTTCCGTCTGCTACTAAAGGAAATTGTTCCCTCACTGAATTTGGGACCTGAATCAAATCTGAAGTTAGATTTTAGTCATCACGTTTCCAAGTTATACGCATTCAAATGTTATATACATAATGTTACTGGGCATGCCATATTATATTGTATATTGTCATACTGGAAAGCAAACTTGAGTACTCTGTAAACACTTTATTACATTATATTTAGATATTCATGATTGAAAACCAGAGTGTATATTGTGTAACATTCCATGAAAATAGTTTAAGAAATAAGAATTTGTATAATGAAAAACTCTTATTAAGAAATGGAACATGTGCCCTCTATACACTCAACTGAAGCGTTGGTCAACAGCGTTCGAAAGTGTTTGAAACATTTACTCATGCACTTGCGGGAGGTGATGTGGTCTCCTGCTGTAGAAACCAGCAGCAATCACCCATCATATTTGGGTCCAAGCGCCCTTGATATCTAGTTTCCAGTACCGAAATATCTTGGTGGAACCTTTCTCCATGCTCATCACTTATCTCGCTCAGATTAGGTGGAAAGAAATCAAGATGGGAATGCAAGAAGTTAATTTCAAGAGGCATTCTACAACCCATCTGTTGATAGACTTTTAGCATGTTGTACACTAATTCAACACAATGTTCAGCTCTATAGTTCCCAAGGAGGTTCTGCACAACCAATACAAATGTTTCCCATGCTGTAGCCTCATGTGGGTTAAGTTTAGTTTTAAACTCACTATCACACATTAGCTTCCGAATCTGAGGCCCAGTGAATATGCCTGCTTTGAGCTTAACATCTGTTTTCTCGATGCCAAACTTCTGGTACTGGGCATCATTACTATCATGATCCATTGCCTTTATAAAGTTTTTCATAAGTCCCAGTTTGATGTGAAGTGGTGGAAGGAAGATTTTCTGGGGGTCTACAATTGCTTATGCTGCACATTGTACCTTCCAATTGTGTGTGCATGTCTTTTAGGCCAGTCTTTCCTAACATAATGATTTTTGTCATCACGGCTGTCCCATAGGCATAAAAAACACATGTGTTTTGTGTACTCGTAGCCAAGCTGCAGACCTGTGAGTTGGGAAACCACTTTGAGATCCTCACAAACATTTCACTTGTGAGCTGAGTAATTAGAAAATTTCAGAAGGATTTCCATCGACTCATATGTCTCCTTCATACCAACAGCATGAGCTACAAGAAGAGAAGGTTTTATGTTAACACTGTGTAGCAAAACAGCTCTGAGGCTCATTTTGCTGAAACCTACGAAGTCTCAGTTCGTCAGGCACATGCTCATATCCAAGTTCATGCATCATTCCATTAACATCAGTATGAAAACAAACATTATTTTCTGTGTTACAGAAACAGCTAAATGTGTTTGACAATGATGAAAGTGGGAAATTCTAGTACCCTCCTATAGGAGATTCCACTGTTTCAGTCTGGGGCCCCAAACTTGAACCTTCTCTTTAGACATTGATAGGTCTCTCACCAGATCATTCAGTTCTTCTTGATTTAACAAGTGTGGGCTTCTTTCCTCAGATTCAGGTTCATACTGTTCATCCGTATCATGGCCATTGCTCTCATCATCTGTGTTAATCTCCAGAGCAACAGCAGCGGGGGGCACTGGCACAGGATTCTCCATGTCATCAGGAACCGGCATCAGAGCCGGTTTTTCTTTGAGAATCCAGCAACTTTTGTTATAAAAGGTAGCAGTCAGAGTAATGGTTCGTTGGCTCACACCATGTCATTGGCACAGCAAAATGCATTCCCTTCCATTTACCATTCAACCACTGCATAAGTCCAGAGTTAGAAACAGTGCAGCGAAGATGAGGTGCCCAACTTTTGTCTTGGTCTCCAATTTTACATCCCAAACAGTACCTGAAGGCAGTTTTAACTCTGTTGGGAAGGTTCTTGCGCTGGTCATGTGGGGTGTATTTTCCACAAATGTAACAAAAGTTATCGGATGATTCACACAGTAATGTCTATCCATGATGTCTGAAGTACCTAAAGAAAAGACAAATGTGTATATCAGAATGTTATTACCTCTCTTGGATGGAGTCCAACGAGGTATTGTTTTTGGTCGAGTTTCTTTCTTTGTTTGTCATCAACATTATGGAAGAACGGCTGAATAAAATTACATGAAACTTTTTGGATATGTGGGCACTGGATCCCAAAGAAAGTGATTAATTTTTGGAGGTAATTGAGTGACCCTGATAGGTCAATATCAAAGTAACGGATTTCAGAGGGCTATAACTTTACAATGGTTGAAGATAGAGATACTGTATTTACTATTTTAAACATACAGGAAGTTGTAATATGGGCTTTCATTTGGCACCAAGACCTTTGACCCTGAATGGCCTTGAAAGGTCAAATTCAAGATTACGGACATTCATGAGGGTGTAATTCGAAGCTGGTTGAATATAGAGAGATATTTACTATTATCAACATATAGGAAATCCCATATGGGTTTTTAATTGGTACCTTAACCTTTAACCATAAGTGACCTTGAAAGAGCAAATGCAAGCTCACGGACTTTCAGAGGGCGTAACTTGAAAAACATTTGCGCTGTTACCTTAGACTTTAATTGTCCATCCATCCATCCATCCATCATCCAGTCCTACGTTGCCCCATGAGGTGCGTAGAAGCCCGGGGCTAGGCAGTTGGTCCTGACATTTAAGATGAGAGTGACCAGCCTTACTCATCCCTGAGTGGCATTACATGAGCAATCAACCCCAACCAGCCCTTGGATATAAACCTTCACTGGTTCAATCCGATTGGAGCACAATAATTACGCACTAAACCACCAGGCGCCAAAATTTGGTTATATGGTTACCACCCAGCGTAGTAAATGGTTTCCTGGTGTACAGGAAACCATTTGGCTTGTCACTCAGTGTAGAGTCACCCACAGGCAAAAGGAAGAGGAAAGAATGAAGGAATGAAAGACAGAAGAGGGAGTGTAAAGTCACCCGTAGGCAGAAGGAAGAGGAAAGAATGAAGGAAAGAAAGAAGAAGATGGAAGGAAACAAGGATGGAGGAGAGGACAGGGCAGACACCCGAGAGCAGCTCTACATTGAGTGAGTGGATGGTGGGCACCCCCACCTACCAAACTGACGCTAAATGGCAGAAATGAATCAGTACATAATTGCAATAACTGCTATCCAGTGAGGTTTGCTGTTCATGGCTCCACTTGTTTGTTTCTTTGTTTCCTTGTTTGTTAGCAACATTACGAAAAAACTGCTGAATGAAAATACATGAAACTCTCTGGATATGTGGGCAGTGGTTCCCAAAAAGGCAATTAATTTTTGGAGGTAATCGAGTGACCATGAAAGAACAAAATCAAGGTCACGGATTTTCAGATGGCTATAACTTGAAAACGTTTGAAGATAAATATATTTACTAATATGAACATACAGGAACGTGAAATATGGGCTTTCATTTAGCACGAAGACCTATGACCTTTAATGACCTTGAAAGGTCAAACTCAAGGTCACACATATTCAGGGGGCTATAACTCGAAACTCGATGAAGAGTGAGATATATACTATCACTAAGATATAGAAAATCTCATACGGGCTTTCACTGGGCAGCATGACATTTGACCTTGATTGAGATAGGTCAAATGCAAGATCATGGATTTTCAGAGGGAGTAACTTGAAAACATTTGCGCCATTACCTTAGACTTTAATTATTCACTGATGCTGAATGGCAGAAACGAGTCAGTATTTACCAGCAATAAAATAACTGCTACTGGGTGAGGTTTGTTGTGCCTGGCATCACTTGTTTTATCATCTCTTATTATATTACATATTATTTGTCGTGAAAGCTAAACACTGAGGCCTCATTTCTTAGTCTCTGATGAACAAGAATTGTATTATGTATACCGTAATGTATATTATTATTAATATGTTATACACATATTACTGTATTATATATTATATTAGAAGCCCTAAAACACATTTGAAACCTTTGCATAGTGAGTCTGAATCCATCGATGTTGGGTCAGCACAGGGTCACCTAATATAATTGGATACTATGTCTATCTATCTATCTATATACCTAGGCTGCTTCCCCCAAGGAAAGGGAGGTAGCCGAGACAGGATGACACACTCCCCATTTACTCATCCATTCAAACACATTCATTCGCATCTTAGCCCCAAAGGGGAGAACAGACAGATCCTCACCGCACCACACCGCACAAGGGTCAACTGCGCAATGCAATCAGTGACATCCGCAGCAAGGCCCGACAGCAGAACTGGTTTACCCCTGCCACATCATAACAGACCCATCCCCTTACCCGCACCTGACCTGACTAGCTGATCAGACCAAATGCGGGAGAATATCCCCTCCGGGCTGCGTCATCACTTATTCATTCACAATTTCTCTCCATTTATTTCTGTCTCGCACAGCCACTCTTCCTTGCTGAACAGACATCCCTCTCGCATCCAGCGTTCTCTTGACAGTGTCCATCCATCCTATTCGTGGTCTTCCTCTCAGCCTTACACCTCTCACATCAGATCTAGTTATCTTTTTCACCAATCGCTCATTATCCATTCTCTCCATATGCCCAAACCATCGCAACACCCTCTGCTCAACTCTACCAGCCATCTCCCGAACAACTCCAGTTCTCCTTCGCACTTCATCATTCTGCACTCGATCCATACGCGTCACTCCACACATACTCCTCAGACACCTCATCTCCATTACATTCAAACTTTTCCTCTCTGCTACACCCGTATTCCATGTTTCAGCCCCATATAATGCAGTCGGTACCACAACACCCTCATACAGCCTTCTCTTTACATCCATTCTAAGCGAACGACATTTGAACACTTTTTTCATTCCTCCCAGCACCTTTCCTACTTCATTTATTCTAAACTTCACTTCTGCATCTATTCTTCCATCCACAGCAACATGTGACCCTAGATATTTAAAACAATCTACCTCCTCAAGCAACTCACCATTCAAAACTATATTCATCCCCCCACCATCTATTAACCTCGTACACTTCATCACTTTACTCTTATTCTCATTTACTTTCAATTTCCTCCTTTCACACACCCTTCCAAACTCCTCTACCAACTGTCTCAATCTCTCCTCTGAATCAGTCACCAGTGCAGTATCATCTGCAAACAGCAGCTGCTTCAGATTCCACTCTCCACCATCAACATTCACCAGACTCAGACCTCCACCTAAAACTCTTGCATTCACCTCCCTTACAACACCATCCATGTAAATATTAAACAACCAAGGCGACATCACACATCCCTGTCGCAGCCCCACTCTCACGGGAAACCAATCACTCACAGCATTTCCCACTCTTACATATGCTCTACTATTTACATAAAAACTTTTCACCCCTTTTAGTAACCTTCCATCAAGTCCATACAATCTTAAAACAGTCCACAAAGCCTCCCTATCAATTCTATCATACACTTTCTCTAAATCCATAAATGCCCAAAACACATCCTTGCCTTTCGCTAAATACTTTTCACACACTTGTCTCACAGCAAACACCTGATCAACGCATCCCCTCCTTCTCCTAAAACCACACTGCTCATCACCAATCACTCCCTGTGTACCCTCTCTAACTCTCATAATTAACACTCTACCATACACCTTACCTACAACACTCAACAGACTTATACCCCTAAAGCTAGTACATTCATACTTATCACCCTTGCCTTTATACAACGGGACCACACAAGCACTTGCCCAGTCAATTGGCACCATAGCTTTCTCAAAGCACACATTCAACAATCTTACTAACCAGTCAACAATAGTCACTCCACCACCCTTCAGGCATTCCACAGCACACCCATCCATACCTGCAGCTTTCCCTGTTTTCATCTCCTTTACTGCCTTCTCCACTTCCTCCTTCGTGATCAAAGAATCATTCAACTCTCCCAACACATTTATTCCTTGCACCCTTCCATCCGCCACAATCTCAGCCACCCTTTCCTCCTCTACATTTAACAATCTTTCAAAATACTCTGCCCATCTCTTCCTTACTGCATCCATCTCAATTAACATCCTTCCATCCTTCTGCTTTTACTCCTTCTTCCTTCCCAGACTCTCTCTTTCGCACCCTTTTCACCTCCTTCCAAAACATTTTCTTATTCTGTTGAAAATTCTCTGTCAGCCGCCTACCCCACCTCTCATCTGCTGCCACTTTAGCATCACGCACAGCCCTTCTCGCTCTATTCCTCTTTTCCTTATACCTTTCATATGACATCTCATCCTTCCTCTGCAGCCACACTTCATATGCACGTCTCTTCTCAGCCACAGCCATACCTGCTTCCTCGCACCACCATTCACTTCCTTTTCTTACACCACCACCCACACGTCTCACACCACACACCTCTTCTGCATGCCCCACCACAGCACTCTTAAACAACTGCCATTCCTCCTCCACGCTGCCATTTTCCCGATCTTTCACTGCGTTCCACTCATCTTTCAATTTCTCCTGATACTCTATCTTTTTCTCTCTTTTATCCAACTCACTCACTTGCAAAACCTCCCTGCCACACCTAACCCTCCTAGCTCTCACCCATCTCTTACCAACTCTTAACTTTCCCTCCACCAGGTAGTGGTCAGACATACCTCCACCCTCCCCTCTCAGAACTCTCACATCCAACAATCTTCCTATTACATTCCTAGACACAACCACATAGTCCATCAAAGCTCAGTCAACAACCCTTCCACCCTCCTGTCTCACCCATGTATACTTATAAATATCTTTCTTCTCAAACAGCGTATTCCCAATCACCATCTCTCGCTCAACACAAACCGCTATCATTCGTTCCCCATTTTTATTTCTTCCAGGCACACCATGCATACCAACTACGCCTTCAACTGCTACATTTCCCACTCTAGCATTCAGATCTCCCATCATTACCACATTCACATTCGCTCCAAAACTCTGCAGACACTCATCAACATCATTCCAGAAAGACTCCCTCTCTTGTTCATCCCTTTCACTACCAGGCCCATATGCACTCACAAACACCCACAACTCACGTTCAAATTTCGCTTTCACCCACATCAGTCTGGATGACACCTCCTTCCATTCAATCACACATTTCTGTACTTCCGGACTCACTAACAAGGCCACACCTTCTCTTGCCCTTCCTCTATCAACACCTGACAATCTTCCATTCACACTTCCAAACATAGATTCCCCCTTCCCTTTCATCTTCGTTTCACTCAGAGCTAACACATCCAACTTTCTTCTCACAAAAATTCTCCCAATCTCCTCCCTTTTAGCCTCAATTGTACTACATCCACGCACATTCATAGACCCAATCTTCAGGGTACGGGGATAACTCCATCCTCCATCCCTTTCTCTGGCCTGTCTCTTTTTAGGAACTAAAAAACAGAGGAGGGGGTCCCTAGTCCCCTCACCCCGCCCCTTTTAGTCGCCTTTTACGACACGCAGGGAATACGGTGGCAGTATTCTTCCTAACACAACCTGGCCGCAGAGTAGCAGTACCACCCCATAGTGCGGCCAGGTTGTGTGTTATACTCTGTATGACTTAAAATCCTGACGTGCTGGCAACATTTTGGCCATGGATTTGGAAACAGCATCCACCAATTAGTCTAAAACACAATATTTTTAGTCCAGTAGCAAAATCTTTGTTGACTCTGAGGAAAGAGTTGCTCATTATGCTCGTAATTATCTCTTACTAAGGTGAACAAACATCAGCTGGAGCCAGCAAGAATATGATTACGAAATTCTTGAAACTATAACATCTCCTCCCCAGTCTGAACTAGACTACTGTAGTCTATAAGTGGCAAGAATAAACTATATAACAAAATGAGGCGCTTGTACTGTTTGGATTAATAGCCTGATGCAGGAAAGCCACTTACTTGGACGGGTGGAAAATGACACCTGTGATAGGCCTGTACACACACACACACACACACACACACACACACACACACACACACACACACACACACACACACACACACACACACACACACACAGCCATTACGCACAGTGTCACATACTTCATGCTTATTACTTCCACTGCTTGCACTGTTATTTCTGAAACACCCTTCATACACACACCAAGAACTCTTGAACTATCACATCACATACTTTACTGACACAAATCTAACCATGGCAGATCTCACACCATCATACCCAATGCTATGGCATCTCACAACCTAGCATTGCCTAACCATACACTGCCAACGATCACAGTGCCGTATTTAAATTTGTATTCAGTAGCTCACTCTCTTATACACAGAGATAGAAATACTCTGTGTACACAGTTCAGTCACATTTGTTGCTACAAAACTTCACATCGCCACATTTCTCACTGACCCATCATCAACTGCCACACTGTGTATGTCCATACTATCAAGGTCTTAGGAAAATTACCTAGCACCTCCTCTTTACAAGTTCATGTCTTCTTAGGGCACATAAACATTCTCCTCTATAGGTGTGTTATTTATGTTGTATTGTAATGGGCTTAGCGGGATGCATGGCACGTTTTCATCACCAGTTTATTTCTTCATTTGGCACGTTATTGTCTTAAATGGCATTTTTGCATACAAAGTTGGAACACTTTGAGTACCATAACTGCTTTAAATTTATTTATTATTTTTCCCCTCGCACGAGATAAAAATTTTTACCTTACGGCAAACATATCGTAACGAAGACACTATAAAAATATGTATCAGAAAGATGTCATAAATTAACGAGAGAATGTTAAGAAGCACAAGAAGATTCTTATCTGCGATACATATGCAGACCGGTGATATAAACCACACGAATTACATACAAGCAGATATTAACCATTCAATACCACTGTCGTCTAAAGTAAATAAGATCGTCTGGTAGGATGCAGAATAAGAAATAAATGATCTCGTAGGGTTGTAAGAATTAACAATACCACCATAGCCGTCATAACCTAACTCTATATGTATGTGTCACTCAGCGCTTTTACTTTACTAAATAATAATATCTTCTTCCATATCACTTGCGCTACGTTGATATTAAGGCGATATAAATAACGTATGAGAGAATATAGTAATTATTATGCCAAACAATTTGCTTCGGAATAGATGTTTTGAATACTCCAATGCCACTTAGAATACATCTGTGAAATATGTAGGAACCTCCCAACCACAGAAGAATTTAGACCAGATTCACAGCTAGGCACCATTTCACTCAGGGACACATATTCGGTGCTGAGTAGAATTTCGGCTCGTTGACTGTGTATTGGGCAGTGGCTGTGTGTTGTGTTGGAGCGTAGTGTTGTGCAGTGTTGTGCTGGGCTGAGCTGTGTCGAGGTAATGGTCTTTTGTGTGTGTGTGTGTGTGTGTGTGTGTGTGTGTGTGTGTGTGTGTGTGTGTGTGTGTGTGTGTGTGTGTGTGTGTTTCGGTGTTGGTGTGTTTATAACCGTGTGTGCGTGAGAGAGAGAGAGAGAGAGAGAGAGAGAGAGAGAGAGAGAGAACCATACTGAATTTATATTACTTCACTTTCCTTAGATTTATACATTAAGCTATATGGTATTTAGAAGCCTATAAAATCAGACTAACTTTTGGTTTACATCATAACCGCGTTTGTGTGTGTGTGTGTGTGTGTGTGTGTGTGTGTGTTTCTAACTTTACAAAAATCCCTTGCTCCTCTCAGCTTATTTGATGGTTTAGTCATTCGGGTTAGTTGAATCCTTCTGACAAACAAGGAGACTCATTCCTATTTCGTACTAAAGCACACTGAATTGCATGCATCCACTAGTTAATATTTAGTTAGGTGGACTCTGGCCAATTCTGTAAGGCGAGAACAAAGCCAACATATTCAGCCAGTCCAATGGTTGTGTTTGGAGGTGGTACACGGCCTGATCTGGGTTTCTTTCCGCGGCTGACTGACCGGTCTGTGAACATCAACGTTAACGTTGAATCGTCCACCACATCTTGGCGGAGATTGCTGTAATTTTGTAGCCAATTACCAGTAATTTAATGAAGGAATGAAACGTTACCGGCATTCTTTGTCAGTTTCGCAGCACATCTTCGTTAATGACGTCATACTCTAGTGTTAATATCTTGTTACAACCCAGTGACAGAATTAGAAAAGAGTACGGCTGTATATCCTTTCCGCAACATTTTTCCTTGACCAGCACCATGCATTAGTGGCAATCTCCTTTAGCACCTTTATGAATGAATAAGACAACGATTCCATGTCCTCTCTCACATCATATTCTAGTGCTGATCCTTGTTATATATCAGCCTGTCGAGAAATAAACAATTTTGGGCCACTGAAAATTACTGGCAATATTCTGTGAAATGCAGCTGTTACTTAGTGAAGGTCATATATATGGCTACCTTCTTGTCAGTTAAGGACACTTTTTATCACAAGTTCCTTACTGGTTATTTTCTGCTTATTTCACTTTATGGTCTCTTAAATTCCCTTCGTTTACTGCAAAGATCAACGCAGGTGGTGAAAATAAGAAAAGAGTGTATGATCGTCCCATGGAAAGCATTAAACTGGTAGGGAAGTGCTAGTAAACCCATCTTCCTGTAATTTGGCAAAAAACTGCTGAGCTGTAAAAACCGATTAGCGTAAGATTAGAATATGATGCTAGTCACAAAGAAGTGTCATGCATACGGTGTAGAGCCGTAGTGTTGTCTTCTTCTAGCACGGAGATGCATAAAATCACCTGTAAAGGGACCCTAATCTGGACCAAGTTAAGGTGAAAAAACAACAGAAATCCTTTTAGATAGACAATCGTACAGTCATTAGAGTAATGGAAACAATTTTGACATGTCCCTTTGCTAGTTTGGAGCATTAAAAATATGCAAAATTTGGATATGTGGAAAAAAATGTGCTTCGCCAGGGCGTTAATAAAAAACATCAACATTGTAATCTCAGTATTACGTCCCTTTGATGCCTTGGGGGATTTGGAAATGTGCTCTTAGCATTACTAGATCAGGACTGTTAAAACCCTGCTACACTTCCCTGTTGTACACACACACACACACACACACACACACACACACACACACACACACACACACTGTCACATACTACACAGCTACTACTGCCACTGCTCGCACTGTTATTTCTGAAACACACGTCATACACACACCTATAACTGTTGAATTGTCACATCACATAATTTACTGTCACACACGCGACACACATCTAACCATGCCACATCTCACATCACATCATCTTACCCTATGCTATGACATCTCACAACCTAGCATTGCCTAACCATACACCGCCAGCGTTCACAGTGCCGTATTTAAATTTGTATACAGTAGCTCACTGTCTTACATACAGCGATAGAAATCTCACTCTGTGTACACAGTTCAGTCACATTTGTTGCAACAAAACTTCACATCGCCACATTTAACACTGACCCATGATCAACTGCCACACTGTACATCTCCGTACGATCAAAGCCTTAGAAAAATTACCTAGTACCTCCTCTTTACAAGCTCATGTCTTTTTAGGGCACATAAACATTTTCTTCTGTCGGTGGATTACAGTTATGTTGTATTATAATGGGCTTAGCGGGACGCTTGGCACTTTTTCATTACCAGTTTATTTCTGCATTTGTCACGTTATTTTTATCTTCAGTGGCATTTTTGGATACAAACTTGGAACACTTTGAGTACCATAAACGCTTTTATTTTATTTAGTATTTTTTCCCTCGGACTAGATAAAATCATTTACCTTACGGCATACGTATTGTAACGAAGACACTATAAAAGAATATGTATCAAAAGGGTATCAGTAATAAATGAGAAAATGTTAAGAGGCACATTAATATTCTCATTTAGGACACTTACGCAAACGGATAAGCTACATGAATAACATACAAGCAGATATTACCTTTTCACTACCAGGGTCTTCTAAACTGAATACATTCGTCTGGTAGCAGAAAGAACAATACATAAATGACTTCGTAGGGTTGTAAGAGTTAACAATACGACCATAAGTGTCAAAACCTAATTCCCTATTGATTTTGTCACACTTTCTCAGCGATTTTACTTTAATGATAATAATATCTTCTTCCATATCACTTACAAGCGTTAAGTTGATATGGAGGTAATATAAGTAACGTATAAGAGAATACAGTAATTATTATGCCAAACAATTGATGCTTTGCATACTCCAGTGTCATTTAGAATACATCTGAAATATGTAGGAACCTCCTAACCACAGAAGAATTTAGACCAGATACACAGCTAGGCACCATTTCACTCAGGGACACATATTCGGTGCTGAGTAGAATTTCGGCTCGTTGACTGTGTATTGGGCAGTGGATGTATGTTGTGTTGGAGCGTAGTGTTGTGCAGTGTTGTGCTGGGCTGAGCTGTGTCGAGGTAATGGTCTTTTGTGTGTGTGTGTGTGTGTGTTTTGGTGTTGGTGTGTGTATAACTGTGTGTGCGTGTGTGTGTGTGTGTGTGTGTGTGTGTGTGTGTGTGTGTGTGTGTGTGTGTGTGTGAGAGAGAGAGAGAGAGAGTTAATTCAATTGATGGCATGTGCAGTATTGCATATCGAGGGACTGAGCGCCCTGTCTGAAAGTGGGTTTGTTCTTTAATCCCTTTAGCACGAGAGTCTTTATTCCTCCTCACTGTCATCGTCATCACCGTCATTGTCGTCGTCGTCTTCGTCGTCATCTTCAGCATGTTATCGTTGGATAAGTGGATGGCATCAATCAAAAGGATCACTCTCTCTCTCTCTCTCTCTCTCTCTCTCTCAGAACTTGAAGCCGTTCACAAATCTCCCTGACATGAGTATAATCACTAACACATCGTGTACATGGATCTCAGAAAATCAGGAAACTTATTTGCAAGTATTCCATTTTTCTTATTTATTTTTTAAGGCTTAAACGTGGTGGTGTTAGAGCGTTATATATATATATATATATATATGTGTGTGTGTGTGTGTGTGTGTGTGTTTCGGTGTTGGTGTGTTTATAACCGTGTGTGCGTGAGAGAGAGAGAGAGAGAGAGAGAGAGAGAACCATACCGAATTTATATTACTTCACTTTCCATAGATTTATACATTAAGCTATATGGTATTTAGCTGCCTATAAGATCAGACTAACTTTTGGCTTACATTATAACCGCGTGTGTGTGTGTGTGTGTGTGTGTGTGTGTGTGTGTGTGTGTGTGTGTGTGTGTGTTTCTAACTTTACAAAAATCCCTCGCTCCTCTCAGCTTATTTGATGGTTTAGTCATTCGGGTTAGTTGAATCCTTCTGACAAACAAGGAGACTCATTCCTATTTCGTACTAAAGCACACTGAATTGCATGCGTCCACTAATTAATATTTAGTTAGATGGACTCTGGCCAATTCTGTAAGGCGAGAACAAAGCCAACATATTCAGCCAGTCCAATGGTTGTGTTTGGAGGTGGTACACGGCCTGATCTGGGTTTCTTTCCGCGGCTGACTGACCGGTCTGTGAACATCAACGTTAACATTGAATCGTCCACCACATCTTGGCGGAGATTGCTGTAATTTTGTAGCCTATTACCAGTAATGGCGGAATGAAACGTTACCAGGATTCTTTGTCAGTTCCGCAGCACATCTTCGTTAATGACGTCATACTCTGGTCTTAATATCTTGTTACAACCCAGTGACAGAATTAGAAAAGAGTACGGCTGTATATCCTTTCCGCAACATTTTTCCTTGACCAGCACTATGCATTAGTGGCAATCTCCTTTAGCACCTTTATGAATGAATAAGACAACGATTCCATGTCCTCTCTCACATCATATTCTAGTCCTGATCCTTGTTTTATATTAGCATGTGGAGAAATAACATTTTTAGGTCAGAAGATTACTGACAATATTCTGTGAACGGCAGCTTTAACTTAATGAAGATAGTATTTATGAGTACCTTCTTGTCAGTTAAGGACACTTTCTATCACATGTTCCTAACTGATTACTTTCTGTGTATTTAACTTTGATTGTCTCTTTCCTTCCTTTCGTAGTCTTCAAAAATCAACGCAGGTGGTATAAATAACAAAAGAGATTATTACCAAGCTATAGACAGCAATAAACTGGGACGGAAGTACTGGTATACTCATCTTTGTCTGTTTTGGCAAAAAAACTGCTGATTTGTAACAGCAGATTAACACTACACTACAGTAGAATATGATGCTAGTCACAAAGAAATGTTATGGATAGGGTGTAGAGCCATAGTGATGTCTTCTTCTGGCACGGAGGACGGAAATCTGGGCCAAGATAAGGTGAAAAACTACAGGAAACCTTGTAAGTAGACAATAATAGAGTTCATTTAATGGAAACACTTGTGGCATTTCTCGTTGAGAGTCTGGTGCATTAAAAATGTGCTAAATTTGGATATGTGGGAGAGAGAAAAAAATCCGTGCTCCGCCGGGGCGGGGCATCCTCTTAATTAAAAAAAAAAAAAAAATCTGCATTGTAAACTCAGTATTACTTTCTCTTGATGCCTTGGGATCGGGAAATGTGTTGCTAGTAATACCAGATCAGGACTGTTAATACCCGGCTACACTTCCCTGTTGCACACACACACACACACACACACACACACACACACACACACACACACACACACACAGTCTCTCTCTCTCCCCCCTACCAAGAACTCCCCTCCTTTTCTCTCCCTTACGTATTTTCCTCTCATTTCTTCTAGGTCAGCTTCTTCTCCACGTCGCCTGAGCTCAGCAACAAGGGTCGGTTCGAATACTTCTCCCGCACCATCCCGTCTGACCATTACCAGGTGAAGGCCATGGTGGAGGTGGTCAAGACACTGGGATGGACCTACATCTCTATCATATACGAGGAATCCAACTATGGCATCAAGGTTAGTTTGTCACAACTGTTGAGCAAGTAAGTGAGATCTGAAAGCTGATGAAGCACAGAATCTGACGAAAGACGGAGATTGTTGGGTGAAAGACGTATGAAGATACACATGACAAGAATTACACCCCTCATTAAAACTCAGCAGTCCAAGAAATAAGCAGTGTCCAGAAAAGAAATATAGGATGTTGGTTAGTAATTTTAGTTGCCATATTGTGTGTTTTAAAGATAATAGCCCATCAGCATTGACCTCAATACACCTCTGAACATAGTCAATACTGTGAGGTCTCCCTAATGTTATTTTTGTTTATTACAGGCGATTTTTATATCTTTAGACAAACTCTGTCTGCAGGAGCGTTAATTTAGGCTGTAGGTAACTCTTCCTGTTCGAAATGCCTCTCATAATCTAAATATTTTCATGTCTAGGTAGCAAAAACTAATCACAAAATAATTTACGCCACAGGACTACAGTGAGGTTAATAGCGTAATACACTTGTCTCACCATTGACCTCCCTAACTAGGCTATTGACATCTCTGGTAGGAGTTTAAGTTTTATGGTCTGATGGCCATGACCACATCTGTTTCTTGATCATGTAATACACGTGTTACTAATATAACTTACGCGTACTACACCTACTAACGACTCCAGTACAACCCAGTACACGTGTTTCTGTATTTCTCTATCCCCCTGCCCCAGGCGTTCGAGGAGCTGGAGGGTCTACTGGCGATAAACAAAATCTGTCTGGCGGCCAAGGAGAAGCTGGTGAAGGACTCCGGTGTGGCCGAGGAGGTGGTGTATGACCATATTGTTCAGAGGCTGATGCAGAAGCACAGAGCCAGAGGTGAGAGGTATTAAACCACAAGGTAGTAACAAGAGTAAAATCAGACAGTATTATAATAAACAGGTTAACGGTCACAGGTTTCAAAAAGTCACCCTCAGTTAATTAAAAATGTTTCACGGTACCACAAATAGAGAACTTGAGTTGTCCTGATCTGAGAGCATTAGTGGCTACAGTATTTAACAATCCCAGGCACCTGTGACTCTTCACCGCTGAACAGGATGGTGCTTGGCATCAAGCGAAATGCTAGAAAAAGGCTCGACAATGACAAGGATAATGAAGGTATTGGTATTAGTTTTTAAGCTTTACACTACGAGACTCTACATAAGACTAAAGACACTAACATTTTCAGACTCTCTGAACTCACTGTTACCCTCGTAATATCGTCTGCTGTTAGTTAGAATAGTGGTGTGTTGTCTTGGCCTTGATGGTTGATGGTGCCAGTATGAACACTTATAGGTTCCAATATTCATTCTTAGCTAATTAAAAATCAACTGAGGTCAGTCTGAGTCGGGTAATATGAAGTTGTTTCCATTACATGAGGGTTAAGGGCTATTGTTTACAACACCTTCACCATGAGATTTTTAATGTAAGAAAGAAGGAACCAAAGGCCAAGAGCCGGCAAGACTGTTCGCTCCAAGAAAAAATAAAAACAAGATTTCAGAGAGCCAAAGTCAAGATACTTTCATTTCGAGTTGCCTAGACACACTGAATTTGAAAGACTGGAGTCCATAGGGAGTTGAAAATAAAGACAAAAGGAAACAGTTCCAGGGCTGACTTGTTTCATCCATGAAGGACTGGGAGCAATAGTTAACTCCAGCATTAGAAAGGTGGAAAGAAAAGGGATGAGACTTTGTTGCTAGACGGATGCTTCGCGCCCGTCATAGCCGTGGAGGAATGCAGACAGACAGTTCAGAGGAGCAATGACCATTGAAGTAGTGATAGAAAAGATATAAAATGCAGCAGTGCAGCAGGAAGACAAAGGCTGAAGGGAGTCAGTAAGAGGAGAGTTAACAAGACGAAAAGCCTTTGACTCCATCTTGTTGAGAAGACCTGTACAGGTATGTGGGGAGCCTCCCCACACATAAGAGTTGTAATCTACACCGGCGCAAATAAAGCCCGTGTGCAAGGGTTAAAAATGGAACAGAGTCAGTTTCGCACACCTTAGCTCTTGGAACCAGATTTTATAAGATGGGTAACAGGAGTTTTCCAAGATAAATCCAGCGAAAATTAAACCCCAGATATGGTCAAAGATAATGCAGGATTGAGTTGGATACCGGTAAAAATTAGAGGATACTCCTGCGGAAGATTTTGTTAGGTTGAAAGATGTAAGATCTGAGTTTTGATGCATAAAAAAAAAATAAATAACTTTTACCCCAGTGAGAGAATTGAGCCAAATCAGACATTAGGTGTGCCATAGCCTCATCCCTTGTTTGTTGAAGTAACTGCTGAGATGGACACGGCCGGAAATGATTAGAAAGGTGAACGGTGGAGTCATCGGTGTATGAGTGGATAGGGTTAGATGTACAGCTTAGGTCATTGATGACTAGGAGGAGGAGGGGTGGTGATACGACAGAGCCCTGAGGAACGCCACTATTGATAACTCTAGGAGAAAAACAGAGGACATCTACAACAGCAGCTAAAAAACGACCCGAAAGGGAGCTAGAATTGAAGGTGCAGCTAGAAGAATAGAAACCATAAGAGGACAGCTTGAAAATTTTAGATTTATGGCAGTCTCGATCAAATGAGTTAAAGATGTCTAGTGCAGTGGCAAAGCTTTCGTCAAAGTCCCAAAAATATGATAACCAGGCGTCTGAAAAGTATGTAAGAAGATATCCAGCGGAGCGTCACTGGCGGAACCCATGCTGACGATCAGAAAGAAGGTTGTGATAGGAAAAATGCTTTAAATTTTTTTTTGTTAAGAATAGACTCAAAGACTGTTGAAGTACAGGAAGTTAAAGCAATTTGACAATAGTTAGAGAGCTGGGAAGGGTTATCCTTCTTTGGGACAGACTGAATGGGAGCAAATTTCCAGCAGGAATGAGAGGTATAAGTTGACAGACAAAGGCGACAGAGTTTACCTAGGCAGTGTGTATGCACAGATGCACAGTTCTTGAGGAAAACAGGAGGGACCCCATCAGGCCAATATGCCTTATCAGTAGTGAGTCCAGTGATGGCAGAAAATACATCAACTGAAGAAATTTTAATGTCGGCCATGAGGAAGTCAGAGGGGGGAAGTGATGGAGGAAAAGCACTGGAATTGTCTAAGGTTGAGCTCGAGGGGAAAGTCTGGGTGAAGTGTTCTGCATTATCAATAGAAGAAATAGCTATACTGACATCAAAGTGGAAAAGAGAAGTGAAGGATGATGAGGTAAAGTTGTTACCAAGGTTTTTGGCAAGGTGCCAGAAGGAGCAGGAATAATTAGAATTGGAGAGTTCAGAGCCTTTAGTACGAATGAAATTATTTTTAGCAAAGTAAAGAACAGACTTAGCAAAATTTTGGGCAGAAACATAAAGGTGAGATCAAGGGTGGGTTGGTTCCTGTACCTTTTCTAGGCTCTCTCCTTGTTGTGGAGCGCATTAGAAGAAACATGATTACAGCAAAGTTTTATTTTTTGCATTAGTCAAAGGATATGAGAAAGAAATGTATACTTCCATGCATGAAAGGATAACCTCCTGGCCATGGAAGCGATAATCATTCCATGGAAAATCAAAGAAGTACAGTGGGCTCACACAGCATGTGAGCTCAGAGTACGCGAATCGTATTGTACGCAAGTGACCAAAAATCATAACCATAAAACTTTGAATGAGCGAGTTTAGCCCACAGTACGAAAGGCAGAGGCAAGGAGTGGCCCCAACCACTATTTTTCCTGACTACGTGACCCCCCCTCTCTGTACGATGCATCAATAGTGACTTAGAGGCTCGTGTGGAAGGTGCTTAAGTGAAGTCTATAGTAAGATCTCGCCAATAACGACTTCGACAATAACGTTTTCGGCAATAACGGTAAGTTAGAATAGATACTCAGTTTCTTTAATAACGTTTGGATTCATTTGAATGACGGTTATTTTGAGAATGCCAACTTGTTATACTGCCAATACGTCCATAACAAGATGAGGAATGAAACAGACAAACAAGAAGAGATGAAGGGAATTGCCGGAAGTGTGAGCAGTAGCGTGAAGGAGATGGAGGATCCTCCCCTTACCACCTCCACTGACTCGCCGGCCACCGTCCCCTCCACCTCCACTCTCCCACCTGACTCACCAGCTGCCTCCCCCTCCACCTCCACAGCCCCACCTGACTCACCTGCTTCACCTGGCATACCTGCAACCCGTACCATAATGACTGTTGCTGCATTCTGGAGGAAATATAACATTCAACAGGCCATAAATTTCTTTGCCAAAGCCTGGAATAATACAACACTGGAAACATGCATGGTGCAACGGGGGCACTCTAAGTGTGTTGCCACACCTCAGAACCCATGTTGTTAGTGTCCATTAGGCCTGTTGTCTACTGTTGTTAAGGTGACTGACAATATTTTTGTTATTGTAGCTATGCCTGTAGTGTATGTCTGAAAAATGTTCCATTTATGTCTCTAAGGGTCAAAAAATGTCAAGGTATGAGGGGGTACCACCCATATGTAATTTTTCCAATAAGATTATGTATTCACAGTACGCAAGGACCAGGACCGCCTGTCCACTCACAGACTCCGCAAGTCCACCGCACTGCCTAATCATCAGAAGCAAAGTGCCATAACCAACGCTTCATGGAATGGTCCACGGGCCTTACTAGAGAAATAGGATAGTTTCAAGTGATAAGGTTGTGATCGGAGGAGCCCAATGGAGAGAAAAGATTAACAGTATAAGCAGAGTAAGGGAAAGGTCAGGTATGTTAGAACTCTCCAAGGTGGTCAGGGATATGGGTAGGGTTCTGTACAAGCTGCTCTAGGTCATAAAGGTTAGAAAATTTATAGGCTTGTTCACCAGGTGGATCAGTGAAAAGAGAGTAGAGCCAGAGGTGGTGGTGAACATTGAAGTCACCTAGAATGAAGATTTCAGGGAATGCAGGAACTGACAGGATGTGTTCCATCTTAGACATAAGACAGCTAAAGAATTTTTCATAGTCAGTAGAATTAGGGGAAAAGTAAACAGCACAGATATATTTAGTCAGAGAATGACAGTATGGCCGAAGCAGAGAGTAGAAAATTCAGAAGATTCAAATCCAGGAACACGAGAACAAGATATGTCGTGGCGTACATGTACACAACATCCACTTTTGGCTTTGAAATGAGTACTGAGAAAGTAAGAGGATACAGAGAAGAACTGATTTCAGTCGGCTTAGACAGTTGAGTCTCAGTACGGAAAAGAAGGTGAGGTTTAGAGGAGAGGTGGTGTTCAAGAGAGAGAAAGTAAAAGAAAGGCTGTGAAGAAGTGAGTCAGACTGTGGTTACAGGCATCTCACTTGGTCGTCACCGGGAGAGGGGCGGATGGTGGGGAATTTGACGTCCCCCCCCCCATGGGGACTCCGAGACTTAGTGATATGATGCCATTTTTATAAAATTTTTAATAGGAAGTTTAGTGTGTAATGTGCTCTTGGTTTCATGTTGACATTGAGAGGAAACTGTACTGGAGAGCATGCTGGCCTACCCTCTGTTACTGAATAGCTGGTCAGGAGCTAGTCCCGAGGGCTGACGAAACGGGAGCTCCAGCTTTCCATGTCAGGAGCTTTCCATTCACCATGAGAGTGCTGCCCTGCTCGACTGGTGCTACAATCTCCCTTAAACCAAAAACAAATACTATAAAATGACATCGTATAGGTAATAAAAGTTGAACAGCATATACAAACAAAAACCAATATTTTAACACTATTAACACAGAATACTGTACAACCACCATTCTTTAACTCCCTGCGTCCGATTACTAGTCATTTACATCCTGATTATAATATTTAACATCGGAGACAGTGTTTGAATTCGGGGTGGGAAAGGAGGGGTGGAACAGATACAGCCTTACCCAACTCCTTCTCTGCTGTGGATGTCTTATAAACAAAACAAAATGATCAGATAGTAGAAAGAATAAACTGATTAAATTCATCCTGCTAAAGAGGTTAATCCCTTCTATTCAGCAAGTTCCTTCTGGTGTTCTTTATATACCTATTGCTTTTCTACACATGATTTTTGCTCTCTGATCATTTTTCATGCCCCCTGGTTTTTACTGTCTCTCCTTTATATTCTTTTCCCATTTGATTTTTCTGACATTTCCCACCACCATGTTTTCATTTTATTTTTACCGTAGTGAGTCCTAAATCTCAGTCATAACATTTTATATTTTCTTCGTGTCCTAGTAACCCTTGCCCTCCGTATTTTATCAGTATGGCTATATACAGAATCTATAAATCAGTTTACCTGCACATCTGTTTGTGTATCTATCTATCTTTCTTTGTATATATTTGTGTTTACTTATTTAAGTAGGTATCTTAATCCATTTGGGTGCGTTTCATTCACAAGGGTTTAAATGTATGTGTAAGTGAATATGGATCCATTTTATGTCCCAGTAACACAAGCACCAACACACACACAAAGCTATGAACTGTGGTTTTCGAGGTCACAGATATGATCATGGCGGATTTTCAGTTTTATGTCACTATGTTCACTGTTATTCCGTACAACCCGATCACCGTTATATCAACACCTTCATTAATACCACAAAGCCAGATCTGACTGTTATACCCTTAGCTTATCACAACACAGAGTGTCGGTATTAGTTCCTTGGTGTCGGATGCCGTGTGGGGCTGCAAAAGATTAGCCCTTTGTTGACGTATTGTAGGTGAACTATCTAACCTTAGAAACTGGTGTTCTTACCTGTGTCCATCGCAAATTAGACTTTTGGGCCTGTGCAAGGCTCTTTACTCTCCTGAATTAAAGGCCACTGCATAATCCATTGTTAACAGTTATGTAAGTTGTGCTTAATGACCCAGATTACCAGGAATCACCTCATATGATAGACCATGAGCCCTTCACATTTCTCTGTGGGCGTGAATATCTATTAATAGGGCCAGGAGTTGTCTGGTATGATGTGGGTTGTAGAAGATACAACGCTACCTGCACGTTCCCTTGCATCCAGTGTAACCCAGTGTCATGTAATCTAATATTTTTTATCTCCTTTCCCATACACTTGGTCACCTTTTAGTCTGACTAAAAGATGGAGAGAAAAAGGCTGTTATGAGCAACCTAGAGAAATGCCTGCTTTCCTGATTTAGCGAGCTAGTATGAGTGAGCGAGAATGAAATCCAGGTGCCAGATAGTAAAGTACATATGGCACTATGTTTTGATTAAAAGGTATATAGTAAAGGGTAGGAATGACTCGGCAGAGGATAATTAGAAACTAAAGGAGAAATTATTTTAGGTGAAGGATTTGGAACGCCATGTCATGAAACCAAATGTCTAACCTGAGAGAAGTAGAGGGTAATAAAGACTGGAAAAAACATGGATATATTAGTAAGAAAGGTAGGACAGAAGAGAAGAGGAGGACAGTAAGGAGAGAAAGATGGGAACAAAAAGCCCCTTTTGGTCGCCTGTTGCGACAAGCCGGTATACTGGGAAAAGATAAATTTGTTCCCCCCTTCCCGAGGAAGAGATCCAGTTGTGACACTGGATGACCAACTATTAGACATTATGATCAAGTATAACCTCTGTATCCCCTTTATAAGTGAAGACCAAACCAGAAGATGGTTAGGATGTCAGTAACTTTGTGTTACCTAGTATAATGTTTGATATGACACAGTATGACAATGTAATCCAGAAAACTAATATGACTTGTATGATATAACATAACACAATTCGTTTTCTTTGGGTCGAACCAGGAATTGGGTAAGATGATGTTCTCATATAGTAACCTGTTATGATCTACTGGAATGTAGACGCAGACTGACTAATTATGACCCTATGTGACTTCATATGATCTAACGTGAACTTATTTCCCCCTGCCAGGCGTGATTATCTTCGGGTCGGACCAGGAGGTGGCTGGTGTGATGCGAGCGGTCAGGAGGAACAACGCTACCGGCAGCTTCTCTTGGATAGGGTCCGATGGATGGTCTGCTCGCTCTCTGGTGTCATCAGGTGAGTAATGGAGTATTAGGGTATTAGGTGGGTATTAGAGCAATGTTGTTTGGGTACTGGGTTAGCATTAGTGGGCTTCTGGGTGGGTATTAGATTGGTGTTATGTGGGTGTTAAATAGATGTTAGTTCGATATTAGAGGGTATTGGGTGGGTATTAGGTGAATAATAGTTGGGTATTAGGTTAGTATAGCTAAGCTACCAGGTGGTCATTGGGTGGGAATTAGATGGATATTAGGTAGGTCAGGAGAGACAGTGTTACCAGTTGCTACACTTGGACAGGATGAAATGGATGGTCCACTCACTCTCTGTTTGCTTTAGGTAGGTACACTAGGAGATTATGTTAAAGGCAAACCAAAGAATTTCTAAAGTCTGAATGCGATAAGTCTATTTCTGTTACGGCAGTTATAGAAGGGGTATTTAATCTACTGTTAGTGTGATAAATAAGCCCGTATGTTTAAAGGCTTAAACAGAAAAGACAAAAACATTAACCAAATACCAGAAATTACATATGAAAAGCCTTGGAAAACTCATTGTGCAGTAGAAGACATTAACACAACTCACACTGTCACACCTTACACTACCTCACTTCACATACCTCATACTGCCATATATTACACACCTCACACTGCCACACTAGAAGAACTCGTTTAACTGTCACATCAGACACACTTCAGAAAATTTTACTTCACAATAACACACACACACACACACACACACACACACACACACACACACACACACACACACACACACACACACACACACACACACACACACACACACACACACACACACACACACACACACACACACACACACACACATTACCGCTCGCTGGTGCAGTGGTAACGTTCTCCCCTGCCAACTGGTGGACAGGAGTTCGCGCCTCGCTCAGGTTGCGAAAAGTTTTACTGACGAAGTGGGTGGTTACTGTCCCCCTTGAGCAAGGGGACGGGTGTGTGCGTGCGTGTGTGAAGGTCACAGCCTTGCCCTTAGATCGGACTATATGAGCTCTCAGCTCCCTTCCGGGAGGGTAAAAGCTGACGATCACGACCATCAAGTGATCCTGACCGACCCGGTGACCCGGTGAATTAATTACACAACTATTATTCACCTAATACCCACCCATTACTCTCTAATATCGAACAAACATTCATTTAATACCCTCATGACACCAATCTTATACCCACCCAATAACCCACTATTGAAATGAGAACAGTACTAAGGGGAAATTACTCTTCATGAAGGGAAGTGACTAGCAGAGTTCCACAGGGCTTAGTGCGGGCACCAATTATGTTTTCAGCATATGTAAGTGACATATATAGTAACACTGGAAATGGAAGCTATCTAATATGTTTGTGGATGATGCAAAAATACAAAGGAAAATTACTAACACAGATTCTTTCAGAGAGCTACAAGAAGAATTGAATAAACATCATAAACAGAGCAAAATTGGCCATCCATCCATGCATCATCCAATCTTACATTGCCCCATGAGGAGCGTAGGAGCCCGGGGCTAGGCAGTTGGTCCTGACATTTAAGATGAGAGTGACGAGCTTCACTCATCCCTGAGTGGCATTACGTGAGCAATAAACCCCAACAACCCATTGGATATAAACCTTCACCGGCTCAATCCGACTGGAGCGCAATAATTACCCACCAAACCACCAGGCGCCAAAATTTGGTTATGTGGTTACCACCCAGCATAGTAAATGGTTTCCTGGTGTACAGGAAACCACTTGGCTTGTCACTCTGTGTAGAGTCGTCCACAGGCAGCAGGAAGAGGAAAGAATGAAGGAAAGAAAGACTGAAGAGGGAGTGTAAAGTCACTCGTAGGCAGAAGGACGAGGAAAGACTGAAGGAAAGAAAGACAGAAGAGGATGGAAGGAAAGAAGGATGGAGGAGAGGAAAAGGCAGACACCCGAGAGCAGCACTACATCGAGTGAGTGGATGGTGAGCACCCCCACCTACCACAAAACAATAATGGCAAATGGAATTTAATGTGGACAAGTGTCATGTAATTAAGTTTGGTTAAAAGGAAAAAAGACCAGATTGGGATTATAAGTTAGGAAGTTCAACCCTATACATATCAGAAAGAGAAAAGGACCTACAGTATGAGTGATTATCCATAACAGACTACCTCCGGCTGACCACTTCAGTGAGAAGGTACATAACATGTATACACTGCTTGCTAATATGAGAAAAGCATTCAAATATTTAAATGAAGACATGCTGAGAAAGAAAACTTCATTCATCAGACCAACCCTGGAATATGCATCAGTACTCTGGAATCCTCATCTCAAAAAACACATAAATAAGACTGAAAAAGTACAGAGGGCAGCTACAAGATGGGTACCAAGCTTAAGGGATCTAAGCTACAAAGAAAGATTAGAAAAACTGAATCTACCAACACTACAGGAGAGAAGGAAAAGAGGAGACATGATTCTGCTATATAAATGCATCCCTGGGAAAGAGAAAATAGACATAAATGAATATATAACCTATGGGGAAGCATCAGCAAAAGGACACTGCAAAAAAATACGTAAAAAGAGAGGCGATAGAGATGTAAAGAATTTCAGTTTCCCAAATAAGGCAATTGATCAGTGGAATGCACTACCGAATGAAATAGTGTGTGCCAAAACTTTCATAAATTTAAGAGTATGTATATAAAAAAATGGTTTAATATGCGAGGCAGAACGAGCTTGAGTTATTCCTGTAAAGATATAATTAGGTAAGAATTAGGCAAGAACACACACACACACACACACACACACACACACACACACACACACACACACACACACACACACACACACACACACACACACACACACACACACACACACACACACACACACATACACACACAACATCTCACATACTGTACAAGATATCTATGAATTTTGGTACCACACTTTTTCATTTCCTACCACAGAGACCTTTTTAACACCCACTATTTACCTGTGTGTGTGCCCTGAAAATCTGGTGGGCCATATTAGCAGGTGGAAACCCCTCCAGGACTCACCAGAAAGACAGGGTTGTCCATGCTGGAGGGGGCCACCAGTGAGGGGTCAACCTAAATGTTCAAAGGTCCACTGCCTGGGATTGTGCTTCGATGGGTTAAGGCTACGGGAGTAAACCCAGAACGAAAAATCTGCAAGGCTCGAACGACAGAGCCTCCAGCTGACTCCTGCAACCCTACTCAGCAGATAGTCGTTATGAAATCTTCATGCCACCATCACAGGATGAGAAGGGCCAAATCATGTGGTGGTAAGGTCTGCATACCCTCACCATCACACCAAATCCATTCTTTGCGCCAGCCCACTGCTATATTCACCTCCCATTTGATCTTTCACCATAATCAAAAGGCCTATGCTGACAGGTGACTGTAGTGTACTGTATATGTATGCAACAATGTATCTTGTTCTCGTGATCCTGAATTTGAATCTTCTGATTTCTCTACTCTCTGGCTTTGGCTGTCCTGTCATCCTCCGACTAGATAAGTCTGTGCTGTTTACTTATCCCCTAATTCTACTATGAAAAATTCTTCGACTATCTTACTTCTGTAATGGAACACATCCTATCAATTTCTCCTTTCTCAGAAATCTACACTCTTGGAGATTTCAATGGTCACCACCACCTTTGGCTCTCTCCTTTCACTGATTCATCTGGTGAACAAGCCTACACTTTTTCTATCCTTAATGACCTACAGCATCTTGTTCGGCACCCTTCCCATATCTCTGCCCGCCTTGGAGAGAGTTCCAACATACTTGACCTCTTCCTTACAACTAATCCTTCTGCATATACTGTTAATCTTTTCCCTCCGTTGGGGTCCTCCGATCACAACCTTATCACCTCATCCTGTCCTTTTGCCCCAGTAAGGCCTGTAGACCCCTCCCAAAAAGCATCGGTTCTGGCACTTTGGAGCTGCTGACTGGGAGGCCTTCAGGCAGTAATTCTGTGATTTTCCTTGAGATGATTACTGCTTTCATGGGTGACAGCCATCTGAGTGTGCCTTGCACATTAACGGAGGTTATTCTTTCCAGCATGGAAACATACATTTCTTTGTCATATCCTATGACTAATGCAAAAAAAAAAAAGTTTGACTGCTCTTGTTCAAATGCTGTCCACAACAAGAAGACCTACAAAAGGTACCTGAGCCAACCCACCCCTGAATCTCCTCTTTCTTTACGTATCTACCCGGAATCACGGCAAGTCTGTTCTTCGCTCTGCTAAAAATAATTTCACTCGTACTAAATGCTCTGAACTCTCCAACTCAAATTCTTCCTGCTTCTTCCGGAACCTTCCCAAAAATCTTTCTAACAACTTTGCCTCAACATCCTTCACAGCTCTTTTTCACTCTGATGACTCTGTAGCAAATTCTCCTACTGATAAATCAGATCTTTTCCCAGAAACTTGCTCCTCCAGTTCTACCTTAGACAATTCCAGTGCTGTTCATCCATCACTTTCCCCCCTAAGACTTCATCATGGCTGTTATTAAAATTTCTTCAATTGACATATTTTCTGCCATCACTGGCCTCATTTCTAATAAGGCATATTGGCCTGATGGGGTCCCTCCTGTTTTCCTCAAGAACTGTGCTTCTATGCTTTCACCCTGCCTAGGTAAACTCCTTTGTCTTTGTCTGTCAACTTGTTCATTTCCTTCTTGCTGGAAGGTTGCTCTCATTCAGCCTGTCCCAAAGAAGGGTGACCATTCCCATCCCTCTAACTATCGCCCAGTAGCTTTAACACCCTGTGATTGAAAAGTTTTTGAATATTCTTGATAAAAAATCATCTTTCCTATCATAACCTTCTTTCTGATCGTCAGTGTGGGATCTGCCAGGGAAGCTCCAATGGCGATCTTCTCACCTGCCTTTCAGACTCATGGTCATCCTCCTTTTGGGACTTTGGTGAAAGCTTTGCCAATGCACTTGACATCTTAAAGGCTGTCAATCAAGTCTGTTATAACTCTTTAATATCCAAACTGCACTCTTATTGTTTCTATCCTACTGTCTCTTCTTTCATCTCTTGCTTCGTTTCTGGTCATTCTATAGCAGCCGTTGTATACAGCCGCCATTCTTCTCGCAGAGCTATCAATAGTGGTGTTCCTCAGAGCTCTGTCTTATCACCAACCCTCCTCCTTCTATTCATTAGTGACCTTCTAAGCTGTACAACTAACCCGATCCACTCATACAATGATGACTCCACTCTTCACCTTACTATTCGCTTCCTGCCATGTCCATCTTAGCAGTTTCTTCAACAAACAAGGGATTAGGCTGTGACACACGTAATGTCTGACTTGGCTCATATCTCTGACTTGGGTAAATGTAATGTTGTTGTTTTTAATGCATCAAAAACTCACTGTTACATCTAACAACCTGACAGAATTCTCCAGAGGAGTGTCTTCTGATCTTCAACAATATCCAACTCAATCCTGCATCATCTTTAAACATACTTGGGGTTTCATATTTTCGGGATTTATCTTGGAAAGATCATATTACCTTTCTTGTAAAAACTGCTTTTATGAGATTAAGGAGTGTTAAGCCGACTCCTTGCCTTCTTGACCCCTGCACATTTGCTGACTTTTTACACAGGTTTTATTAGCCCCTGTGTACAATATAATTCTCACATGTGGGGAGGCTCCCCACATATAGCTCTCCTCAAAAAGGTTAAGTCTAAGGCTTTTTGTCTCATTAACTCTCTTCCTCTTTCTGTCTTCCTTCAGCCTCTGTTTCTTCGCTGCATTGTTGCATCTTTGTCTTTTTTTCTGTCTCAACTTCAATGGTCACTGCTTCTCTGAACTGTTTGCTTGTGCCCCTCCACCACTACGGCGGGTGCATAGCACCGGTCTAGCAACAAACTCTTATCCCTTTTCTGTCCAACTCTCTCATGCAAAAGTTAACCGTTACTCCTTGTCCTTTATGTATTCAACAGGTCAACTCTGGAACTGTCTCCCTCTGTCTGCATTTCCTACTGCTTATGATCATTAGTCTTCCAATGCAGTGTGTCCGAGACATCTTGAAATGACCGTATCTTGAATTTGGTTTTCAGTAGTTTTGCATTTGTTACTTATTGGAGGGAACAATTTACAGCCTCCTTGCCTTTGGTTCCTTCATCCTTGCTTAAAAAAAGAAACGTGAGAGTGACAAGTCATGAATGTGGCTGGACGTCGCTAGCTCGAGTCTTGCACATAACCAGCACTGGCCCAGTGGTCAGTGACATGCTGGCAGAGGAGCAGGTCATGCCTTCAGCAGAATCCAGTGTGACTAAGAAGCTGGAAACTGATACACAAATGCTTACCCCTGGAGGGGTGTAGAAAAAGTAACCTGAACACTTGCAGCTGGAAACTGACACCCAAATGCTTACCTCTGATGGGGATGGGTGTAGAAAAGGTAACCTAGACACTTGCTGCTCCACATTACCTGGACAAATAACCGCGTCTGTCAAACAGTCCCACACTGCAGTTGAAAAACCAAAAGAATCCATCTGACACTTGCTGCCTGGAATACTTGTATACAAACTTTGATACAGACCACAATACATGACAATGCCTTATAACTATTGTTGTCATGAACTGAAAAGATATAAAATTGATGTTGATGCCTTGTCTGAGACTCGCCTCCCAGGACAGGGCAACCTAATAGATGCAGGAGAAGGGTATACCTATTTCTGGAGGTAATTCCCAGACAATTTAAGAGGAAACCATGGAACTGACCTTGTGGTTTGAAGTAACTTTCTACAGAATATCCAGGAAACACTTGTGGATATATCAGAGAGGCTGATGTCTTGGCACATACCACACTCTAATGGCCAGTATGCAGCACTGATCAGTGCCTGTGCCCCAATGCTTCATTATGAGGACATAATCAAAGATTCATTCTATGACTCTTTAGATTCTACCATATGATCAGTACTGCCTGTCACAAACTGATCGTGCATGGAGATTTTAATGCCAGAATAGGAAAAGACAATCACCAGTGGCAAAGCATTATTGGCTGCCATGGTGTTGGTAAAATGAACAATATTGACCTTAGACTGCTTTCTTTACACTCAGAACACAATCTAGTCAACACCAGCACCATATTCCAACTTAAGAATAAACAAAAGACCACATAGATTCACCCACGATTTAGACATTGGCATCTAATTGACTATGTCATTGTAAGGCAGTGAGATCAAAGGGAAGTTCTTATAACCCTAGCTATGAGTGCTCAACATACCATAACCTTATAGTCACCAAATTGCATCTAGTCGTATGCCCACTAATGTGCCACAGATCATTCACCAAAAAACTAAACTGTGGTACCTTAAAGGTTTTGGCAACTTGTAACACCTTCAGCAGCACTATTACAAACAAGCATTCTCGATGCCCACCACTAGCTCCAAACAACAATACAACAAACCTACATGCAGAATGGCTGAGCATTAAGACACTGCTACAAAGCACTGCAGAAGAAACCCTGGGCTTTTCCATTCACTGCTACTAAGACTGTTTTTATGAAATGCTGATGGCATCATGACCTTCTTGCAATGAAGAACAGAGCACATAACAACTGGTTGGCTCATCCCAGCTCTCTAACTCCAAAACCTGAATTTCAGAATCTCAGCAGTGAAACCCATAGAAAACTGTATGACTTGGAGAACAAATGGTGGACTAACCAAGCAAATGAGCTGCAAAGACTGGTTTATATTAACGGCCAACATGGGTTCTGTAACTCCACTGAAACCATCTATGGACCAGCCAAAAACAACATAAACCCTGTTTGATCAGCCAAAGAACAGCTGCTGAAACATGCAAGCAGTCCTAGAAAAATGGGTGCAACATTTCAATTCCTTACTGAACTGAAGAAATCTTTTGGAGCACAATATCCTTGACATCATCCCAGATGTCTCATCTACACTTCCAGAAATTGTTCAAGCCATCCAATCTCAAATAACAAAAAAAGCCCTTTCCCTGATGGCATACCATCTCTACTAATCAAAGTAGGTGGCAAGTTACTTCACCAGCACCTCCATAATCTGATACTGACTATCAGGAAGCAGTAGCAGATTCCATCTGAATGTCTTACTTCTGATACTGTAATCATCTACGAGAAGAAAGGGGGTCACAGAAGTTGTGCCAACAGTAAAGGTATCTCCCTCCCTGTGAATGCTAGCAAAGTACTAGCCAAGGTAATATCCAGACTGACAAATATTGACTTAGTCAACACTTTTTGAAACAGGATGTGGATTTCAGAGTGAAAGAAGTACCTGTGATATGATATTTGTTGCCAAGGAGATATAGGAAAAATACCACGAGCAGAACGGTGACTTGTATATTGCATTAATTAATCTTGCAAAAGCGTATGACACTGTCAACAGACAACTTTTATGGAGTACTCTTTTAAAATTTCGAGTTCCAAACAAATTTCTTACCATCCTAAAGAGCCTGCATGACGACATGAATGCACATGTGGCCACAGGCAGGAGCAAATCATAACCCTTCAGTGTGGATGTGGGCGTAAAGCAAAGATGTGTCCTGGCTCCTCTCATATTCTACATTTGTCTCACTGCACTCACTCTATTATGTCACCAACAAATGAACCCTGATGATGAGATAAAAATCCAGTTCCATGTAGATGGTAACTAATTCTATCTCTGACTTCTTCAAACACAATCCAAGACTTAAACAGTTCATTTCATAGAGCTACGTTGTGCTGATGACTACTGTCTTTGCACATACCCCTGACGTCCTACCACAGTTTCTTACCATTATTTCCAACATATACCATGCAGTGGGGCTCCAAATAAATGTCAATGAAACAGAAATAATAACTCAGAAAAACAATGCAGCAGAGCCTTTTGCATATAAGACAATGGCAACAATGTAAAACAGGCGGAGAATTTTACCTACATTGGAAGTGTGCTCACAGATTAAAATAACATTGATGCAGAAGTCCTTGCATGAATCAGCCACACCTCAGCCTCTTTTGGGCTTATCAGATGCAGAGTTTTTGAAAACACTAACTTGAGAATCAAGACAAAGGCATCGCAGCTGTATTCCCTCCACCATTTCATACGGTGTTGCATCCTGGACTACTTACCAGCATCACATCAAACAGCTGGAATCTTTTCACATTTGATGCTTACAGCGCATTCTACGACTAACTGGGGGAGGATAAAGTCCCACACTCACAAACTCATCACCAGGCAGTGTCAACCAGCATAGACACCATGATGGCCATATATACAGCTTCCACGAGTCGGACTTGTTTTGCATGCCTTAGTACTGCCTTCCCAACCAGCTTCTGTATGGCCAACTCCTTGCAGCATATCACCATCCAGGGGAACAGAAGAAGAGATATAAGATTATATAAGGTGAAATCTGAAGGAATGCAACATCATGCCAAAAGATCTTTAAACCAATGCCTCTGACAGAAAACAGTGGCAAGCCCTCTGCAGCAGGGAACCATCCATCTCGGAGAAGCTCGGAACCTGTTCAGAGCAGAGCGTAAACCACGGAGGCAAAGCCAAAACACAGTTCTCCCAGCAAACATGGACTTGTTATGCCAACTGTGTGACAAAGTCTGTGGATCCAGAATTGACCTGCAGTTATACACTTTGTCACCAAAGACAGAAATATATCATCTTAGTGAGTACAGGAGTCAGCGTCTAATGTGGTAGGAAAGCTTTAATCCTTAAATGGCAGCCGGCATCAAATGACGCTTTACTGTTGTGTGGCTGGCAGTGTCAATGCAGCACAATCTGTAAAAAAATTCAAACAGTTTTGGGAAGGGAACGAAGGTCTGGGAGATGTTGGCACTGACCTACTCCACCCTCGAAACCACTCAGGCTGTCAGTACAGCACATGACACAGTAATGAGTGGATGTCCAGTTTTTGCTTCCCTCAAGACAAGCATCCCCTCGCACCACTGCCCTCTATGCTTGTGCCAGGGCCTTACAATGCCCGAAATATGAGCTGAACTTTTTCCCAAGGATGGAGAGAGTAATGATGACCATACTGGTCAGAGGATGAGCGTGAAAGCAGCACAGATAACCCCTCATTGATGATTGTGGCGAGTGGTACAAGACTCCAACTGAGGAGGACGATGATGACAAGGACTCTGATGTCACTGATGATGCTCCCCACCCTTCTTGCCACAAGATTGCGGCACCACCGGGTAAGAGAAGAAGGTGGCAAAGCAATTATTTGCTGGAGAAGAGGCTGACGAGGAGGCGAGCATGTCACAAGAACGTTTGTGGTAGGAGCAAGCATGAGTTCCTCCACCCGTGCTCCACCATCACCACCACTTCCCTCCTCTTTGCGTGGCCTCTCACCATCCCCCATAGTTGCATCACCTCAGCCAGTGCCACGGCCATCCACCTAAGCACTGGAAACCTTATCTGCTCCTCGGCCTTCTTGGCAGACTACAAATCCTGTCGTGAAACGTGACAGCCTGCACAAGATCAAGAGACACTCCACGCAGCAGTTGCAGGTACTGACATCACCTTCCCATGTATCATATTAGTGGACATCGACTACTGACTCCACACTGAGAACCATTATACTAAACAACAGCGACACAGCAGGACTGACAGCAAGCAGTTCAGTACTCAGTTTCTCTTCCTTTGTTGACAAGTGCCTGATGACAGTTACTGCAATGGAAGCAAACACGTTTTATCAACAAACTACCACTGATGAAGGACAACAAGGGACCTACAGGAAACGGTTTTGGACTGATGTGACAATGCCTTCCTTGTATGTGTTCTGGGCGCCGAAGATGTTGATGCCTTTGGCGAAGAAGCATGCAGTTGTTGAATACATGACAACTAATGTTCTTACACGTCTCGAAGTATTCGGCAAACACATGTCTCAGAACGTGTACCAGAACATCCTATGTTTTGTTCATTTCTCAGACAACACTACCACAGATCGAACAGACAGTTTGCACAAGATCAGGCCCATTTTGGAAAATTTCAAAGGCAAAATAAAATGCTTTTTTAGGTCTTTCCAAATGGTTGTGATGGATGAATTCCTCATGTTGTTCCATGGCCGTCTTTTTTCAGACAGTACATCAAATCAAATCATCATCGTTCTGGCATAAAGATATTTGTACTGTGTGACTGAGATGGGTGTTCTCCTGGATATGATAATATACACCGAGGCAATGACTGAAATCCTCTGTAATGATCGTCTTGGCTTTTCTGGAACAGTAGTGAAAAAAATTATGGAAGAATATGTGGGCAGAGGTCAAATACACTACACAGATAATTGGTACACCTCTCCAGAACTGGCATTGGACCTGCTTGCCAGGAACATTGGGTCATATGGCACAGTCCAGTCTAACTGACACCGCATGCAAATGTTCTATAATGAGCAAGAGAGAGTCACTGTTGAGCTGCAATGAAACATGGACCTTCTTGTCCTATGTTAGTGCAGGGCAAGAAGATTTGTTGGCGTGATGTGCACATAATATCAACTGTCCACACAGGAGTTCATGTTCACATATGGAAAATAGATCGTGTGACAAGTGAACACATTCGGAAAGCAGATGCAGTCACAGACTACAGTCGTAACATGTGCTTGGTTGATAAGAGCGATATGCAGATTGGTAGTGCAGAGTGCATTCGTCGTTCTGTCAAATGGTATAAGAAACTCTTTTCCCACTTGTCAGACATGTACGTTCTGAATGCAGATCACTATTACTGCCGGAAAACAGACAGACAATCTTCATGAGGAAGTTTGTTCATGATTGTGTTCAAAATCTTACAGGAATACAGTCCACTGTCGTCAGCGCCAAGTGCAATTTGTGACCAGATGGGCTGATTTGGATTGGGCTGCTGCGCATTATCTTGAAAAGCTGCTGCCACCCACTGAAGGCCAAGGACCTACATGAGTAGCCAGGAGTGCTCAGTACGTTGCCACGTATGAGCAACTTCCGAGTGGCAGCTGCGAGAGAGAAAACTCACCACCTGGCAGTGTGATGGCTGGCAGGTGACTCTCTGCCCTCCCTACTTTGCTGAATATCATTCCGTTGTGAATTACTAAGTTTGTAAAGAAAAACTTGTACAAAGTGACAAAATAATGTATAAGGAACTAAAGTATTTGTAGAACTAAATTTCTATCGGTGATGATGTACTGTAAGTATAACTAAGGAAGTGTGGCAATGTAAGGCTGACGAAGGAAATAATTGTTAGTGTATGTAAGAATAAGAAAGTACATTAGCAAAAAAGAGAAAGTGTGTTTCCCAGACAGTGACTACCTATCAAAGTTTACGTTTGACCTGGGAAGGGAGGACGGACAGATAAGCATCCCTCTTGCTTCCTTCAGACTCTACTGTACAAGTCACAACCTACAACCTTACAGGCGTAAAAGGTAATTTTTTTTTCATCATTCTGTAATTTACTCTGTGTCATTATTTCTTTCCTTGTATTGTTTTCCTCTTATGTTTTTCTTGCATTTGCAGGAGAAAATGTCACAATCTTTTGTGTATTGTAATAACTATAACTTGCGACCTCACCATTCCCTGCGCCACCTTCCCCAGCCAACCATATTAATCTCTGACCTTATCGTTTCTGAGTCCACGAGGGTTGTCCCTAAACACACACCGCCACTCCCCTTATCTTAAAACATACTAAAACTATCATCCTTCTCCTCTCTTGCGACATGCATTATACCATCCAGAGTATGAAAAAATCAATATAGGAATAAACATCTATCTATCTATCTATCTATAGCCCGACGCTCTAATCCCGCAAAGGGTGGCCGCAGACAAAACGCCTCCAAGTCACTCTGTCACCCACCATTTGACTACCCTCCCCCCAACTCACCCCCCCCTCCCTCATATACCTCTCAACTCCATCCCTCCACCTCATCCTCGGTCTACCCCTCCCTCTCCCTCCCTCCACCTCACCTACATACACCCTCTTAGTCAGTCTTTCATTCTCCATTCTCTCCACATGTCCAAACCACCTCAGTGTATTTCTCCTAATCTTTTCAACCACATCCACATCTACCCCACAACGTTCCTTCACTTCTTCATTCGTCAACCTGTCCCTCCACGTCACTCCACATGCTCCTCTCAAGTAACTCATTTCCACTGCTCTCACTCTTGACTTGTTCCCCTCTTGCAAGGTCCACGCCTCGCTTCCATACGTCAGGGTAGGGATCACAATACCATCATGCAGTGACTTCTTAACTTCCATACTCACCTCCCTATTTCTCATCACTGCTTTCAGTGTACCAACAACCTTTCTTCCCTGCTGTACCCTTTCACGTACTTCATCCCCCAAAGTTCCATCCTTACTCATCACACTACCCAAGTACTTGAATGCACTCACATTCTCCATATCCTCACCATCCAACCTCACTGCACACTCTGTGACTTCATTCCTCTCAAACACCATAACTTTACTTTTGTTTCCATTAACTTTCAGCTTCCTCCTCCTACACACTGTCCCAAATTCATTCACCAAACCTTGCAACTCCCATTCATCTTCACTCAACAATACTGTATCATCAGCAAACAGCAACACCGGAAGCTTCCAAATCTCACCCTCATTCATTAGGGCCACCCCCACATCCACTGCCCTACCTTGCACCTCCTTTACAACCCCATCCATATATATATATATTAAACAGCCATGGAGACATTACACACCCCTGTTTCAGTCCCACATTGAGATCAAAGAACTCACTCAGCTCACCATCCACTCGCACCGTAGCCCTAGCTCCCTCGTACATACTCTTCACACCACTCAACAATTTCCCCTCCACTCCATATATTCTTAATACCTTCCACATACCTTCCCTATCTATTCTGCAATAAGCTTTCTCCAAGTCCATGAAGGCAGCATACACTTTCCTTCCCTTCTCTAGATACTTCTCCACTAAACATCTTAGAACAAATATCTGATCTACACACCCTTTTCCCTTCCTAAATCCCCCTTGTTCTTCTCCAGCTAGCTCCTCTGTCATATGCCTAACCCTATCAATGAGTATTCTACCATATATTTTACCAGTTACACTAAGAAGGCAAATACCCCTATGGTTACCACATACTTCTCTCTCCCCTTTTCCTTTGTACAGAGGAACAATTATACCTGATTTCCAGTCCTCTGGAACCCTTCCCTCTTCCCAAGCCAATCTACACAACTTCCATATCCACTCCACAACAATCTCACCCCCATACCTAAGCATTTCACCACACACTCCATCAATTCCTGGGGCCTTTCCCAGCTTAATCTTCTTCATCGCTTCCACTACTTCCGACCTACTGATCTCTTCCTCCCTGCTCTCATCTCTTCTTCTCCCAGCCATTCCCCAACCACTTATACTCACACTGCTCTCACTCTCTACATTCAACAAATCCTCAAAGTGCTCCTTCCATCTCCTCAATTTCTCTCTCTTCTCCACCAACAATCTATTATTCCTATCTTTCACTCCCCTACTATTTCCCCTTTCACACTGCCTTACTTTCTTTACCTCCTTCCAAAACAATTTCTTACTCTCCCTCCATTTCACACTCAGATTCCTCCCAAACTCTTCATCCACTTTCTTCTTACTCTCCTTCACCAGTCTCTTAACCTCCTTTCTTCTGCTCACATATACCTCTCTCTTCTCTCTCTCATCTTCTCCCCTACCTCTATTCGCCAACCATTCACCATATGCCTTCTTCTTTTGTTCCACAGCTCGTTTCACCTCATCATTCCACCATGCTGTCCCTTGCACACCCTTGCATCTTCTCCTCACTCCACAAACCGCCTCACACGCTGCGCTTATCTCTTCCGTGAATATCTTACATACGTCTTCCACCCCTTCCATCTGCTCTAGCTCATACCTTCCCAATCTTTCTTCCACTATGCTCTTATACTCTGTCATTTTCTCACTATCTTGCAATTTCTCCACTCTTCTCACAGGAGCTGCTTCCTCCTGTCTTCCCCTTCGTCTCCTCAACCACTTTCTTTGCAGCTCTACCTTGGCCATCACTAAGTGATGGTCTGAGACTCCATTCCCCCACCCTCAACACACCCTTGCATCCAACACTTGTCTTCTCATTCGCTCATCCACACACACGTAGTCTATCATTGCCTTTCATTCAACAAGTTCACCATCCATCCTCCTCATTACTCTCCATGTATACCGATGGATCATCTTATGATGAAAGTAGGTGTTGGCTATTGCCAACCCCTTACCAGCACAGATGTCCACCAAAGCACTACCAGTCCCATCTACTTCAGCTGGCACACCCCACTGACCAAGCACTCCATCTACTTGTACATTCCCAACTTTGCCATTCATGTCTCCAATCAACAGCACTCTCTTGCTCCTCTCAAACTTGTCCATACATGCTTCTACTCTCGCCCAAAACTCATCTTTCACTCTTGCCACTCGATCCTCTGTTGGAACATACACACATACAATCGCCCATGCTTGTATACCTACTTTCATCCTCACCCATACAATCCTTGCACCCACTGTTCCATACTCTCTTATATTCTCCTTCCACTTCTTGCTTATCATCAGACATACTCTCTTGCCCTCTTATTCTCACTGACTCCCGCACATATACCTACACCATATTCCCATTCTCTCATCCTTTCACCTTGCCATTTAGTTTCAGTCAATCCACATATATCCACTTTTGCATCCTCAAGCACCTGGACAATCTCTCTCTCTTTCACTTCATCATTCACTCCTCTCACATTCCATGTTCCCACCCTCAGAATGTCCTTTGTTATTGAATTTGATCCTTTTACATATTTCTTGTTTTGCACAAGCATTTCAGCAACATTTGAGGTGAAGCGATATCCTTTTAATTTTTTATCCAACACTCCCTGGATTTGTCGCGACCTGGTTAAAAAAGATTAGGTCGATATTCATTACCATTCTCGTGAACGAAATGAACAAACCACAGCCAGGCACACAAATACACAGCTTGACTTTATAATCTATCTATCTATCTACTGTATATCTATATCTGTCTATCTATCTGTCTCTATCTATCTATCTATCTATATCTATATCTGTATCTATCTATCTATCTACCTATCTGTCTATCTATCAATCTATCTATCTCTACACACACACACACACACACACACACACACACACACACACACACACACACACACACACACACACACAATGGAAAGACAGTACATCGAAGATATTGTGAACGTCTTCTTCTGATGTGTGTGTATGGCCGATCGTGTGTAAGCCATAGTGGCCAGATTCGAGTGTAACTTCAGAATGAATACTAAGCAAGGTGGAAGACTGCGACCCAAATGCTTCATCCAGAAAGCCTTCAGTGCTAAGCTTTTGAAACTAAGATATACTTCACTGAATGCTGTCTTGAAATATAGACAAGACTACCCGTCATCTATTATTTATCCATCCTGAATGACTCCGAGTGTTGGCTGAGTGAAATGTGAACTCAGGTTGTGACTCTAAACAACTTTTATTAATGGTTTATCCTTCTATAATCAATACTTTCTGAGATTTAAGTTTTTGACACACACACACACACACACACACACACACACACACACACACACACACACACACACACACACACACGTTTCGTACAAAAATAATGACCATCGACTTCATCTACCTGTCACTCTAAACAACTTTAATTAATAACTTTTCCTTCTACAGTCAATAGGTTGTGAGATTTGAGACTTCGACACAGACAGACGCACACAGATACATTTCGAACAAAAATATTGACCATCGACTTCGTCTACCTGGCTCAAAAAGCATGACATTTTTTGTGTGTAATGTGGGCCACTACAGTACACAGCATTACATATGTATGTGGGTGACATAACCAGAACTTAGTCACTCATGTTTCTTTTCATGGAAAGTGGTTCTAATCACTAGTAGTCGAAGGACAGTCCTTGACTACTTGTAGTTGAATTCAGTGTCAGGGATTGGAGTAGGTGTGTTCTTACCCCTGTGGAGACTGATCTGACCTGCAGTTGGATAACGATTCTTTGAAGAACAACTTTTCATTTTATGAGTAATGGACGGCAGGCCAAGATTTTACGTACGGCATTTTCAAGTATAAATGCTGTTTTATTTTACGGATAATGGCCAGAAGTTAACATACGTTTTGTGTTTCATACATCGTTACGAAGACTTGAAGTAATTTTTAGATATTAAAATGTTATGTCTTTACTATTTGTTTAATGAGTGAGTGTTACGTACTCTTAGGGACGCATAAAAGTTACGGTATATGCTTCATGTTATTTCCTATGATTTGGCCAATGGCAAAGATGTTACTTTTAAGTACTGATGTGTCTTAAAAACATTTTAAAATATAATGGAGCAGGTATCACTCTATAGCCTCTAAAAATACCCATAAAATTGCGAAAGGAATTATATTTCAATGTAGTTTAATATATTAAAATATATAATTACAATGTACCAGCATGTTTTACGTTAGCTTTACAGAAGTAGATTTGCATATAACGACGAATTTTAGCGCTGAATTCCTTAAGTTCCATAAAAGGCTTCGGTATTTAAGCTGTGTATATTTTTTATTTATATACATTTTACTGATGATCAGTATTAAAAAATTAAGAGAAATTGAATCTCTGTTCACAGCTCTTGTCCCATCGAAAGTAAACATTAAATGTCATACCATAGATGTAACACCGACAATGTTCGTAGCATATGTACCATCTGACTGATCAGTTCCTACCTATCCGTCACGGCTCCTCGACAGAAGAGTGCTCTCTAGATATTGTTTTGTGTCGCTTTTCATTCGAAGAACAGCGAATAATATCATGGTCGAAATATTTGGTATGTTTTGGTATGTTCAGGCATTTTACCTTTTAAGACAGTGAATAGGATGTGGGATACGGCCTTATTTTTGGAAAATAATTTCAGCCTTAGTTCACATCTACTGTACTGTAAATAGGTGGATAATAAGACCTTGAAGACTTGTGAGAGACTAAGGTCATTCGGAAAAAGAGAAATACTCTGTTTATTATCTTTACTAGGCCGATTCCGATACGAATCCTTTTATCGAATAATTCTTCTCTTCCACTACAGATACCGATATTAATCGGCTTTTGCTTCCCGATTTAGGCTACAGCACTGACTGAGCTAATACTTACCCAACACCCCGCCTCCCAAATTCTCACCCAGTGCTCACCCAACAACCACCCAGTACCTACACCCAGTCAGCGCCTACATCAGAATCTTCCCATCTAATATTCACCTAATACTCACCCAATTTACATCTAATACTCGCATACTACCCACTCTGTGCCCATCTAATGTCAGCCTAATAGCTACCCACTATCCATCTAACATCCAGACAATACGCACCCAGTACACGGCTAGTACTTAATACCCATTGTTACAGGCAACGAGGCAGAGGTGGAGGGTACATTGTCGGTACAACCCCAGGCCAACCCAGTACGCGGCTTTGACCAATACTTCCTGTCCCTCACCGTCGAGAATAACGTCAGGAATCCCTGGTTTGTTGGTAGGTATGGGGGGTTAATTTTATGTCGTATTTTTGCTTCCGTTAAACGAATTTATTTGCCTTTAGAAAGACTGCTAAAACTGAAAGGATTCGGAATGTATTGCATATGATGATTACTACAGCAGAAAGTAACAATTAAACTGCAGAACATTGTCTGGAGGTAACAGAGGTCAGCAAGATGTTATCATAGTGAAAGAATTAATTTAGTATTCCTTTTATCTATGAATCACTTTGCAAATGCTACATCACCATTTCATTTTCCATGGCATAGTATCTCACAGCATTTAGAATGAGTTTCCGCTGTATCCCTCCGTCAGTTTCTCATTTCACCTTTTCACTTTTATTGCTCTCATCACACAAGCTCGGTATTCCCTTTAATCCATCTTGGCAACTTATTTCCGTTGCCGACAGACGATTTACCACAGTTTAGAGAAGATCTCTCTTTGTTCGAGGGATTTGAAACAGCCTCCCTCAGCTACAACAGGCCAAAATAAACCTCTAATTAAATTTTCATAACACCATTTCCACTCTCATATTTTCCTCCCACAGTTGGAGTCTGGTATCTTGTTTGTGTGTCTTAGCGGCACGTTTACTTAGTCGTCTCCTGTTTCTCTGCATCACCACACAAAGTCATTTTTCTCTTTACGTGATTACATACCAGTGCAGATTTCCCTCTTATAATTGTACTGCCACGGTACCTAATCTTCATACAGTTAAGCGTTGGTGTTCCCCCTGTGTATCCTTTGTCATTTATCTCTCTTTCTCTCTCTCTCTCTCTCTCTCTCAACCACATAGTCTTCTCCACCCTCTTGGCTGAATACATATCAAGTGCTAGCGTAGACTTCCCTTGTGTATCGAACCTAATCACACCACCACAACATGTCATCCTCCTACAGTCAGACTTTAGTATCCTCTCATTGTATCTCTACTTTTTTTTTTTTTTTTTATAGCCTCTTCCACTTCTCGGTCTCTCCACACATCTTGCTCTCTCCTTTTTATTAAACCTATACGAGTGTATAATTTTCCTCACAGCACTTTATATTCCCACAGCAGCATTTTGATATACTTTGGGTTTGTTTATGTCCCATTTCTGCCCCAAGTTTTTTCGTTCCACAAAATCTCCCTCGTCCTTGTAGTAAACACATGACGCTTCAGAATACACTTGCATATCTAGACTAAGAAGTACCGGTATGCCAAAAATTATCATCTCATCTCATTTAGACCTTGGCATCCTTTCGTATCTCTGTGTCACTTCTCTGTTTTCTTCCTTTTCGGTAAACACAAACCTTACAGAGCCCCCAAACTCTTCTAACTTTATTTACATCCTACACACTACTGTCACACGATATCAGAAATGCATTTCACATGGTGCATTGGCCTGAGACAAAATACCTCGAATGGACGAATTATATGACGTATGGAAAAGTTACTTACTGAACCTTACTCAGGTATACCGAGAGACTATACCTCATACCAATTAATCTGGCCAGGCATGTATGGCAACACTGCTCCCGCCGAGATTCTGATTGGCTGGAGGTGTTTGTTCGATTTCGTTGTTGCTTAAACTGATACACTCTTTATTATCAGATATGATACTGAGTTTGTCGACAATACAATCGTCAAAAGCAATAAGAAATCCGTTATATACTTAACAACAATGAAATTTGCGTAGGAAGATAATCAACAAAGTATTATAACAGTCCAAGTCAAGGTCAGCATTCGAACAATTCCTTTAAATCTCCGACACTCGATAAAATTACAGAAAATTAAGGAAACCTGCTTAATCTAAGCGCTGGTGTAACACACATTTAAATTTTAAGTTCAGTCCTTACTATGATAATAGAGGAGATGTAATGAAATAGTTTCCTTTAGCCTACTTTGATTTTTGCAATTTTTTCAAACCTCCCTCCCCGCACAACTCTTGTTTTCATCAGAATTTTTAATTATTCAGAGTTGTGGCACGATTTAACGGTGCGACTGATCTTAAAATTTAAATGTGTGTTACACCAGCGCTTAGATTAAGCAGGTTTCCTTAATTTTCTGTAATTTTATCGAGTGTCGGAGATTTCAAGGAATTGTTCGAATGCTGACCTTGACTTGCACTGTTATAATATTTTGTTGACTCATATTTCTATCTTCCTACGCAGATTTCATTGTTGTTAAGTATATAACGGATTTCTTATTGCTTTTGACGATTGTATTGTCGACAAACTCAGTATCATATCTGATAATAAAGAGAGTATCGGTTTAAGCAACAACGAAATCGAACAAACACCTCCAGCCAATCAGAATCTCGGCGGGAACAGTGTTGCCATTCATGCCTGGCCAGATTAAGTGGTAAGAGGTATAAGTGGGCACGTGTATTTATAATGGGAAGTGTAGGATGGAAATGTATGGGAATGTACAGTAGGATGGTATCTGCTGGAGAAAGAGAAGGAGGAAAGCAGAGTGACTGGGTGTTCTCTCTAAGGTTGAGTGCAGACCCACAGTAAATCAAAGTCTATCCACGGTATGCAGAGTATTGGGAAAACTCACAAGGTTTCTTTGCCTCTCTAAGTCTCTGTCTTGCCTATACCGTAAAGTACGTGTGATCTGTTCAACAGAATATTGGGAAGATCACTTCCGCTGCCGGCACCCAGCCGGTCCTGTGACGCCCTACAACCAGTACTACGGGCGGGGGTGTACCGGGAGAGAGAGGGTGACAGGGGACAATACCCAGTTCGAGGCACAGCTGCAGTTTGTGTCCGACGCAGTCATGGCTTTTGCTTACGCCTTCAGGTGAGACTGGACCTAGTGTGAATGAATACCTGTATTTTGTTGTTGTTGTATAGTTAAGTATAGCTTAGTTTGTATATGTTCTCTGTAGCAGCCCATACGTATCCACCGCAAGACCGGCCCTGGTCCCACTGAGAAAGTGAGAGCCAAACCTAAGATTTTCCCATGCTGGTGATGTACGAATGAGGAAAGCCTGTGAGACAGGAGGGTTATTCACCCACGGCCATTAGGTACGGGGCAACTGCATCATCCATGTTACCACAGTTACCTCTCCAAGGTTTTATTGTAGGTACTCATTTTACCTACCAACTCATAATGGTTGGATGAACATCTGAACTGATTGGCATCAGCTACCACACCAGAATTCAATCCCTGGCGTTATTGGGCTGGCAGTTTCGTAACTACCAGTGCTAACCATCACCCATCCTGGTTGTACTGAGGTATTCATACCACCTCCGTGAGTATCGCTAACGCTCACTATATTTTATTATTATTATTTTTTTAATCACCATGACTACCACGCAGTACTAGTGATATTAAAAGAAAAAGACGGATTTTTCTTCTAAAAACAACCAAGGAAATTATTTGACAAAAATGCAGGCAGAATGAATAAATTTTTTGTTGATGTTCTAGAGTCATACACCGGAACCTGTGTGTGGGACGAAAGGAGCTCTGCCACACACCATCGCATGCCATCGTTTTGACATTAAAAGACAACGTCTATACTTTTTTTTTTTTAGGGATATGCACCGGGATCTGTGTGGGGGACTGCGGGGACTCTGCCACCACATGAACCCCATCCAGGGCGACCAACTCCTTCAGTACCTTAGGAAAGTCGTATTTACAGGTTAGTCATTCACCATATCAGTCAGTTGCCCAGTTTTCTCATTTAAATTCCATAATTTTCCTATTGCATGTCCTGCCACATCTCCCCACCTTGTTCTTGGTCTCCTCCTACTTACAGACACCCGACTTTTACACTTTCTCCTTTACCCTCTCCTACCTTACCTCTTCACCTCAGTTTCAAGTTCTCTTTCCTTCTCTTCCCAACCACCCCTCTCACTCCCTCTCACAGTGACTTTCACTCTCCTTTACCCTCGCTGGTCTTTAACCGATCACCATTTGTTACCTTTGCCAGCGAACTCGGTATCCTGGTTTGTCTGTTTTTTTTGCTTATCCACAAGATATATAAAGAAACTGTTGATGGATTTCAGTGAAATGTCGTGGATATGTGGGACATGCGCCAAGGAACAGTTGATTAAATTTGGTAATGATCTGAGTCTTGGTTCAGAACTATTGTTTGTTTGTCCAGAAGGTATTTATGATATTTATTGATGAAGTTCAGTGGATTTTTTTTTTTTTTTTAATGGTTGTATCATATAGGCCAAGGAATAGTTTTTAAATTTTGGTTGTGATGGTGTTGGTGGAGGTGTGCGCTTTCTAAGAGCTGTATCATTGTATTCTATATTTACTGGAAATATTCTTGAACTTTTAAATCCCTCACCCCTCTTTTTTTTTTTTTTTTTTTTAGCTTACCACTATGGCTTCAGAAAGTTACAGTAGGCTGTTTTACTGGTATTTTTAGCACAACTGTTTCGCCACTTTGTTGAAACTGTATAGTGAAACTTTTCCTTATTAAGATGCAGAGATAAAGGTGGCAATAGACACGCAGAGGCACCTGACAGCAGTGCTCCACTTCATAACTAAGGCCTTTGAGCGTGTGTTGAATTTTTAAGCATTCTCTTGGGATATACGGTAATTCCATCATCCAGCAATCCAGTTACCTTCCCTAGATGGTACCGTAGCTACTCATTCTACCAATCAATCCAGGGTTGATAGGCAGTTAAGTCTAGTAGCGCCTTCTGGATTCCATCCAATCTGGGCGCTTTCTGGCCAGCAACTTTGTAACTTGAATGCAACTCAGCCACGGCTGATATCTAAAAAGTCTGGATAATTTTATTAGGTCCTAGAACTTGATGATGGTGATGATGATGATGATCATCATCATCATCATCATCATCATCTGCATCATCATTATCTGCATCATCATCATCATCATCATCATCATCTGCATCATCATCATCATCATTTATAAGTAATTTGACTTTCAGTTATGCAGCTTTATTTTTTGTATCCCCATTGTCGTCATCATCATCATCATCATCATCATCATCATCATGATCACCATTGTAACCCAGTCCCATTGTTATAAATCGGGTGGGTAGGATCTTCTACATCAGACATTTCCGAAGAACATCGTCCGGAGGTAGTATAATTCATTGTAAAACACGCTGTCGTTTAAAAATAATAGCACTGAAATGAAGTACTTTCCATAATGTGATTAATTCATTCAACCAGAGTATGTATTCGTAAATTAATCTTCCTTCATTCAGACGATTTCATTCGGCACAGGATTCGTAGTGTATACAAAGAATTCTGTACAGCTTGGGAGTAATGCTATATCCAACATTATTAAATTCAGCTCTCGAGTCTTGATTATCTAGTCGACTTTGTCTGTTGGGTATATCAGGATGATTTTTTTTTTTTTTTTCATTTTGCCATATCCATACGAATTTCTTCAGCTCAGAAGAGCGCCGTAATTGTTGAGAGGTTCTAGAAGTCTCCCCGAAACGGAAGAGGACCGCTTAGATATACCAAGAATAAACTAGAAAAAGCACATCATAGTATAAAGGTGGAATGTACGCGACATTTTCTAGCAATGAAAGAGTGAACATTAAGTATTATGGAAAGTAGTTGGTTGACCAATACTAGAAACTGGTACTGAGTGAGTGGTATGCGTTTGAGTTTGACTTATCACTCACCTTGAGGTGTAGTACTGTTTATATATATATATATATATATATATATATATATATATATATATATATATATATATATATATATATATATATATAGTGATAGACAATATGGTGTTCGCCACGAAAGATCCACCATTGACATACCGGTAACCAATCTCCTGACTCATACCATCCATCAATCAATCGACCTACATGGAGAAACTCATGCAATAGCCCTTGATATTTCTAAAGCTTTCGACACAGTATGGCACCGTTCCCTGCAGTCCAAACTCCCTTACTATGGACTGACGTCTTTAGTTCCTCTGCTTTCCTCATATCTCACCAACAAAAAAATAAGAGTAAAAGTAGATGATGTATATTCCAATTTCCACTCAATTAACGCCGGTGTGCCACAGGAATCAGTTCTGGCGCCAACCCTGTTCCTAGTTCATATTAATGATTTCTCATTTGTCACCCACAATCCCATCAATTCATTTGCAGATGACTCAGCACTTCATAGTTCATGAACACTCAGACACCCATTTACAGATTCTAATATCTCTCTCAATTCAGTACAGCCATCTCCCTTGGATTACTGTACAGAGTCCGTAACTTTATCACTGACGAGCAGTTTGCTATAATTTATAAGAGTCATGTGCACTCTCAGCTTGAATATTGCTCACGCTTGTGGAGTGGTTGTTGAGAGGTTGCATTAAAACAACTACACTAAATTCAAAACAGAGCTGCATGAATTATTATTAACCCTGCTATTATAAATAAACTACTTCCCCTACAAGTAAGAAGGAATGTTGTCTCCCTTGCATTATTTTACAGATATTTCTATGGCAAGTGCTAAGACAAAGTTGCGTCCATTTTGCCACCTCTCCATGCATTCCCTCTTTCCACACGGGCATCTGGTAGTGCTCATGACTGGGATGTCACTCAGCCATATTGCAGAACTTCTGGCTATCAAAATTCTTTCATTCCCCGAACTACATCTCTCTGGAACTCGCTTCCCCATAGTTGTTTCCTTCCAAACTTCAACACAGCTGCTCAAGTCCAACTGTTACAGATACAGTATCTCATGAATGGAGGACACCAGTAATCTGGTTTATGGATTATTTGTTTTATTCAATTGTTTTACCTTCCTCTGTTTTGTTTTATATATATATATATATATATATATATATATATATATATATATATATATATATGTGTGTGTGTGTGTGTGTGTGTGTGTGTGTCATCATCATCATCATCATCATCATCAGCCATAACAATTACAAGTCCAGTGCTGAACAAAGGTTTCTTCCATCCTTCTTCACGAAATCCTTGACTGAGCCAATAACTGCCACGATTTCCCTGCAAATTTTTCTATCTCATATTTCCACCTCCTGTCCGGCCATTTTCTGAAACGTTTACAGTCTCATCGTGTCCAGCCATTCAGCCTCTGGCTCCATCAGTTATCCCTTACTTTTGCTACGTGGCCTGCCCACCTCCATTTCTGTTCTTTTATAGCCTCTATAATGTCTCTGACTTTAGTCTGCTTTCTTACTCAAGTTGATCTTTTCCTGTTTCTTAATGATATTCCCAATATTGACCCTTCAATTGCTCTCTGAAACGGATTAGTTTATATTCCATCGATTTTGCCACTTTCCCGGTCCCACAACCGTATGTCATAGCTGGAATTATACATTCGTTATTTTCTTTTCGTTCCATACATATTAGCAAGCTACTTTTCATAATGTTTCTATGTTTACCGAAAGATTTTCATCCATTTGTAATGAGTCTTTTTATTTCGCAATCGTGGTCTTTCGTTAATTTTAGTTTTTGCCCCAAGTAACTGTACTCCTCAGCTTCTTCAAGAATTTCTTAGCCTATTCTGATCTCTTTGGTGCATGTGGATTAAACATTATTTTTATTCCGGTTCATCATTAGTCCTACTGTACTTTGAGACTTTCTCTGTTCAGGCCATTTAACATTTCTTGCAATGTCTCTGCTGTTTCTGAGATTAGGACAATGTCAACTGCAAATCTTCAATGGTTTAGCCTTTCTCCATCTATGTTTACTCCTTTGTTTTCCAAATCTAGCTTTCTGAAAATACTTTCTAGGCATGCTGTAAATGATTCAGTTGAAACTGTATATCCCTGTCCCTTGCCGTTTTCAGTCTTAGTTTTTTCCGAGTCCTTATGTAATTTAACTGTAGCAGTTTCTTTATAATTGCTATGTGTTTCACTGAGTCGAAAGTCCTTTCGTAATCAACATAACCTAAGGACAGTGGTTTATTATACTCTGTAGTATTCTCAGTTAACTTATTCATTGTGTGTAGATGATCAGTAGTCGAATACCCGCTTCGGAATCCTGCGTGTTCACGAGGTTAATTTTCCTCCAGATTTGTTGTTATTCTGTTCGTAAAGACTTTAGTGAAGAGTTTGTAAACAATAAACAAACGGAACGATAGTTACCAAGATCTTTTGAGCCACCTTTTTCTTGTAAAGTAAAATAACTATTGTATTACACCATGTTTTGGGAAATTTCTTATTTTCTCTACATTGAATAAATAAGTAGGCGAGCCTGTTTTGTACTTGTACTGCATCCAACAGTAAATCTGCTACTATTCCATCTTCTCCCGGGGCCTTCCCTCTTTTTATATAGTTTTAAGAGAAATATTTACTTCGTCTGGGGTTACCTCAGGTATTTCACTTATGTCAACTGAAAAACTAACTATTAGTACAACTGTCTTTGATGCATATAGTTCTTTGTAAAAGTTTGAAATTCTCTTCACTATCTAATCTTTTCATTTAATGACATCACCATTTTTGCCTCTCATTGATGTAATTTGTTGCTTACCTAGTACCATTTTATTTCGGACGTGTTTCAGACTTTTTTCTGTTTTGATGGTTTCTTTGATCTGATCCATGTTTCTCTTTCTTTTTTCTTTTCTTTGTCTCATGTAGATAAGTTTTATTAATTCCCCTCGTTCTGTTTCATCTTTGTTTTTACTCTTTTTTTTTTTTTTTTTTTTTTTTTCATAAGCTCGAGTGTCTTTTCTGAACATTTCTTGGCTTTGGTTGTATTAGGTTTTCTTACTACCTCCGCTGATTCTCTTAACACTTTTGTTAGTCTGTCATTCAGCTCATCAGTGTCACATTCAGCATTACTTAGAGTCTGAAATCTATTCCTTGTTTCCAACTGAATGGCCACTTTGTTTGAGTTTACATTTATTGGACATATCATTTTCATCTTTAATCATCTTTTTTCTTTCACTTCTGAAATTGAATATGACTGTGGAACCCACCACTCTATGGTCACTTCTTATATATATATATATATATATATATATATATATATATATATATATATATAGAGAGAGAGAGAGAGAGAGAGAGAGAGAGAGAGAGAGAGACAGACAGACAGACAGACAGACAGACAAAGAATGAGACTTGGTAACGGTGTCGGCTGCATAGTTTCAACAGTGTCTCCTTTGAGGCTTGCACGTGATGTAGTGCCTTGATCCTGTTGGAGATGAGTTTCCTCTTGAAGGTCTAACAACTTCTCAACAACAAAAATGAAATAATTATCATCATGTGCATAATCCCTGACAACCTTAACCTTTTACATGTTAGCAGATGTTAGAGTTAGCTGGGGCCATCTAGGGAGTAGGTGAGTGGCTGATGAACTCATACCCACTTGGCCGTCCCCTACGTCTGCTCACCGCAACCGTTTTTACTTGACGACACATTATTAAATTTGTTGATTTCTTCCGGCACAGTTGGAAATTGTTTGGCACTATAAGTGTCAGCATCGCATAGTTATTTTTGTTTTTGCTAAGAAATGATAAAAGGAAACCACAATTGTTTGGTGTACAGTACCGCGTATTTAAAGTTAAGTATTAGATTATTCAATATTCAATGAATTTAGAAGATTATGATTTTTTGTGTGTGTGTGCATGCAGTGCTAAACGTTTGCTTACTCTACATGTGATAAAGTCTTAAAATGATGTTTCTCCCCAGAAGAAAAAATAAGTTTTACCAAGAAAGGTGATGAACTGGTCATATACACTAACATACATTGTAACAACTTTTATATTTCGAGAGCCAAATAACATCAATTTTTTCAGTGAAATTTTCTGTAATACATATAGAAACATTTTTCCCACAAAATAACTATACAGTACGTTATACTTTCACTGAATGTTTATGAGAAGCTTGTGCCTGTTTTGAGGAATACAGGTACTGAATGTCACGATTTGGTATAGAAAATCCCACAAGAAGTTGCTCATGAAGTGGCTCCGGATTTGATGTCTTTTTGTTCATTATAATGCAAATGTAATGAAAAAGTTAATTAGCACAAATATGCTGTTGCAAATGGCAACAGCACGTCAAGAGCACACTCGGAGGTAGTTGGGTACTCTCATTTCATCTCTACTCAGAATGTCCAAGGTAACTTCACTGAATTATGTAAGAGTCTCAGAGGCCAAGGCACATCACACAAAATGGGTCAAGCATGCACTCCAAACCGTTTTACTCATTTCCGAATGAGACTTCCTGGTAACGGTTTCGTAAGCAGCCTACTCGTATTACTGGACTAGATGAAATGAACAGTGAACTCTAATGCATATGTTTAATTACAATATTAACTTATATCTGTTATTGTCATTTATACAATCTATATTTTCCAAATCTGTTGGTGAGAGGGAGGGTAATGACCACAGTACACCATGAAGCTTTTGCCGGCACACTGGTTAATTGGTTGCGGAGCACTGCTCTTGGTGACACAACGCTGCCTATCTTCTGTTCCTAAGTATGTGCTTGGGTACACGATTTATATCACTTAAAAATCAACATAACTGACATTAACAAGATGCAAGAGGATTCTGAGAAGCAGTATAGAGAACTGAGTCTAGTAAAGAAGAGGTGTTAAGAAATCTCCAAATCCATGGCAACCGCCTTGGAATAGCCTCATTTCCAGAGCTTTCCACGATGCTTAGTCTCACTGATGAATCAGTCCGTTTGCTTCAAGTGCATTATGTTATGACAGAAATGGTAGGCTTAATAACTACAAAGTCTGAGTGGTGCAATATATTCTTTTTCTAGTGTAGTTAGGCTCAGAGCATTCCAGTCTACCATTGAGTTTGATATCCACAAAGAAAATTTTAACATGATAGTGCTTGAAAAAAATTCTTGTCTTTTTTCTTTGTGCTTATCAGCAAGTTTGTGAATCTATTGCACCGACGCTACTTTATTGCATGTATAATCTTCCTCCTAACAGGTTTGACCACAGGGGTGATAGCGGAGCACGTGTTCGATACAAATCAGTAGCCTAGGCCTAATCTGGAAGTAATGGGTGGGAAAACATGAACATAGCAATAAACTCTTCCCCATATTGTTTTTAGTTCATTGGTCATACCGTTTGAAATGAATTTCTGCTGTTGTTTTGTACAATATAACTCACTTCAGAAATATTGGTGTCGTAGCAGTGTGGTTGTGTGAAAATGTGGTGCTGTGGTAGTACAGTATATGGTAATGTAAGGGATAATACACCATACAGTCTTACTACCGAGAGGTCTGAGAGGCAGGGATGGCCCGAGGAGTTTGTGATTGGGGAGGGTTGCCTAACCTGTAGTTGTGACCAACTCGCAGCATGTTTGACCAACTCGCCCCTTATTTGACCAAGTCGTTCCTTATTTGACTAACTCGCCCCACATTTGACCAACTCGTCCCTTATTTGACCAACTCGAAAAGATCTGACCAACAAAGTAGATATAGCACTTCTACTATTTTAAAAATAAAAAATAGCCCTAGGATAATCTACACACACACACACACACACACACACACACACACACACACACACACACACATATGGATGATGCAGTATTGCTTTCAAAGACCGGAGAAGAACTTGGTAGGCTAGTGCAGAGTTTGGCTGAGGTCCATGAGCGTCGTGCCTTGAGAGTAAATGTAGAAAAGAGTAAAGTGATGGTTATTGAGAGAGAAGCTGACTCCCAGTGCGATGTTACAGTGAATGGAGAGAGACTGAAATTGGTGAGAGAGTTCAAATACCTGGGTACGGTGATAAAAAAGAGAGGAAAATGTGCAAAAGAAGTTGAAAGTAGAGGGACACAAGGAAGAGAAGTAGCTGGTGCAATGAAGGCCTTGATAAGAAACAGAGGCTTGAGTGTTGCAGCTGCACAGGGCTTAATGAAGGAGTATTACTGCCAACTTTAACATACGACTGTGAGACTATGGTGTGCCATGAAAATGAAAGTCAAGAGTAAGAGCAGCAAAGATGGGACTGCTGAGGAATGTACTGTATGTGGAGTACAGAGGGTGGATAGAATACGAAATAATGTGATTCGTGAAAGATGTGGAGTGAGGAAGTCGGTGGACACCAGAATCGAAGAGAGTGTACTGAGATGGTATGGTCATGTGGAGAGATTGGATATCAATATAGTGGTGAAAAACGTATATCTGAGCGAATTTGAAGGAGGGAGGAGGCGAGGTAGGTCAAGGAGAAGGTGCAGGGATATGGTGGATGAGTGTGTGAAAAAGAGAGGTTTGGAAATCGGGGAGATACCAGCTGGCTGGATGAATGTTGTGAGAAGTGCATGATCAGGGATATACAGTATATATATATATATATATATATATATATATATATATATATATATATATATATATATATATATATATATATATATATATATATATATATATATTGTTACGGAACAGCGAAAGATAATGTACACTTTAAGTGAGAATACTAAAAATCACTACTGTCCCGTAAAGTTCCAGGTTCAAAACAAAAGAGTTAGGTAAAATTACAAGTTAAAGTTTAATGCTGAAACTAACAACAAAACATTCAGGACTCATAAGGATAATGTAATGGCAAAAAACAGGATAAAAATATATGGTTAACTGCAATAGCCTCTATTAACACGAAATTAGCAAGAGTAAATTTATCTAAGTCAGCCCTGATAAAATGAAAATACACTGGGTAATGCTCAGTTAATGCAAGATAAATTATTACAGATACAAAATATTATCAAAAATGACTGACAAAAAGAACCTTTACATAAATCACAAAAAAAAAACTCACTAGGCCTAAGAATTAACCCTATGCTAAACAGCACAAGAAAAAATGCAACAACAGTTATACTCAAATTACACAGCTACTAGATGGTTGGAGACTTTCTGAGCACTCACAACAATAACTGTACATGGGAGGACAGAGATGTGAACAAAATGAGGAGCAGATCTAAGTGACAATAATGCAGAGACTGAGCTCATTATATAGGGGGCCAGAGAGTTTGATACAACTTGTAAGAAGGACGCGCAAATGAAGCCTAGGGGACAAAGAGCTGACAATCCTGCTCTGAACAACAGAAAGGACGACTTACTCTACTATAACGGTAGAAGGGGGGGGGACTGAGGCAGAACACGCTCGTGATCAAACAGGCAGCACACAGTACGTTAGAATTACACAAAGGATGATGAAATCATAGGCTATGTAACACCTCCCCACAAAGAAAAAGAAATTTACAAAGGAAATTTCTTATTACTCTAAAACAATCTGTCTAAAGTCTAGATAAGCAATCTGCAATAACATTTTCTTTCTTAGGGTTACAAAACATGAGATCTCCCTAGAACGTTCAGTCATAGGTACTTGCCAGTATCCCTTTAACAAATCAAACTTACTTATGTACCTAGCCTTTCCGATCTTGTCTATGCAATCTTCCACACGAGGGAGAGGGTAAGTGTCTGTTTTAGTTATCTGATTAACACGTCTGTAGTCGATGCAAAGCCGCTGTGACCCACCCGGCTTAGGGACCAGAGTGACAGGAGAACTCCACTCGCCCCTACAGGGCTCAATCATCTTGTGGTCCAACAGGTAGCCAAGCTCCTTCTGGATGAGAGGAACTTTCACTGGGTTCACACGGTAAGGAGGCAGTTTAATTGGCTTTGCGTCTCCAACATCGACATCATGCATCAACACAGTAGTTCTTCCTGGAGTGGCACGGAACACTTGCGGGTACTCCTGCAGTAATGCCGAAAACTCCTGCCTTTCCTCGGGAGGTAGATGAGAAAGCTTAGTCTGGAGATCATTCATGATATCAGGATTCTTCCCCAAACTATCACTCAGGCTCATACTACATGGGAGAGCTTCACTTGCAGACTCGGGTGGAACAGCTACAGTGCAGACTGGATTATTTTCGTCCCGCCTGTGATATAACTTTAGCACGTTGATGTCACATAGTTGCTTGCTCTTTCTACGATCTGGTGTGGCGATGACATAGTTGACATCACTGAGTTTCTTCTCCACGAAATAAGGACCACTAAACTTGGCTTGAAAAGGTTGCCCATGCACCGGTAGCAGAATCAAAACCTGATCTCCTGACTGAAAGTGGCGTAACCTGGACTTCTTATCATACCAAGTCTTCATCTTCTCCTGAGCAGCTCCTAAATTCTCTCTCGCCAGCTGTAAAGCAGTGGACAGCCGTTCTTTGAACTTCATCACATACTCCAGCAGGTTGACGTCATCTTCCTCCGACAGCCAGCATTCCTTGAGTAGCTTAAGGGGTCCTCTTACTTCATGGCCAAACAGTAGTTCAAAAGGTGAGAAGCCCAGTGATTCATTTGGAGATTCTCTTGCGGCAAACACAACGAATGGAAGACCCTTAGCCCAGTCTTTCTGATGTTCCAAACAGTATTTCTTGAGCATCGATTTGAGTGTTTGATGATATCTCTCCAACGCTCCTTGGGTCTGGGGATGGTAAGCTGAAGACGTGATCTGGGTGATGCCCAACTCTTTCAGAGACTGCTTGAAAACATTTGACATGAAATTAGTTCCCTGGTCTGACTGTACCTCCTTGGGCAGACCAAACTTTGTGAAGAACCCTAGCATTTCCTTAACCACGTTCTTTGCTGAGATATTTCTAAGTGGAATGGCTTCAGGATAACGAGTAGCCATATCAATCAGGGTCAACACATAAGAAAATCCTGAAGAAGTCTTAGGAAGAGGGCCCACAATATCCACCAACACACGGGTGAAAGGCGCCTCAAAAGGAGGAATGGGAACTAGAGGTCCAACCTTTTCGGTCTGATTACACTTCCCCACAATTTGACAGGTGTGACAAGACTTACAATACCAGGAAACATCCCTGAAGATACCTGGCCAGTAGAAGTGTTTCAAAATGCGTGCCACAGTCTTCCTAACTCCAAGGTGTCCTGCCAAACTGGAATCATGAGCCACTCTAATGATATCCTGCCTACAAACACGAGGGATGACAACTTGATGTACAACCTCCCATTCACAGTCGGCTGATGCTGTTGGGGGTCTCCACTTCCTCATAAGTACTCCTGACTTTATATAATAACAAGTAGAAGCACCGGCTGACTCTTCCTCATGGCAAGCAGAGTTAGCTAGACCTTTCAACTCAGGGTCAGCAACCTGCAACTCAACCAATTCTTGACGAGACAAATTATCAACACTACGGGGTACTGCCTCATCTGGTGAGTGGTCCAAATTAGCAAGAAAAGTGTCAGCTAGGATAACATCATCATCATCATTATCCTCTAAATCACCAGTAACTTTAGACTTAGCCCTAGTGACAGCACATGCAGGGAACACATCAGGGACATCACAATCCTGGGCCGCAGCCACTGGCTCACTAGACAACTGAGGAGCTGGACACACTTGACTTCCACCAATATCATTTCCAAGAAAGAAAGTTACACCTGACATTGGGAGTGTCTCAACCAACCCAACCATAACGGAACCATTAACAAAACCAGACTCTAAATTCACTCTGCACAGAGGGACACAGAAGTAATTATTCCCTACACCTTGTAAGATTACAGTTTCATCAGAGGAATTAACATTAGAGCCTAGAACACTGGTCAGCATAAGGGATTGGCAAGCACCTGTATCACGATATATTTTAACTGATTTCCTGTCATTACTGTCCAGAGGACTGACAAAACCATCATACAGGAAATTAGCAAATGAACTCTTGAGAGTGTCACCCACGTTACTGCTCAAAAGAGGAGCTCCATCATGAGAATTTAAGGAACCCCTCAAAGCAGGTTCAGTTAACTCAGTTAAAGCATTCTGGGAACTCTCAAGAGTGGACACTAGACCAATTGACTGAATATTTAAAGACTCCTTTTTGTTCACATCACGCTGTCTCCTGAAACATCTCTCCGTAGTATGACCAAGCTTACTACAATAAGTACATTTAATTTTCTTAAATCTAGAGGTGAAGCTGGTATTTACTTCCTGAGAAACATCATCTTTATTTTCTTTCCTGTTACCTGTACTCTGAGTAAAGGCAACGTACTTACTATCAACTTTCCTTCTTTCTCTAGAATATCTTTTGTGAGTGAGAACATATTCATCAGCTAAAACTGCAGCATCAGACAAATTATCTATTCTTCTCTCATCAAGATATAGGCTTACATCTTTACTAATACACCTCTTGAAGTCCTCCAGCAAAATCATCTGCTTAAATTTACCAAAATCAGAATCCACATTCTTAGAATTTAACCACTGCTCTAACAGATCTTCTTTGATTTTTGCATACTCAACATGGGATTGCTTATCTTGCTTATAGGTTGTCCTAATTTTTACTCTATAGGCTTCAGGAACAAGCTCATAGGCCTTAAGAATGAAGCTCTTAACTACATCATAATTATCAGATTGATCCTGAGGCAAAGATGCATAAGTTACTTGAGCTTTACCGGTGAGAACAGTTTGAAGGAGTACTGGCCAATACCTTTTGGGCCAATTAAAACCTGTAGCTACCCTCTCAAACAACTGAAAATTCTTTGTTAAATCAGATTCATTAAAAGGAGGGACAGGTTTAACATTTTTAGCCACATCAAAATCATCAGAGCTAGATGATCCAGTTCCACCTTGTTTCATGCGATACTCATGGTCTGCCTGAATCCTGGCAAGTTCAACTTGTGCGTGTATCTGTGCCTCCTGAATACGAGCCTCCGCCTCCTTAGCACGAGACTCCTGCAGGGCTAGCTGTAACTTAGCTAACTCAATCTGCGTTTGCTCATTTGGAGGAGTTACATTAAACAAGCTTTCATTAATCATGTCAACAATTTGATCTTTAGAATGATGAGAGCGAACAGCAATTCCCAATTGTTGAGCAACAAGCTTAAGTTCATTCTTTGTTCTGTTTTCTACATCCAACACTGTTTGCACATTTGACAAAAAATCTTTGGCTTCATCAAGTGTAGAAATAGTAGACATCATGAATAAATCACAGTGACAAAATATCAAGCAATATCCTTATGATAATATCCTGAATATCCTGATAAGAGGTCGCCAAATTTATGTTACGGAACAGCGAAAGATAATGTACACTTTAAGTGAGAATACTAAAAATCATTACTGTCCCGTAAAGTTCCAGGTTCAAAACAAAAGAGTTAGGTAAAATTACAAGTTAAAGTTTAATGCTGAAACTAACAACAAAACATTCAGGACTCATAAGGATAATGTAATGGCAAAAAACAGGTTAAATATATGGTTAACTGCAATAGCCTCTATTAACACGAAATTAGCAAGAGTAAATTTATCTAAGTCAGCCCTGATAAAATGAAAATACACTGGGTAATGCTCAGTTAATGCAAGATAAATTATTACAGATACAAAATATTATCAAAAATGACTGACAAAAAGAACCTTTACATAAATCACAAAAAAAAACTCACTAGGCCTAAGAATTAACCCTATGCTACACAGCACAGGAAAAAATGCAACAACAGTAACACTCAAATTACACAGCTGCTAGAAGGTTGGAGACTTTCTGAGCACTCACAACAATAACTGTACAGAGGAGGACAGAGATGTGAACAAAATGAGGAGCAGATCTAAGTGGCAATAATGCAGAGACTGAGCTCATTATATAGGGGCCAGCAGAGGTTGATACAACTTGTAAGAAGGACGCGCAAATGAAGCCTAGGGGACAAAGAGCTGACAATCCTGCTCTGAACAACAGAAAGGACGACTTACTCTACTATAACGGTAGAAGGGGGGGACTGAGGCAGAACACGCTCGTGATCAAACAGGCAGCACACTGTACGTTAGAATTACACAAAGGATGATGAAATCATAGGCTATGTAACAATATATATATATATATATATATATATATATATATATATATATATATATATATATATATATATACTGTATATATACTGTTGTTGGTACACTGAAAGCAGTGATGAGTAATAGGATATATATATATACTGTATATATACTGTTGTTGGTACACTGAAAGCAGTGATGAGTAATAGGGAGGTGAGTATGGAAGTTAACAAGTCCCTGCATGATATTATTGTGATCCCTACCCTGACGTATGGAAGCGAGGCATGGACCTTGCAAGAGGGGAACAAGTCAAGAGTGAGAGCAGTGGAAATGAGTTACTTGAGAGGAGCATGTGGAGTGACGTGGAGGGACAGGTTGACGAATGAAGAAGTGAAGAAACGCTGTGGGGTGGGTGTGGATGTGGTTGAGAATATTAGGAGAAATACACTGAGGTGGTTTGGACATGTGAAGAGAATGGAGAATGAAAGACTGACTAAGATGGTGTATGTAGGTGAGGTGGAGGGAGGGAGAGGTAGACCGAGGATGAGGTGGAGGGATTGAGTTGAGAGGTATATGAGGGAGGGGGGGGTGAGTTGGGGGGAGGGTAGTCAAATGGTGGGTGACAGAGCGACTTTGAGGCGTTTTGTCTGCGGCCACCCTTTGCAGGATTAGGGCGTCGGGCTATAGATAGATAGATAGAGATTATATATATATATATATATATATATATACAGGGTGTAACACGAGTTTCTGCAAATATTTGTAGAGGTGAAAGAATACGTCATTCTGAGTAGAAAATCTTCTATACACATATGCTCTTTAAGGAATATTGTAGGCGTGAGGTTGATTTTTAAAATTACGCAACGCAACTGTCACACACAGACGAGTCGGTTAGGAGAGTGGCAGGAAGGGAGGAGTGGTGGGGAGGAGGGAGTGTGGCTAGCGATCAGCTGACAGTACTCAGTACACACTTTCCCGCCAAGATGAGTAGGCGTCCTCAGATTACGAGTCAAACCCTTGATTTATTTTGTACCAATATGAGAGCAAGAAACTGCAAATAATGCCTTACACTTTCAGTAATGTGGAGTATGACGATATGATATTTATTTACGGGTTCTGAAATGGAAGTGCAAGTGCTGCTGTACAGGAATATAAAAGAAGATACCCAAACAGAAAATCTCCCGATGGTCGAACATTCTACACAGTTTTTCAACACCTTTGTGACAAAGGTTCTTTCCCCGGAATAGGTGCAACAGCAGAACGAACAGAGGAACGTGGAAGGGTAAGGTAGATTCTTGATACAGTGCAACGCAGCCCAGACATTAGCACAAGAAGAATTTCCCTCCGACTTGGAGTTTCTCACATGAAGGCCTGGAGGGTGTTGAGAAGTGAAGGTTTTCATCCATATCATCTGGACAAGGTTCAACATTTTCAGGGTGGAAATTCTGTGAGGCAACTAAATTTTTGTAAATGGTTACAGGATAAATCCCAGCTATGGAAATACATTTTATTCACAGATGAAGCCACATTTACCCGTGCTGGACTGCACAATGCCCATAATGAACATTGGTGGTCAGAACAGAATCCACACAAAATGGTAGAATGTAATTTACAACACGGATTTTCCATTAATGTCTGGTGTGGCATTATTGGTGATCAAATAACTGGCCCACACATCTTTGAAGATCGCCTAACGGGGATGCATATGCTATAATTTTCTAGATTACCTCCCCTTACTTCTTGAAGATGTTCCTCTGGCCACACGACGCCGACTGGTTTTTCAGCATGATGGGGTTCCATCACACTTCAGTAACCAAGTAAGGCAGCACATTGACCAGACGTTTCCTAAAAAGTGGATAGATCGAGGAGGACCACACCAATGGCCTGCCAGATAACCGGACCTAAAACCACTGGATTTTTATCTCTGGGGACACATGAAATCACTTGTATTCAAAACGAAAATTAACAACAAACAAGAACTTCTGCAGAGAATAATGGAAGCTTCAGAGCACATCAAGAACAAGCCAGAAATTTTGAGGAAAAGTACACACTCCATGTTGCAACGGGCGCGATTGTGTATTGAAGCTAATAGTGGCCGCCTTCAGCATTCGATGTGGTCGTCACAGTACTTTTGGAGGTTTGTAGTAGTGAGAAGTGACTGACTGTAGACTTGGCGAGAGAGTACTGACATTCAGCTGATTGCAAATGAACGTTGTCACTTTAATTTTACAGTATTTTTCTTGTTAATTACAGTCATGTAATCCTACCGGTGACTTACATAATGCCTATTAATAGCATGATTTCCCGTTTGAAGATATTCTTATGTTCCATAACTTGCATAAAAAATCATAATTTCACCAAGTTGGCATTCGCGCCCAGATAGCCTCCCTCCGCCCCTCCCCTCCTCCCTTGCTGCCACTCCCCTAACCGACTCGTCTCTGTGTGACAGTTGCCTTGCGCAATTTTAAAAATCCACCTCATGCCTATAGTATTCCTTAAAAAGCATATGTATATAGAAGATTTTCTACCCAGAATGACGTATTCTTTCATCTCTACACATTTGCAGAAACTCGTGTTACATCCTGTAATATATATATATATATATATATATATATATATATATATATATATATATATATGTATATATATATATATATATATATATATATATATATATATATACATATATATATATTGCCAGACGCCTCAATCCCGTTTGGGGTGGCCACAAACAAATCGCCTCCAAGTCGCCCTGGCCCCCGCCATTTCACTGTCCTGCTCCCAACTCACACCCCCCTCTCACATAAACCTCTCCACCCCATCCCTCCATCTCATCCTCGGCCTCCCCCTTCCTCTTCCCCCCTCCAACTCACATACACTCTCTTCATCAGTCTTTCACCCTCCATCCTCTCCACATGGCCAAACCACCTCAGTGTGTTCCTCATAACGCTTCCTATCACATCCACATCAATACCACAACGCTTCTTTATATCCTCATTCGTCAGCCTGTCTCTCCATGTGACTTCACAGGCTCCTCTTAAATAACTCATTTCCACTGCTCTCACTCGACTTGTGTCCTTCCAGCAACGTCCAAGCTTCACTTCCGTACGTTAGAGTTGGTATCACAATACTGTCATGTAGTAACTTTTTCACTTCCATGCTCACTTCACTGTTTCTTATCACTGCTTTCAAAGAACTAGCAACCTTTCTTCCCTGCTGTACCCTTTCAAGCACTTCACCCTCCAAACCTCCATCCTTACTCATCACACTACCCAAGTACTTAAACGTACTCACATTTTCCAATTCCTCACCATCCAACCTCGCTGTACATTCACTGACTTCACCTCTCTCGAAGACCATCACTTTACTCTTCCCTACATTCACCTTTAGATTCCGTTTCTTACACAGTCTCTCAAACTCATCCACCAAGCCTTGCAGCTCCTCTTCGTCTTCACTCAACAACACAGTATCATCTGCAAACAACAGTACAGGGAGTTTCCAAACACTACTCTCTCTCACCAGGGCCACTCCAACATCCACTACCCTACCTTGTACCTCTTTTATTACCCCATCCATGTACAGATTGAACAACCATGGAGACATGACACATCCCTGTTTCAAACCAACTTTCAAAGAGAAAAATTCACTTAGTTCACCATCCACACGCACTGCAGCTTTCGCACCATCGTACATACTCTTCACAGCATTCAACAACTTCCCATCTACTCCATTTATTCTTAACACTTTCCACAATCCTTGTCTATCCACCCTGTCATATGCTTTCTCCAAATCCATGAAAGCCTCATACAACTTCTTTCCCTTCTCTAGAAACTTTTCCACTAAAGATCTAAGAATGAATATCTGATCTACACAACCTCTTCCCTTCCTAAAGCCTCCCTGTTCTTCTCCAACTAATTTCTCTGTTCTTTCTCTAACTTTGTCAATAAGTATCTTACCATACACTTTTCCTATTATACTAAGAAGACAAATGCCCCTATGATTACCACACACTTCTTTTTCCCCTTTTCCTTTGTACAAGGGAATAATTATACCTGACTTCCAATCCTCCAGGACTCTACCTTCCTCCCAGGCCAATCTGAACATCTTCCACATCCATTCTACTACTATCTCTCCCCCATGCTTCAGCATTTCACCACACACTCCATCAATTCCTGGGGCTTTCCCCGATTTAACTTTCTTCATTGCTTCCACAACTTCTATCCTACTGATTTCTTCCTGTCTTCTCACTATATATATATATATATATATATATATATATATATATATATATATATATATATATATATATATATATATATATCCTATTCCATTTGAGCCTGTCACTTGTTTTGACCAACTGTGTGAACGTTTGACCACCTCAGAGCCAAGTATTGTTGACAAGAAAATAGACACCATGTAAATTATTTAGTAGTGTGATTAAACTAACTGACACAGTCACAACATTTGGAGTTAGTTATGACCAGACCAATAGTAGGAGTGTACTGTATACAAATTTGCTCCGATCCACCCCCACCCCTTTGCCACCGCTCCATGGGTGAAGAGAATCCAGGTCGAGGCACATTGATTAATATGGTACTTGATTTTGGCTTAGACTATTCTCCTGACAGGAGGAAAACTAGAGTATTTTGTATTTTGTCCCCCCCCCCCTCTCTCTGTAAACTTAAGTAAATTTTTTTTTTTATCTCGAGAACCTCTCCTTCTGTGTAATAATAATAATAAAAAAAGAGTCTATATTCTCCATTTTTTACCAACTCAGTATTTTTTTTTTTTTTTACTAACTCAGGAACAAACATTTGGGGGATGACGTCCCCCCAGGATGGGCCATCCCTGCTGAGAGAGAAAGTTTCTAATAGACAGGGATAATACTATGATTCGACAACATCCACTTCTGGCAATAGTCGGGTGGTAATGTGGTAGATACTTAGCAAAACAACTTTTCAGTCAATAATCCTCATCATCCTCCAACAAACCCCATACCCTTTCTCGGAACAGGTCTTAGTGGCGACAGTTTCAGGTTTGACCACCAGGGTGACGGACCAGCTCGGTACAACATAATCCATTTCAAGCAGGAGAGTCGGGGTAACTATGCCTGGGTCACCGTGGGTCAATATGAGGAAGGACAGCTTAAGCTTAACACTTCAGGTAAGTAAATAGCTTCTGAAGCTTCCGTATTCTCTACTGTAGTTGAGGATGTAGAAAGAAAACTCAGGCTTAACGCATCTGGAATGGAATTTGATATTTGTTTAGCTTGTATAAATGTTTATTGCACAAAATATTATGCTACTGACATTTCTTTATTCTTCTTTATGCAGGAAGCAAATGGTACAACAGCGGACTATAATATTCCTCCACTTTTATGGTCGAACAATTATGAACTTCTTGTACAGTATGTTGAAAATTTTCTGGACTGCAAATCGCGGATTACTGAATCTCGAAAGTTATCGTTCATTGTCGTCATTTATCGTATAGAAGAGGATCAAGAATGTTTTAAACAACTGTATTGTCGCGGTGAAGTGTTCTGTTCATCGGATATTCCGCATTATTGAAGCGGGATTTGAATCAATGTGACTCATAGAATTCGTTTACCGTACTTCACTCATCTGGGGTTTCCAGCTAATGAAGTGTGATCCAATGTCAAAGTCATGGTCACTATCCTACTGCATTATGCATACACACACACTGTGCCCATGCAGTGCACTGAATAAAACTCCTAACTCGTGACTGCTGACTAAAATCCCCCCCCCCCCACATAACTGGTTAATACTATGTTCCTAGTATTATAAAAGAGAACACGAAGGTGTGGACAAGCTGAAGTTATCTGGGGATAATTTCTGAACTACAGTATGTGGTGATAACATTTCTGTCCTTTTTGTTTCATGGTTGATTACATCTATGATGTGTAATGCTGTCAAATTTGAGGCTAATATACACCTTTGATAAATTAGTTTTCATAACGCAGCCAGTAGAATCTCTGACGTGATATCTTGCGTCCCCAACCACGCGTACAGACATCTGCATAAATAAGTATGTTGTCCACACTGCTGACATTACTGAAATTATGTTAGTATATTGTGAGGATATAACATTTTCGGTTGACACAGATCCTCTCCAGGCAAGAGGATCAACGTCTTATAGCTGGAGAGAGGTCTTACATTAAACACAGTTCCAGTTCTACTGCTAAAATTCTTTCCTCTGAACAGTCTAAAGCACATTGAGATATAGACACATATACGTGTGGCTCTTCACCTGACCTTGATATGCTCTTGGAATAATATCCACTTCATTATTAACTCATTGCAGCTGATGACCTTACATTGCCTTGTGTTCCTGGCACTTCCTCACCCATCACTTTTATTCCTTGTTCTTACATTGCTTTGAATCACCACCAACACGTTAGTACTACTGTTAGTTTAACGGTTTCAAATTACACACAATATTTCATAACAACAACGATATGGCATCTGTACTGAAGTCCAGCGGCTATATTTATGTTTTATCAGTATACCAGGTACTTCATACTTCATTTCCTTGATTTTTAATCTGTACCTATAATGTCAAATTTGTTTTGAAATATGTCGTAGCCAACTACTGAGTTTCTGAACTCAGCACTGCTCCATAAACAGATCAGTCTATTTCCAGTTACACATATTTCATTAACGGTTGTGCATTTCAAGCCCTTTAAGTGTTAAGGGATCTGTCTATGTATCTTTATATATATATATATATATATATATATATATATATATATATATATATATATATATATATATTATATATATATATATATATATATATATATATATATATATATATATATATATATATATATATATAAAACCCATTAGATCCGAGGGTTGCTGGGCGAGGCACTGTTCCGGGAGGGTCCTAAGCGTACCGCCCTCCGCCTATCGGCTCATAGTCGCGAAGTTCATAGGTCTCTACCCGGGGGTTCCCTCCTTTGTTTAGGTTTGAAAATTCCCAGTTCTGTCCAATACTGTAGACACTGGGCTCCAATGGGATATATATATATATATATATATATATATATATATATATATATATATATATACTGTACATATTAATCGTAGCTAACCTGGATGAACTCAGACTGATTATGAGTTAAAAAACTGTATCAACATGTGTCTAATTCTGAACCGTCATGAACTTACAAAAACTGATGAGCTTATAGGTTAATTATGAGGAAGACATTTACTCTCAAAAGGTTATCAGTAACTGTAAGTCAGTAATGGTTGAGAACTGAACCCATCTAAATATAGGAGCTGCTACTCAAAATTAGATCGAGTGTCACCTCCTGAAGTTAGTTCGGGACACTCATGTATACTGTAGTTAGCTTGGATGAACCCGAACTCTATGATTTTGTGGTGATGGAGAGGAGAATTGTGAAACAGTTTCATATTCAGCAAAAAATGAGTCGTTTCTTACTATCCGGAGTTCTTCAGTCAAGTAACAATACAGGTTGATAAGGTTAGATTTACAATTGTTATTTTTAAACTGGATGTGTCTAGGATAAAACGTTTGGCGATAGATAGGAATTTTGTTCGAGGCTTCAAATACAACCACAGCAATATGTTCTTTCTTTCCCATTGTTCGCAGCCCTTCAGTTCAAATTGAATGACCCATCACCGCCATCCAGCGTGTGCTCCTTGCCCTGCCTCACTGGCCAGGCCAAGAAATATGTCGAGGGGGAGTCATGTTGTTGGCACTGCTTCAACTGTTCCACTTATCAGGTCAGTCTGTATATTGAAAACACACTTTCTGGTCCCAAGTAATCTAATATGCTATAGCACTAGCCGTGTGTGTGTGTGTGTGTGTGTGTGTGTGTGTGTGTGTAATTTGGACTGCCGAAAATTGGCTCAATAATCGAAAAAAAATCGCTGATGTGAAAAAAAAAATTGGTCCCATCACGATTGAAAAACTTTTACTATATTTAATGAGCGATCACAGTTTGATTTAAAAAAAAAAAAAAAAAAAAAAAAAAATGCTGCTCCTGAAGCCTAGCATAGGATCTCCGTAGAATTTTTTCCCCAGAGGTAGAACTAAAATAAACTGTAGCAGCAGCCATGTGTCTGTGCATGTATTTCGGACTTGCGTTCAGACAACTTGGGTTCCATTCCCGAAGCTGAAAATAACACGATCAGTTGGTTAGCTGCAAAAAATCCAAGTGACAACGTTACACTAGAATAGCACATAAACGCGAGAGCCCTCCGCAGGAGCAAGTGCAGAGGGCCCGAAGGGCCCACGAGCACTTGTTTGTATTATTGCTTGTGATTCAAACTGCAGAGCAAACCTCTCATTTGGAACAGTACCTATTACTTGGCTTAAAGGATCGGGCTCGTTGTTGGTTTTCTTTATCTAGTTCTACAGTAGGTGACTCTAATTGTAGCTTCATTCGTTTCAGTTGCTGAAGCAATCTCACTATTGATACACTTTACGTGTATACAGTTACAATAATGAATACTGACTCAGTTCATTACCACAGATGACGAGAGTTAGCAGTGATCCTCAGTACTTAACCCCTTAACCGCGGGGCGTCACTTTCGTGACGCTTGGGAGCAAGGGATCATACCGCGGGGCGTCGCTTTTGTGATTCTGTGTTATTTTGAATTCACCCGGGCTTTCCAGTGGGGGCTTGTATCATCTATCAGTACTGACAATGTCCAACACTAGTCAGCACTCCTAATCTTATCTGTACTCCCATCCATTGTTGACAATTTAGCCATTTCTCCCCGTTCTTGACTCCCCTCCCTACCCCTCCTCCATTACCCTATGCTCTCGCCTGCCCGGCCATGCTACGCTAAGTAAATCTTCCCTGGAATTTTTCACTGATTTCATCCATTGAAATAAGCCCTATGTCGTATTCTTATACCAAATAATATATACAAGAAAGAAATCAGGTAAGTGAGAGTGCCATACACCTGGAATTGGCTAATTATCACCTGACAACACCTCACGTGCACTCGTTCGCTAATTTTCGCTGTTTTTTTCCCCTTCAAATATGCCGTATAATCTATTTTCGTAATAAATATACATGTAAGGAGAGAAGGGAGAAGCCTAAATGATATTTACATTCACCTGGAACTACCTAATTTATAATGTATTGTCTAGATTTCCTGCCAATCATATCAGTGCTACACAAAGCTGTTTCAAGATTTAACATTGGTAGCTCTGATTATATATCTCCTAAGTAGGCCTCTAATCTATTTTCGTAATAAATATACATGTAAGGAGGGAAGGGAGAATATTTACATTCACCTGGAACTACCAGATTTATAATGTATTGTCTAGATTTCCTGCCAATCATATCAGTGCTAGACTTAGCTGTTTCAAGAAGTAATATTGGTAACTCTGAATAACCCCTAAAGCAGGCCTCTAGGCTGCCCCTGCGTTATCAGTGTACTCTCATCTTCCGAAGTGAGAGGATGTACGTTTCATCTTGCTGACTTCAAGGCCTTTTTTCACCCCCATGCAAATGGCTCTGTGACCTTTACCCCTACTAAACCTCGTGTGGAAAGAGGTAAAGGGCTGACAATTGATAAAAGAGTGACTACGATCTTTCTATTGAGTAAAACAGTGCAAGTGGAATTGTAAATAATGTGTAAATAATGTGTAAACAGCAAGTGAAAGTAATGAATGTAAATATACGTGAACAATGGAAAATAGTTTTATAAGTTATTTCAAGTGACAGTGCACAACACAGTGTAAATAAAATAGAAATGTAAATAACGTAAATAAAATAGAGAACGTAAATAGAAATGTAAATGAGTAGTATTATAAGAATACGAGTATATACCCTAGGAGTAATGAAAGTGAAAGTTTCACTCTAGCATGTCTGAATGCTATGAGTTATGAGAGTGAAGATGAAAGTGATATTCACTCTCAATGCCAGTATACAGGACGAGAAAGTGAATGCTACGTATTTTACTGAAAGAAATTGAATCCCTACAGTGACAGTAAACTAATACTACTGAAGGAAACTTATGGATAAAGACGGTAGATATATATAAGTGTTATATAGTAATAGAAATATAAAGTGTGAGGGGTTTTATGAATAATAAATGACAGACTACCATGAGCGAACTAGTGCCAGTGCGACGATCAGACGCGCTCGTAATTTCCATTGCTTTCACAGTGTTTTTTTTTTTTTTAGTATGGATCCCAAACTACTTGAAAATTGTAGAATAGTGTTTATAGTGTTTATATCTGGCTGTGGTAATCATATTACGGGTTGTCGGGAAGTGTAAAGTGGAGACTTCGTTACCCTACTTCAGAGGTCTCCACAAGTCCTACGGTAACCGACGAAGGCTCAACAATCATTCCAGGAGAAAGCTGAAGGTATGTGCCATAAGCAAATGTAATTTTATTATTCTAGGACTAATAACTGATTTTTGGCAAATATTTTTTGAGAGTCTGTCGGAGCCCAAATAACCCCGCGGCACACGCAAGTTATTGGTAAACAAGCCCGCGGTGTAGGGGTTAATGGACATATCTTCAGAGCCCACCATATTTTGCAGAATATACCAGAATCTCAATGCTTCAAATACTGTAAGTGAAGGTATATTACTGACCGAAACTGTGCACTATGTAATATAATTACTACCTTACGAATAATAATCATAGGTCTGTTACGGGGAGGGGTGAATTTATGAATTAATAATGCTAGATGTTACTTGAAAATAGAGACAAGGAATTGACTTGTGAAAATCAAGCAGTAAGTTTTACTTTATGCCGGTTTACTTCGCCGATTCTCTAAGGACAAGAATTTATGAACTTTCTCAACAGTACACAACAGAGACTAATTACTCACGAGTGCTGTTTGTAGTACTGTTAGCCTCTCGAGAAAGTGACTCCACCCCTGACAATCAATAACTAATGCTAATAGTAATAAACAGGCCGGTGCTTAACTCCTGGCTGGCACAACAGATTTAAGTTTGATGCAAAAGAATTGGCCTAAGTACCAGTTATGAATAATGTAAGGAGTTTGTGCAAACTAGGAGTGGCAGACTGAAGTAAGCTTAATGTGGAGAAATAAAACATGGGTCTAAGTACATTAAGCTTAAAGAAAAGAACTGTTAATTTATTGATTACAGTAAAATAAATTTACGTTATATGAATCTCAAAATGAATTCAAAAGGGGAATTTCACGGTCACTAGGGGACTCATGAATTCAAATAACAAGAAGAATACACTCACTCATTCAAAAGCTAATCAAACTTAAGCCTAGAAAAACAAACAGAAATACTGGTCAGTGGAGGGGAGCCGAACGAGTCTGGGCACCTGGGTGATGAACTCCAAACGCTGCTATTCGTAACTAAGCCCACTTCGCCAATTCACCGTCTAGGCTGAGATTCAGGAATTCGCTATACAATGGAGATGCTGCTCTACACTGGGCACAAACGATCCTATCCTCCAGGTGACTCAAAGCTGACTGACTTCAAACTGCGAAAGTGGGCAATAGATGGCCGTGTTCGCCAGAAGTAGGCGTGGCCTAACTTCAACGGTCAACGGAAAGAGGGCGAACGATATAAAAATGCAATAAATCACTCAGTGAAAGCACTAATGTTGTGGATAAGAATGGTCACTTGTGAAACAGTGACAAATTTTCTGAAAACCATCTCGATCAAAATGAATACGAGGACGGTTGAACTGAATGATGTCCAGTGGGAGTTCCACTAGAGTTCGTGGTTTTCTCACCAAGTACAATGTCACGAATTTGTATGAATACACTCACGCGAATTTGTGACATTACGTCCCATCAAAATCAAATTTTTCTTCAGAAAAATTTTACAATATACATACATATAAATCCTCAGTCACACAAGAATCACACTGTGTTGTGTGTACTATCCTGTTACAGGAGAAAATCACAGTCGCCCACGAGCGTAAAAACCTCGTATTTACGTTAATAGAAGCAAGCTTAAGGAAAAAACTCCATGACGACGGTGAAAAATCCTGTACTCAGGTCAAACTGAGCGAAAAGTTTGCTACATTTACATTAATAACTAATTGTTATGTAGCGTAATGTATGTAATACACGGTGTAGGTGTTACAGTTGTTGTGTAACTGTGCCTGCGTGTAAAATGATATCATACAAATCAATAGTAAACAGAGACGACGAGGCAGAAGAGAAGAGGCGGCAGCATGCGGCAGGGACGATCAGCTGGTCTGCAAGACAAACTGCTACACCTGCCAACTGTACCTGCGAAATCAATCAAGGTGGAGCATCAAAAGTGTCAGTGTGACAAACAATTTTTTAAAATTACAGTTTCTCTCTCTGTCTAGTAGTCAGTACTTATGTTACAAAAAGTATATTATTATTTTGTTAATGGATACATTATTAACCAAGAAACGTAGTCCTTGGATTGCTCAAATCTCTGAGGACCTCTGTAGTTTACTGGTTAAACCTAGATTCTTAACCAGGAAACGTACTAGTCCTTGAATTGTATAAATCTCTGAGGATAGCCAGTAGTTTACTGGTTAAACCTACATTATTAACCAGGAAACGTGCTAGACCTTGGATTGCTCAAATCTCTGAGAACAGGAAGTTTACTGGTTAAACCTACATTATTAACCATGAAACGTGCTAGTCCTTGGATTGCCCAAATCTCTGAGAACGGGCAGTTTACTGGTTAAACCTAAATCTTGGACAACATCTTGGCTACAAATCAGATCTTGCGGCAATGCAATGGTCACCGGGGTGACACTCGGAGCCTTGGCCATGGCTCGTGATACTGCAGCCGAAGTCTGAGTAGCATCATATGTGGTGCAACTATACTTGGCATCTGCTATGTTGCCTACAATAAGGTCAAATAAAGGTTCTGGCATGACAACTGCGAGTGTCATAGCAGTGTAAAATGGAGATGCCACCTGGACACATGCCTCAGGGAACAATCTCACTGATCCATCAATAAGCTGAGCCTGGATCTGTCGACCTGTTTACTCCTCAGGCCAAACTAGACTCTGCCTGACAGAGCAACCTGAGGAACCATTGTCTCTCAGGACCTTCACAGGAATGCCTCCCACAAACCCTGGCTGAACAAGGAAGGCACTGCTACCTGTGGGAGGGCCTGTGGAGGAACCAGCCAGCCACTGATGAGGCTGCTGAATGAATGATGCCCTGAATGAAACATGGTGCCCTGAGAAGTAGATACCTGAGGGGTTATACCATCTGGGGAGATGGAGTGTTGACCAGCTGTGGTGGAGGGTTCACTGTCAGTGGGGGACTAGATAACTGTGAGGAAGTACCTGTACTGCTAGGGACGACACCATCGTGCTGCTGCTGAAGAATGAAGGCTGTGTTTGCCTCCTGCCTCCGATACACTGGCTGGTGGTGAAAAGGATTGTCCAAACTGTCGACCGTGTGGCTGATACTGTTGCTGCTTGAAATACTGTTTCCACTCAGGTTTCTGGGTATTTTGCCCCTGGTCCTTCTTCTGCGATTTGTTTGGACCTTGGCCATTATTCTGAGAATGGCCTTGATGCTGGGGATCAGTCTGAGATGGTTTCCCAGATTTGTCAGCTTTCCTGTTCCAGGTTTGTTGCTTAAGAGTTTGATACCCGTATGCAGTGAAGAATGCATCAGCCTTCACCATTTGGCTGGCATCCCTTACCTGGCAGATCTTAAGCTGAGCCATAAGCTCAGCAGGCCATGACTTTTCTAGCTGCGCACAGCATAAGGTCAATTATCCCCTCTTGCATGGGAGGAGTTTCATCTTTCTCCATCCACTCATCTAAGTAAGCAGTAAGCTGACCAAGAAACTGAACAGCAGTCTTCTTTTCTTGTAGACGTGCCCTCATAAACTGACTCCTGGTGTTGTCAACTGTGAGACCGTATGCTTTGATGAGTGCGGCCTTCATCATCTCATACGTGAGATTGTCTCCATAAATTCTGTGGAGAATATCGAGGGCAGGGCCCTCAAACAAGCTAAAGAAACTGGAGTCGCTTAGCTGCCTCATCCAGCTGGTACAGCTGAGCCATGTCTTCAAAACGAGCTATGAATGGCTTGATTCGCTCGCCTTCCTTGTATGAAGGAAGTTTGATGCGTGGGGTCTCCAGATCATGTGCAGGGAGAGCGCTCGTGGAGCTTGGGTTAGCTGCACCAGATGTGTCTCAAGCCAAGGAGTCTTGCTTGAGCTTCAGCATCTCAAGTTTATGTTTCTCATGTGCCTCGCGCTCAGCACGTTCGTGTTCTCGTTGTTCTCGCTTGTATTCACGTTCTCTCTCTCGTTGTTCTCACTCATGTTCGCGTTCTCTCTCTTGTTGTTCTCGCTCGTATTCACGTTCTCTCTCACGTTGTTAGCATTGTTTTTGCTCGTGTTCACGTTGTTCTCGTTGGTGTTCATGTTGAATTCGATGCTATTCACGGGCATCATTCCACGTTGCTGCTCGTAACTAAACCGAGAGAGCACATATTCTTTTATTTGTTGGGAATTGGCAAGCCCCATATCTTTGGCTTCCTGTACATATATATTAATAGCCATGATGCTAATTCAACTAAGGCTGAGTAGACTAAAGACTGAGTACTGACTGCTATTTTGCAGAGAAATACCAAGAATCAAAGTGAAGAATATAGGCACAGGTTGTTGGTGACCAGTTTTATCTAGTTTAACTGGTAAAGAAAGAAAAAGAAAAGGCAACTGACTGGGAAAACTATTACGAAAAATTAATAGAAATGAATCAATAAGACCAGTAAGATAGAGCCTATAGAGTTAATGATAAATACCAAGGTGTGAGTGAGTATTATCTCATTAATAACTTTAGAGCTAGGAGTTAATATCCTGGAATGAGGTCGCCAGATGTCACGGGGGGGGAGGGTGATATGAATTAATAATGCTGGATGTTACTTGAAAATAGAGACAAGGAATTGACTGGTGAAAATCAAGCAGTAAGTTTTACTTTATGCCGGCTTTGCCGATTCTCTAAGGACGAGAATTTATGAACTTTCTCAACAGTACACAACAGAGACTAATTACTCACGTGTGCTGTTTGTAGTACTGTTAGCCTCTCGAGAAAGTGACTCCACCCCTGACAATCAATAACTAATGCTAATAGTAATAAACAGGCCGGTGCTTAACTCCTGGCTGGCACAACAGATTTAAGTTTGATGCAAAAGAATTGGCCTAAGTACCAGTTATGAATAATGTAAGGAGTTTGTGCAAACTAGGAGTGGCAGACTGAAGTAAGCTTAATGTGGAGAAATAAAACACGGGTCTAAGTACATTAAGCTTAAAGAAAAGAACTGTAAATTTATTGATTACAATAAAATAAATTTACGTTATATGACTCTCCAAATGAATTCAAAAGGTGAATTTCACGGTCACTAGGGGACTCATGAATTCAAATAACAAGAAGAATACACTCACTCATTCAAAAGCTAATCAAACTTAAGCCTAGAAAAACAAACAGAAATACTGGTCAGTGGAGGGGAGCCGAACGATAGTCTGGGCACCTGGGTGATGAACTCCAAACGCTGCTATTCGTAACTAAGCCCACTTCGCCAATTCACCGTCTAGGCAGAGATTCAGGAATTCGCTGTACAATGGAGACGCTGTTCTGCGCTGGGCACAAATGATCCTATCCTCCAGGTGACTCAAAGCTGACTGACTTTTTCAAACTGTGAAAGGGGGCAAGAGATGGCTGTGTTTGCTGGAAGTAGGAATGGCCTAACTTCAACAGTCAACGGAAAGAGGGCGAACGATATAAAAATGCAACAAATCACTCAGTGAAAGCACTAATGTTGTGGATAAGAATGGTCACTTGTGAAACAGCGACAAATGTTCTGAAAACCATCCCGATCGAAGTGAATACGAGGACGGTTGAACTGAGTGATGCCCAGTGGGAGTTCCACCAGAGTTCATGGTTTTCTCATCAAGTACAATGTCACGAAATTGTATGAATACACTCGTATGAATTCGTGACAAGGTCATGTGACTGCTAATTTTCTTCATATGTCTTCTTAATACCATCTTGTATGTAGACTAAGCAAACCGCGTAACATTAAATGAAAGTAATGGGTCATTAAAAGATGTAGATGTAATAGACAAAGCACTATAAGTTACCAGGAAAAAGGTACTTGGAAGCCTCATAAGCCAGCCTGAAGTAGAGCCCTTCCGTTTGTCATATTGTGTTTATATTCTGACTACAGTACTTGCTATTTCTAATCTTTTCTCTCTAACTGGGTGCTTATAATCTGATTTCCCTTTAAGTGGTGGTACTTGTTCTCACTATCTAATGTCCCATGAAGTGGCTCTACTTGTTCTCAAAATGGTTGTGTGAGTGCCCCTCAATGTGTGTGTTAATCTTCATTTTTTAAATGGCATTATTGTATTTATAAATTAACTGTTTATTTCCCATCCATTCACTCATCCTACACTCCTTTGCTGACGCGTATCAAACGCAGAGGCCAAATGATTAGACTACTTACTCACTACATCTGGGGAAAGAACTATCAGTTGCTAATCCCTGGGCGGCATTATATGGGCAGTAAACCCTAATATTCCCTCTGTAATAATCCCTTACAGGTTATATTCTGCTAAAATGCCATGACCCACTGGACCTCTTGGGTTCTATTCCGATTTTTATATGTTCCCAGATCGTGAACCCGCATGATGAGACGCAGTGCCTCACCTGTGACTGGGGCACCCTGCCCTCACCTGATCACCTCACCTGTAACCCCATACCTGAGGTTAGAGTCCACGCACTCTGTTCTTTAACACATTCAGCCAGAGAACGTCATGGTTACCTCATTCTTTGCGTTACTATGACCTTTTCATTTTACTTGGGGTAAAACTTTCATCTCTGCATCTTGTCTATTGAGGCGTGATAACAGATTAACACCAGAATATCATGTTAGTAACAGTGAAGTTATATGAATTTTTTCTGTCACTTTGTTATACGAGTTAGCTACAAAAGGACAAAAACATGGGCTGGTTTGGTGTGAAAGAAGTATAGACGATTTCTTCTGCTCAGGAAGAGTCTTCTATTTGTTGAGGTGTTGGTGAGGGCTTTATCTAACCTCTTCGGTTCCAAAAACCTCTCCTAATCTAAATAAAATCGCCAAGAGATAGCAAGTATTAAACAATAAATGGGTCATCAGATTCAGTAGGTTAATCTGAACACCACTTTCCCCATTCATATATCAACCCGTCACTGAAGTTTGTTTCCCTATAGGCTACTGTAGTTCCCTCATTTCAAAGATCTCTTTCTTTCGCCAAGCACAATGTAAAGAAATGGCAGTAAGTAAGAAGTATCTCGCATTATTTGCTAAGATCATTAGTGGTTTATGACAAAATACCCTTCAACTGAAAGGAACAAACATGAATTTGCCTCAAAGATTAAATTCTTAAAAAACAATAAAGGCACTAAATATAAAGTACATATAAAGAAATAACACTGAGCTGAATACTGTAAAACGAGTAGCTGAGCACATCAGATGGATCTGCAAGGTCCATAACTTGTAAACAACAGAACGAACACTATTAACTCATTCACGGAGAGAAAGTCATACTAATCTGTTCATTTTACCTCCAGACAACTTTATTCGGACTGTCAAAGACTTAGCAGACTGAAGGGGTTACTTATAATCTTCCTTAACATATCTGTACTAGAAGAATCCACATCTATCTATCTATCTATATACCTAGGCTGCTTCCCCCAAGGAAAGGGAGGTAGCCGAGACAGGACGACTCACTCTCCATTTACTCATCCATTCAAACACATTCATTCGCATCTTAGCCCCAAAGGGGAAGAATACTGTTAACAAGCAGGAGTGCTAGATGGGCGGAACTGGAAATGTCCTATTGATTCTCGCATTTGTATTTGCTAGTCAAAGTTGCTGGGGTGGGCAGAGGTAGTTTATAAAGGTATGCATTAATTTTTCTTTTTTCTCTAAAATGTTTTATTTGGATGATTGTTTGTTAAAATATATAATTTAATTTAAGTTTGTATGATAAAACATTTAGAGTGCTACATAATGTAAAAAACTTTGAAATGTGATGAATGTCTCCGACTTAGAACCGTCATTACTAGGAGCACCTAGAACAATCTAGTAGCAAGAGAGGTTATATAAAAATGGGGGAGAGAATAGAGGAGCTTCAGTTTAATTTTTTTCTTTTGGCCTTGTGATGCTAGTGTAGCTCTGGACTTGTGAAATTAGTTAAACAGACAGTGTAATTACTTGGAGAAAATAAATATTACAATCGCGAGAATCCTGTGTTATCACAATGCCTGAGTTGATCTTGTGTGCATCGGAAGGCTGACCCTATGAAGAACGATTCACTGGGTGACATCCTTCCTATACTGAACTACTGCTGTTGGAGCGTGTGGCAGTGTGAGACGAGGATGTTACAAGTGGTGTTGAGTTGGGATAGAAAAGTGCTGCAGAGAGTAAAATCCTCGACGTGGAGTTGGATGGAGTACAGATAAGAAACGAAACTAGGCAGGAGGCATCTCTGGCTAAAATCATGAAGCTTCTACGGGCACAAAGTGAACAGCTACAAGACGATGCAAAGCAAAGGACAGAATGAAATCAATAAACAACTACAAGCAGAAACTGAAGGACTGAAAGAGTTCAGTGAACAACTACAGGCACAAAGTGAAGAATAGAAGGAATTTTATGAACAGCTTCAAGAGGCATTACAGGAGCAACAGGAGTTGCAGGGACAGCTAAATGCATTCATGGGGGAAATGAAGGAAGAACAACAACAGCTGAAGGAGGAAGTATATGCAAAGGACAGCAGAAGTGTGGGGTGAAGAATTACGTGATGGAATGCAGACAGCATGTAGATGACAAGTTGAAGATAATTAGTGAGGGAATTGAGGCTGCAAAAAAATCTCGCACTGCTGAGCCACAGGTTAGTGTTCAGGGAGCGTATGAAAAAAAAAAAAAAAAAAAAAAGGACAATGTATGGAGAGTCTTGACGAATCACAAGCATCTAAAAGTAGCATTGTAGGGCTGAATAATTGGAATGTAGAAGTTTTGAGTCTTGGATTTAATTATGATGCCCCAGTTTTTAGGCCCCAAACCAGTGAACTGCATAGCTATAATGGGGTTCCAATTAAAATGAAACCTCAGGAATTTGATGATAAAGTATCTTGGGAAGCTTACCATATGTGGTTGAGTTACAAGCTGATCAGAATGGTTGGGATGATAGGAAGATGGAATCTCAGCTTGCTACTAGCCTCAAGGATGCCATGATGGAGATTCTTGGCCAGATGTCAGTGGAGAAGAGGAATAGCTATCAGTCCCTAGCAGAAGTGCTCGGGCGCAGATGCGAGACCATGTACCGGACTGAGGTTTAACCTGCCGTGTCCTGGCAGATTTTTCACCAATGACCTCCCCTAGTCCTGGCAGTGTTTCAGATTTTTTTTAAATTTTTTTATGTGGGGCTAAAATATCCACTTTTTATGAGAAACATCGAAAATTCTGAGAGAATTTGCTCACCTGAGCTTAGAAATGCCTGGTACAAGTGACCCTACGCTCACCTGGTACTGTTTTCTATCAAGCCTCGCTCCAGAGAAGACGTTTTCTGTGGGTGGGGTAACTATTCCAAACCACTCGGAATAGGTAGATATTTATTTGGTACGAATTTATATGTAGTACAAGAGTATATTGCTTTTCACACAGTAATATAGGCAATATAAGTGTTGTTTCACTCACCAAACACATCAACATATCACACCTTTTTTTGGTGACTTTACCTGCTCATCACTTCTGATCCTTTTTTCCTCTAACACCTCGTAAACTTTGTCCTCCACATTGTCATCGATTGGGGAATCACTCTGGCCTTGAATTTCGTACTGTGGCACGACATGTCATTACTGGCCAGGTCACTGGTAACAGGTGCAGAGACAGTGGTGTGAGGTGGGGGAGGTCATGTGGGGTAAGGCATTGTTCCCCGCCTGGCCTCGGGTAGAGGAAGGTGTCCCGCGTATACGTACCAGAAATCGCGAGCAAAATTTGAAAATTGTGCAAATGACTGACCTTGCAATTGCAGCACGTTTATAAACGTCAACAGGAGTCACAGTGACAAAACATTCGGGCCCATATGTATGTCAATGGGACACGGCGGGTTAAGGAGCAGGATTCTGGACCAGTGTATGGGCTCAAGGCGAATCCTTTCAGTAGCTTGCTTGTGACCTGGGGAGTGTGATACACAAGACATAACCAGGAGTAGTGCCTAACCTGTTGGCTATTTTTCTGAGGGACCAGTCCCTTGATGCTCTTGAATCTCTTGATAGTGCAGCATTGAAAGTGCAAAGTGAAACAGGCACAACCAAGAAGCATGCAAGAAGCACTAGTCAGGGCTCTGGAATCTGAATCCTACATCAGGTCCAGTACATCCAGTATGCAGGCAGTTCGTAGTGCAGGATTAAAGGCAAGAAAGGGGCAGGAAGGTGAAATGGAGAAATTTTATGGAAGTTGCTGGTACTGTGAGATGCCAGGACATAGGAAAGAAGACTGCTACAAGTGGAAGAGGGAACAGGAGAAGATTGAAGAAGGTTGCTGGTTCTATGAGAAGCCAGGACACAAGATGGAGGATTGTTACAAATGGAAGAAGGGGCAAGAACATAACAGTGCAACGAAATCTACGATTGCAACAAAAGGGTGTTGGGCATGTGGTGAGGTGGGACACTTCAGTTCTGATTTTCCAAAGAAGAAAAAGGAGGATAAGAAGAAGGCTGTAGGAGGACAACTGGCATGCTGACTCGGGAAGCTGGACCAGCATAACTATAAGGTGCACCACCATCCTGGGTGGGTACACGGCAGTGCTGACAGTTTGAGTCATCAGCCTGGTGATCCAGTTTGCATGCAATGTAGTAGGAAAGGAATTCTTAGCAAGAAATGCCTCTGTACTGGAGTGACAAGGCCAGTGTCAGCTGAAGACTACCTGATTTGGATGCAGATGGAGGATATGGATTAACAACCAGTGCTAGAGTGGCTGCAGTGGAGTACAGTGTGATCATCTTGGGATGAGGTTTCCAGGTTTAGCCTTTTTTTTTTTTTATGTGCTCGACTCTGGGCATAGGCTTCACAGCCTGCTCCCAAGGCCCAGTAGTCCTCCTACATATCATACACCTCTTCATGATACCACCTTGGCGCTAACACCCACCATCCATATTGAGTAAATGCTAGGGCTGTCTCATACAGGACTGGTGTATTGGTAGTAGCAGGGGTATTATTATGACATGTCGGTGGGTCTTCTGGTAGATCGGCAAAGTCTACTTTACATGAAATTCAAATCCTTAAACTGTTCCCTGCCCCAGCAGGGATTTGAACCTGGGTCCAGGAGGACCGCAGGCCACTTCTCTACCGACTGAGCCACCGCCTAGCAACTAAGAGCTACTGTAGTCAGTGGGACCATCTTCATTTGAACAACGAACTACTGGAGTGCCAGTTGGGGACAACCAATGTCCTCAGCAAGTATTGGCACTTGGTGGTTCTTAAAAAAAGGAGGTCTGAGGTCTTAGAAGTCTCATAACCGGATCACTAATGGGAATCTAGGAAGGAAGAAAACTCTAAGTTGACTGTGATGGAGGTTCTACTGGACTTGCATGCTTCAGGAGGTTAACCCGTTAACTACTCTATACAGCTTGGGCTGTTTCGAGTGTGACTGCTGAATACAGCCCTGGCTGCACAGGTGCATTTTGAATATAGTGCCATGGTGACCAAGGCCGACCCATGCAAGCATGTTTGAGCCTTCAAAACCGAAACCAAAACCGAAAAAGAAAACGAAAACCATACATTCCAATAGGGAACTAGACACTTCGATATTCATTCGTGGCTTTCTTCGATGTTCATTCGTGGCTTTACCAAGGTAAATACTGAGCTAATATTTTGTTACTATATACTTTGGCATGTGTTCTCTCAATTCCTAAGACAAACTTTGGCCTTTGTGAAATTTCATTTTTACCTCTATGTCTGCACACCACAGAAACCTCCAATAAACCGCCATGTGCAGTTAACGGGTTAAAGAGAGGTGTCGGGCCCGTGACGTATGCTGTGCAATGAAGGGATGCAAGAAACGTGATTGCGCACCTCTTCAGCTGTACCAAGTGGGTGCATCAATGGAAAGAGTCGCAGTGGACATTGCTGCACCTCTGCCACTCACAGAAAGAGGAAACCAGTATGTGTTGTCATGGACTACTTCACAAAGCAGCGAGAAGCCTATGTCATACCCAATCAGGAAGCTGCAACTGTTCCTCAAGTGTGTTGGTTGACTAGATCTGTCATTTTGGGATGCCACAAGAGGTACATTTGGACCAGGGTAGAAACTTTGAGTCTGCTGTGTTCCGTGAGTAATGCAGTCTACTGGAGATCAAAAAGACCAGGACGACCCCACTAAGGCTATAGTCAGATGGGAACTGGACACTGGGGGAGGAAGTTCCCAAATGCTGTGTAGAGGGACAGATGGAATGGGACCAGAAATTACCTGTGTTGCTGATGGCATACCTGTCTGCATCACACAAGTCTACCAGCTACATCTCTGCAAAACTGATGCTGGGCCACGAGTTACAATTGCTAGTTGATCTGGTGAAGAGCTGCCTACAGACACCTCCAACTATGCGAAGCATCTTTAGGAAAGACTGGCCAAGGTACATCATGAAGTCCAGGGGCTCTGAAGTTTTCAGGTGAAATGATGAAGCACAAGTATGATGCCAAGGTAAGTGAGGTGAACTCCAAGGATGGTGACAAAGTTGGCTGTAGAATCTGCCGAGGAAGAAGGGACAGTTATCGAAGCTGCAAAGCCTGTGGGATGGGCCCTACACTGTGTTGGACTGCCTGTCAGACATAATGTACTGGTTTCGGGAAGCCAGGAAGTCTCGTCCAAAATTGATACATGTGAATCATCTATGGCAGTACCATGAGCCAGGACAATACACTTGAAACATCTTCGAGAAATCATGCACAACCACAGCTGATGATGTTGTGGAGGATCAAGGAGCTGGAGTACAAGATGATGGTGACACTTTCCCAAGGGAAGAAGTGAATCAAGAAGAGGACCAAGTCATTCTAGGAAAAATGGACTGTGGGGAGGAGCAGGGACATTGTCGGAAGTGGCATAGAAGACGACCTGTTAAGTTGAAGGGCTATTTTATATAGAATGAAATATTTTGTTTGGATTAAGGATTATGTTTGTAAATATTGTACCTTTTTTGCTGGGATGACAAAAGGACTAGGAAGATGGTAGAGTTAAGAAGCAGGAGTGCTAGCTGGGTGGTACTGGAAAATTCTCGATGATTCTCGCTTTTGTAGTTGTTAGTCAGGGTTGCCAGATAGCCTGCTGTGGTGAACGGAGGTATTTTATAAAGTTATGTATTAATTTTTATTCTGTTTTTCTCTATAATGTTTTATTTAAAACATTTAATTTAAATTCAGTTTGTATGATAAAGCATTTAGAGTGATACATAATGTAAGAAAGCTCTGGAATGTTGTGGATGTCTCTGACCTGGAACTGTTATCGCTGGGAACATCTAGAACAATCTAGCGGCGAGGAAGGTTATATAAGGATGTGGGAATGAATAGAGGAATTTCAATTTAGTTTTAGGTGTGGCCTTGTGATGTTAGTGTAACTGGAGTTGTGAAATTAGTTAAACAGACAGTGAAATTTGATGGAGAAAATAAATATTACAGTCTCGAAAAGCCTGTGTAATGCTTGAGTTCATTTGGAGTATATTGGATGGCTGACCCTACGAAGAACGATTCACTGGGTGACGTCCTTCCTATAATGAAATACTGTTGTTGGAGCCTGTGGCAGTGTGAGACAAGAGGGCAATAGTATAACAATAATTACCGATACAGAACTGGAGTGAGAATTGATTTAAAAAAAAAACCCACACACACATACACTCACACAATCAGTCATAGTCTTCCATTCACGTGCCACCTTTGCCATTCTCCATTGCACTGCAAACAGAGACTGGCTGCTTCTCTAGTGCTCTGAACAGTAGTTATGATGATCAGCAATCATCATCACCCACTACCATTATCATCATCAGCATCGCCCACTATCACCATCATCATCATCATCAGAATCAGAATCACCACCAGTACAATCACCACCATTATCATCATCATCATCATCATCAGCAGCAGCAGCAGCAGCAGCAGCAGCAGCACGATTATCTTATGACTTGTGTCTCTGGAAAAACAGTAACTGCGTGGGAGAAATAAAAACATGCTTTATAGTACCTGGTTTGATTGGTCGTAAAGTCTTATGCTTTACTGTTTACCTCCTGCTCCTCCTTCTCCTCCTAATCATCATCACTGTCAGCAGCAGCAGCTGGCACAGTAGTAGTACCACCAGCAGCAGTGCAGTAGCGCCAGCACCAACATTACCGCCACCAGCAACCAACATTTCAAAGATTTTCGATGAAGACCTTCTTAAGCCCCAGTCACACTGCAGGTACGACTTGTTGCAAACCTGAAAATCATGAAACCAGTCCCCGACCACGGAGGTCTCCTAGCAGTTGTACCACCGATCGGCTATTGGTAGTCATCCAATGTCCGTCCAGTGTCCGTCCAGTGGGTGGCGAAACAGCAACCATGGCCAGGTACACACAGGTCAAGACACTGACAGGTGGCCAGCCGGTCGTCGGTAGGCCAATGGCGTCCGGTCCGCGTCCTATTGCAGTTTAGACCGCAACCACTAGACCAACACCAGCCGCAGATTGGCCAGCGGCTGGTCTCAGTCCAGCCCACCACCTGTCACTCAACCAATCGACAGCTGGAAGGTGGCTGGACATCAACCACCAACCCAGACAGGAGGCTTGTGGACGGCGACCGCCGCAGTCCAATCGTCACTTTGACGGAGTGCAGACGGCCATCGCACAGAGCAGGCAGCGACCGACCTCTGTCCGGATGGCAACCACCGCTTAAAAATCAGCTGTCACCGACCAGTCGCAGTCCGTAAGCCAGTCAGACGCAGTCCAGCTGCCCACCGGGCGGCTTCCATGCCACGACATCGATGGTCACGGGGAGATTTTTCGTGCAGCACGAAAAACCTCACAACGATTTTTTGGTCGCTATGGTGGCCTGCGGCTAGACCGAGACATATGAAGACCGGTCGAAACCCTCACCAAAACCACCCACGACTTGCAGGTCATGGGTGATTTGCGATAAGTCGTACCTGCAGTGACTGGGCCCTAAAGGAATTCAGAAGCCAAATGGTGTAAAAAAAAAAAAAAAAAAAATAGGGAGTAAACCACCAACTGTTGAACTGAAAACCACCAGACACCCAAACCACCATATCAGTGCAGGCACGTGTTCTGTTAGGCTTCACCGTTAAGCTTCTGAACAGATCCAGTTCGAATGGGTCTTCTTGCCTGCTGTAGTAATTCGTTCATTTCATATATTCCACAAATGCGTGTATACCGGGTATATGTATATACTGTAGCCTATGAATGGAAGGAGGAAGGAGTGGTGGTCTAGTAGGTAGAGAGGTGGCCTGCAATCCCAAAGGACCCAGTTTCAAATTCCAACTGGGGCAGGAAACATTTTATGGATATGAATTTCATTATTCAGACTAGGGGAGGGAACATATTAAGGATAATAATATCGTTAAAGCAGACTTCACTGATCCACCATAAGTCCCACCGACATGGTATAATAGCATTCCCGCTAATATGAGATAACCCTGTCATGTATTCAATATTAGTACCGAAACGGTGACAAGCGGAGGATTATAGTATGCAGGAGGACTGCTGGGCCTCAGTGAACGGGCTGTGCAGCTTATGCTCTGAGTCGGGCACACAAGAAAAGAAATAAACACACTTCAGGAAATGCCATGCCTCCACTGGCAATTGTGATCACTCTAGTTGACTTCACTCACATTCCCATCAGAACATTTTATTGAAGTTATTTGACACTCCTTGCACTGACATGATTAGAATAATATAAAATAATGTTCACAATTTTATTAATGCCTTTATTTACCTAATTTATATTATCATAGTCGTCGTTGTTCTCTTCTTCCTCCTCGTTCTTCTCCTCCTTATCATCATCATCATCACCATATCATCATTATCTTCACAATTATGTTTCACATTATAACTATGTAGTAGGTGTCAACACTAAAATTGGAAAGTGTAAGAGTGTGGAAATCTCCAAGTCGAGTAGTTTTTGGTGATAATTATGTTACGCACATATGTTATTCATATTCACTGCTTTCTACTGTAGGTTCACCTTTTACTTAGGCTGAGTTGACTTTCGTTTTGATGTTGCTTTCTGCAAACTCAAATAACACGCCACGACTAGATGTGCAGCAAAGCTCTAATTTTTTGCACATGGTGACAATGGTAGCAGACATTAATAAAGTCAGTCACACATAATCGCTCATAAAATTGTTGCCGAAAAGAATAATTCATGTCAGTAGCAAATCCCATGTTTTTAGAAATGGCCACTCAAACGAACTATTCTAAGAAAAAAAGTCTAAACCAACAAATTTAGTACTTAATCAGTTTCAAGAATACTTCGGCAGGTCTGCTTGAAGTTTCTTGAACTCTACGAAATCTACTGTGCCATGCATATTCCATTTAGTTTTACACGAAAATTTCAAAAAGGTTTCATTTATTTCTGGATTGTCAGTTTTTCCATAAAACTGCACGATTAGAGACAAGTCTGCGCCAGTCTACACCATCACCCACCCATTGCCGAGGAGAGCAAACTGTTTCCATCGCTCATTGTGTCAGTTAACATTTTCACTATCGTTATATCCATAATCATATATTTAGTTTTAACTCCTGTATTATCATCATTTCCTGAAATAATATGACGCTTCTACTGTGGAATAATACGAAAGGTGTATTTCATTATACTCACTGCAGATTCACAGGCGGTGGCTCAATCGGTAGAGAGTTGGCCTGCAGTCGTAACGGACCCGGGTTCAAATCCTGCTGGGGCAGGGAACAGTTTAAGGATTTGAATTTCATAAGTATCAGACTTTACTGATCTACTCGAAGACCCGCCGACATGTCGTAAAAATACCCCTGCTAATACCAATACACCAGTCTTGTGTGAGACAATCCTAGCATGTATTCAATATGAAGTGGTGACGGGTGGAGGTGTGTGGTACATAGGAGGACTACTGGGCCTTGAAATCAGGCTGTGAAGCATGTGCCTAGAGTCGGTCGCATAATATATATATATATATATATATATATATATATATATATATATATATATATATATATGGATGGGGTAATAAAAGAGGTACAAGATAGGGTAGTGGATGTTGGAGTGGCCCTGGTGAGAGAGGGTAGTGTTTGGAAACTCCCTGCACTGTTGTTTGCAGATGGTACTGTGTTGCTGGGCGAAGACGAAGGAGAGCTGCAAGGCTTGGTGGATGAGTTTGGGAGAGTGTGTAAGAAACGGAATCTAAAGGTGAATGTAGGGAAGAGTAAAGTGATGGTCTTTGAAAGAGGTGAAATCAGTGAATGTACAGCGAGGTTGGATGGTGAGGAATTGGAAAATGTGAGTACGTTTAAGTACTTGGGTAGTGTGATGAGTAAGGATGGAGGTTTGGAGGATGAAGTGCTTGAAAGGGTACAGCAGGGAAGAAAGGTTGCTGGTTCCTTGAAAGCAGTGATAAGAAGCAGGGAAGTGAACATGGAAGTGAAAAAGTTACTACATGACAGTTTGTGATACCAACTCTAACGTATGGAAGTGAAGCTTGGACGTTGCTGGAAGGACACAAGTCAAGAGTGAGAGCAGTGGGAATGAGTTATTTAAGAGGAGCCTGTGGAGTCACAGGGAGAGACAGGCTGACAAATGAGGATATAAAGGAGCGTTGTGGAGTGGATGTGGATGTGATAGGAAGCATTAGGAGGAACACACTGAGGTGGTTTGGCCATATGGAGAGGATGGAGGGTGAAAGACTGACGAAGAGAGTGTATGTGAGTGAGGTGGAGGGGGGAAGAGGGAGGGGGAGGCCGAGGATGAGATGGAGGGATGGGGTGGAGAGGTATTAGAAAGAGGGGGGTGTGAGTTGGGAGCAGGGCAGTGAAATGGCGGGGGACAGGGCGACGTGGAGGCGATTTGTTTGTGGCCACCCCGAACGGGATTGAGGCGTCTGGCAATAGATAGATAGATAGTTGGGTGGTAACCATTTAGTTCAATTGCAGGGTGGAGTGGAGCCTGTTATGGTGCCCCTGTAAACTGGATGGGGAGACGGAAATGCGATGTCCATCCAGAAACCAGACTTTCACACTACTCCCAGTGATTAGCTTTAATGAACTGTCAGCCGTAAGAGACCACTAGTTCATTGCACGGGATGGCCGTTCAGAGGTGGTTGCTTGCCTGCGGTTGATGGGTCTGCTTGGCCAGAGAGAACGAGGTTTATTAACAACAACGACAATCAACAGAGAAAAGTGAGACTTAGGATGCATTCACACTGAGACAGGAACCGAACATACGCAGATGCAAACTGTCTGATGATGTGAGTCAGGATGAAACACATGCGTATTACACCTCGTTTCACTGGCCATGTTCTGCAAAAAATGTTGTTTACTCTCGCATGCAATGTAGCTGCCACCGACAAATGGAATGACCAGAAAATGAACCAATGGAACGTACTTTTCTTCAATACTTTTTTCCCAACCTACTCGTACATGGTCTAACAATTTGCGGCAGTAGAAGTACCGGTACATTCTGGGATCTGTGTGAGTGCATCATTAGTCTGTGACCACACAGGAAGCGAACAGACTCTGGCGAATGCCAGTGTGAGGTTTTGCATTATCTCATAGAAGTGACCACTCAGGCATTAGGGGGTGTGGCCAAGTACGCTGACCTACGCAAGTCCATGTAGAAAGAATTGGTAATTACGAGTAACTCTTCTTACTTCAGATCACACTGGCCGTGATATAAGATGGATGTTGTGCTGTTCACAGCTTGCGTCTGACTAAACATGCTTAATTTGGGATGCATTCCATATCAATCCTGCTCTAGGCAGAGTTTCAACATTCTTTCACCCTTTGCCTCAACTTTATCTCTAAGATAAAGTACACAGACAGGGAAGTGAAAAGAACGTAGGAAACCATTTTCTTCGGAATAGAGCAGAATATAAGTGACAGTGTCTTAGCACAGTATTTTCTTTAGTGGTCAAGTATGACATCATCTCTCCCCCAAGTAGATTTTTATCGTCTTCTGAATAGGAAAAGACTGTTTTAGGATTTACATAAAAGACCACTCTTAAATAACATAAAATCATCTGACCGCAGCAAGAACATAATACATAGGAATTCCTTGCCTTCCTCTTTATCTTTCCTAATTTTAGCTACCAGTATCAGCTGAAGAGTTTGGTTGAAGGGTAAGAAACTTCTTCCTTACTGTTCTTGTCTTTTTCTAGATGTATATTAGACTGTTAACGGCATGAGCTAACCAGTCTACTGCAGTTATTGTGTTGTCTTATGACCTATTCTTCACCCACTTCAGGTATACATTCAGATTGATTCATGGTGGGCGGTAGGCGCTATGGTGTTCTCGTCCGTGGGGCTTGTGATGACGGGCGTGGTGGTGTGGGTGTTCCTGTCTCACCACAACACGCCTGTTGTTCGTGCGTCAGGCAGGGAGTTGTCTTACGTGCTGTTGTCCGGCATCTTCCTATGCTATGCCCTTACCTTCGTCTTCGTGCTCAAGGTAGGTGAATGGAGTATGATGTTTGGCCATCTTATCTAACGAACGATGATATATGCTTAAATTTTTTCATTATATTTTTTGTTATAAAGCATAGTGTTTTCTTAAGACTATGGTCTTGGTGCTGAAGAAAAACCCTTTCATGCGGTGGAAGCGATAAATCTGGGGAGGCTGTGATGTTCAGCGATAAAAATATCTTTCGTCTTCCTCACTCTCACTGGAAAGGGGAAAGGTGGAATGCAGGAGAAGGGAACCTTTGACTTGCGTTCATTGGGCTCAAGTCCAGATGAACCTGGGTTGCAGTAACAGCATCAATATTAATTTTTTCTTACCGGTGGTGGACAGTCGTCAGCTCATCGCAGACGAGATTTACTATTCAGTTATCATCAGGGATGGTCCGACTAAGGGGGGTGGGGTGGTGGTTTGAGGGTTGAGGGCTAATCGCAGCGCATGGCTCAGAGTTCTTAAATGTCCTCATAATTGGTCAAGAAGTTAAGCACGTTGTTTTTGCAATAAATAATGATGCTGGCAATTTAATCCAGTCAGCAGAAAAAATCTGTATTGATCTTCAATGACTGGTTTTACCATATATAAATTTTGCTTACCCCTCACTTAACGGGAGATTATTTGTTTTATTAAACTTCAACTCAAGCAGGATTTCTTAAAATGAAACCTTTAAGAACATAATTAACTTGTGGATGAAATAAGTATGTCAGTAATGACTGTTTTGTGCAAAACAAATTGAAACTTTGAGTATGTAACAAAAATGCATATATAATAATGAAAAAAAAATAAAAAAAAAAGAAAGCCTGCAACATGTTGTCCCAAAGACTATAGCAGAAGAAATTAAAAGTTTGACTTTTGAAACACTTTATTTTCTTTTCATTCCTAAGTAAAGAAGGGCAAATGTTCTAAAAGCACACTATATAAATTTTGGCAATTTTTATAATCCTCATCAGTTGGTCAAATATTATAACAGAGCCACTTGGTCAAAACTTAGGTTACCTCTTCCCCTTTAGCATCACAGATTTTTCGGGCCATCCCTGGACATCTGTGTTGGTGTGTGGAGTTAAGTGTTAGATCAGGTTATGGCCAGTCAAGTTGAGGCCAAAGTCAGATCATTGCAAGTCTTTCTGTTTTTGGACAGCCATCAACGGTGAGAAGTGCTGTTTAAACGTTTAATCATTAGTGGTGAATGCAGCGGTATGGTCTGGCATTGATTAGATACGGCCAGGACAGTTCAGGTTATATCAGATTCTAGGACCGACCGACAAGGAAAGCGGCAAAAATGTTTCAGTAGCTGTTTTTCAAGGAAGTAGAGGGTCAGAGAAAGAGCTAATTGATGATGGGAGGAAGAAAAAGTGCTGGAGCTTATCCAAAATGCACAGACAGTACTTCGAGGGTAGGGGACAAACGGTTAGAATGGCAAATTAAATCGCCTCTTTCCATCCAAATAACCCTTTGCAATGTGTCTGTTTTCCATTCCGGTGCATTCAATTGAGTGAATAATTATTTTAACTAGGCGCCACAATTATCATCTGCTTCGTTGGGTGAAAATGACTAACCGTATCAGAATTAATGAACTGGTAACAGATAAGTATTCCAAATCAGTTTGATGGTATCATTTTCAGCAACTCGCCCTATACCGTTATGCAAGATTCAGAATCTGTGTGTGTGTGTGTGTGTGTGTGTGTGTGTGTGTGTGTGTGTGTGTGTGTGTGTGTGTGTGTGTGTGTGTGTGTGTGTGTGTGTGTGTGTGTGTGTGTGTGTGTGTGTGTGTGTGTGTGTGTGTGTGTGTGTGTGTGTGTCTGTCTGTCTGTCTGTCTGTCTGTGTCTGTGTGTGTATGTGTGTACGCGTGCGCGTCTTGACTCCTCCTAGGCTAATTTATGGATTTGAATAAAGCTTTCCAGGTGAGTTCTTCTGGTTACTCAAAGTCTTCCAGTATATACCGTTTTCACCCATTATTTTCAAGGGGGTCAGCCCCCTCCCCCTCAACAGATTAAAGGCTCTCAGAAAATGTGAAAGGATGGCAGATATGGGTTTAATGTCTTCGTTCATGTTTCAGAGAAATCTTCTTCCTAATGTGATATTTGGAAAGTGTAGCCATCTCCCAGTGACTGGTGAGAGGGTCAGCCCCCCTTCCCCAAAATAAAGGCGATCAGATAAAGGGAAAAGTAAACACATGAATTTCAGTGAAACTGCTTACGTTAGTTTGTCTGGTTCCTTGATAATGTCTTCCACAATATGTAAGCTTTCACCATTATTCATATGGGGGTCAGTCCCCCTCCAAAAATTATAAAGATTCATACTAGGGGAAGGAAGCCAAATATTGCTTTGATAAGTTTGATAAATTAATACATATTCTTTTTTAAAATAACAGAACACGAAGGAAAAACAAATTAAGAAACAAAATAATCTATATCCCAGAAAACAGGTGTCCTTAATTCATAAAAAGTCTGTAACAGTTGGACCTAACAGCTGCAGATTGAGATTTTGGAGGAGACCACTTTGGGGAAGCGAGTTCCAAAGAGATGCAGTTCAGGGAATAAAAGAATTCTGATAAGCATTAGTTCTGCAAAATGGCAGTGTGACAGTCCAGTCATGAGCGCTACCAGATGCCGATGTAGCACGTGGGAACGCATGGAGAGGTGGCACAATGGATGCTTTTCGTCCGAGCATTAACCACAGAAGTATCTATTAAAAAATGCAAGAGAGGCAACATTCCTTCTTACCTGAAGGTAGGTACTTCATTTGTAATAATAGGGCTATTAATAATTCTAACAGCCTTGTTCTGAAATTATCTAGTTGTTTTAGTGCCACCTCTCCAAATCCATTCCACAAGAGTGGCCAATATTCCAGATGGGAGTGCACATGACTTATAAATTGCAGCTATTTGCACATCAGTGAAGAAGTTACGGATTCTGTACAAGGATACAAGTTTCTCAGAAACAGTTTTAGCAAGTGCTCTAATATGTAAGGTCTAGCTGAGGGTATTGTTAAGTGCAACACCGAGAATTTCAATATTTTTAGAGATAGGAATATTAGTAGCATTGATGATATTAGAGGAATTAGGCAATATCTGTCTATAGTAAATTGTATGTATTTGGTTTTACTAGCATTAAATGAGACAATGTTATTTTGTCCCATTCAGTGATCTTAGATAAGTCTTGATTTATGGGAACTGCTGTACTAAGTTGTGAGTTAGAGATACTTTTTTCTTATGCGAGAAAGAAGGAACCAAAGGCCACGAGCCCGCAAAAACTGTTCCTTGCAAGAGAAAAGCAAAATGCAAGAGAGAACCAAATTCAACATCCGATCATTTCAAGATGCCTGGACACACTGAATTTGAAAGACTGGAGATCATAGGAAGCAGGAAATACAGACAGAGGGAGACAGTTCCAGAGTTGACCTGTTGCAGAAATGAAGGACTGGGAGTAACGGTTAACTTTTGCATTAGAGAGTTGGACAGAAAAGAGATGAGAGTTTGCTGCTAGTCGGGTGCTACGCGCCCATCGTAGAGGTGGAGGGATGCATGCAGGCAGTTCAGAGAAACGGTGACCACTGAACCAGTGATAGAAAAGAGATAAAGATACAACAGTGCGGCGAAGAGACAGAGGTTGAAGAAGTCAGTAAGAGGAAGAGAGTTAATGAGACGAAATGTCTTTGACTCCACCCTATTGAGAAGAGCTGTATGTGGGGAACCTCCCCACACATGAGAGTTGTACTCCACACAGGGGTGGATAAAACCCATGTATAGAGTCAACAATTGTGCACGGATAAAGAAGGAACAGAGTCGGCTTAGCACACCTAATCTCTTGGATGCAGATTTTACAAGAGATGTACTATGATCTTTCCAAGATAAGTCACGAGCAAATTAAACCCCAAGCATGTTCAAGAATGATGCAGGATTAAGCTGAATATTATTAAACATTAGTGGGTGTACCTGTGGAAGATTTTGTGGGGTTGATAGGTGTAAGAACTGAGTCTTTGATACATTAAAAACAACAAGATTATTTTTACCCCAGTCAGAGATATGAGCCAATTCAAGACATTATGTGTGCCATAGCCTCATCCCTCGTTTGTTGAACCAACTGCTGAGATGGGCGTTGCAGGAACCGAATGGAAAGGTGAAGGGTGGAGTCATCGGTGTATGAGTGGATAGGGTTAGATGTACAGCTTAGAAGGTCATTGATGAATAAAAGGAAGAGAGTGGGTGATAGGATAGAGCCCTGAGGAACACCACAGTTGATAGATCTAGGAGAAGAACGATGGCCGTCTACAACAGCGGCTACAGAACGACCAGAAAGGAAGCTAGAGATGAAGACACAGAAAGAAGGATAGAAACCGTTAGAGGGCAGTTTGGAAATTAAAGATTTATGCCAGACTTGATCGAAAGCTTTTGAGATGTCAAGTGCAATGGCATAGCTTTCGCCAAAGTCCCGAAAGGAGGATGACCAGGAGTCTGAAAGGTAGATGAGAAGATCGCCAGTGGAGCGTCCCTGACGGAACTCGTACTGACGATCAGAAAGAAGGTTGTGATAGGAAAGATGCTTTGAAGTTTTTCTATTAAGAATTGACCCGAAAACTTTTGAGATACAGGATGTTAAAGCAATTAGACGATAGTTAGAGGGTTGGGAATGGTCACCCTTCTTTGAGACTGGCTGAATGAGAGCAAACCTCCAGCAAAGAAGGAAAATTACAAGCTGATAGACAAAGGCGAAAGAGTTTACCTATGCAGGGTGTAAGCACAGAAGCACAGTTCTTGAGAACAACAGGAGGGACTCCTTCAGGCTCATGTGTCTTGTAAGTACTTAGGCCAGTGATGGCAGAAAATATATCAGCTGAAGAAATTTTAATGTCAGCCATGAGGAAGTCAGAGGGGGGAAGGGATGGAGGAACAGCACTGGAATCGTCTAAGATGGAATTGGAGGAGAAAGTCTGAGCAAAGAGATCTGCTTTATCAGTAGAAGAAATAGCTACAGAGCCATCAGAGTAAAAAAGAGGAGGGAAGGGTGATGACGTATAGTTGTTAGAAAGGTTTTTGGCAAGGTGCCAGAAGGAGAGGGAAGAATTCGAGTTGGAGAGTTGAGAGCATTTAGTACGGATGAAATTATTTTTAGCAGAGTGAAGAACAGACTTAGCATGATTCCGGGCAGAAACATAAAAAAGATGTGATTCAGGGGTGGGTTGGCTCTGGTACCTTTTATAGGCCCTCTCCTTGTTGCAGACAGCATTAGAACAAGCGTGATTAAAGCAAGGTTTTCTTGCATTAGTCAAAGGATATGAGAAAGGAATGTATGCTTCCATGCCTGAGAGAATAACCTACGCAATGTGCAAGGCACACTCAGATGGCTCCCAGCCGTGGAAGCAATAATCATTCCTTGGAAAATCAATGAAGTACCTGCCTGAGGGCCTCCCAATCCGCTGCTCCAAAATGCCACAGACAACGTTTCTTTGGAGGGTCCACAAGGCATACTAGAGCGATAGGACAGGTTAAGGTGATAAGGTTGTGATCGGAGGAGCCCAACAGAGAGAAAAGATTAACAGTGTTAGCAGAAGGATTAGTTGTAAGGAAGAGGTCAAGTATGTTGGAGCTCTGCCCAAGGCAGTCAGGGATACTGGTAGGGTGCTGTACAAGCTGCTGTAGGTCATTAAGGATAGAAAAGGTGTAGGCTTGTTCACCAGGTGGATCAGTGAAAGGAGAGGAGAGCCAAAGGTGGTGGTGAATATTGAAATCTCCTAGAATGGAGGTTTCAGAGAAAGGAGAAATGGATAGAATGTGTTCCATTGTACAAGAAGATAGTCAAAGAGTTTTTGATAGTCAGTAGAATTAGGAGATAAGTAAACAACGCAGATATATTTAGTCAGAGAATGACAGGAAAGCCGAAGCCAGAGTGTAGAGAATTCAGAAGAATCGAGTTCAAGAACACGAGAGCAAGATAAGTCGTTGCATACATATACACAACTGCCACCTTTGGCTTTGAAATGAGTGTAGAGAAAGTAGGAGGAAACAGAAAAGGGTTTGCTGAACTTCGTGAATGGGTGTTTAAGTGCGAATGAATTATATAGTGTTGAGTCATCCCCACATGCATGGATGAGATTATGGGTGTCAGATAAGATATCATTATTATGAATTAGGAATAGGGTTGGGGCCAGAACTGATCCTTGTGCACGCTGGCATTAATCAAGTGGAAACTGGAATATACATCATTTACTTTAACTTTTATCTTTCGGGCACTGAGATAATTTATGAGGAATTCAGATGTTAGGCCATAGCAAGGGAGATTGGATAGCAGGGAAAGGTGCCATACTGTCAAAAGCATTAGAAATATCAAGTGCTACTGCATGAGTTTCTCCATGTTGGTCAATTGACTGAAGGATGGTATGCAACAGGAGAATGATTATATCAATTGTGGGTCTTTCCAGGCGAAAACCATACTATCACTAATTAAATGGTTATATTCAAGATGTTCAACTATGTTCTTATTAATTACATTCAAATACTTAACCAAGACAAGATATGATAGTGATTGGTCTGAAATCAGAGAGGTCAGAGGAACTTCCTTTCTTCGGAATTGGGTGGATATTGGCTACTTTCCAAGACTCAGGAAATGAAGAAATACGTATGCATAGTCTGAATAATGTAGCTAGAACAGGAGCAAGTTCAGGGGAACACTTTTTCAAAGCAATTGGTTGTATTTTATTTGGACGTGAGGATAGTGCTGTAAATCTGCGAGCTAAAAGCCGGATACCGTAATATCGGTATCTGTATCGGAGGGGAAAAATTACCCGATAATCGGAATCGTATCGGAATCTACTGTATAATGACAAAAAGTATACACAGTAGATGTTTGTTTTACCCAATAACCCTAGACGCTGGTACTTATTTCTCCATCATTTTAGGAATCAACTAAGGGTGTAGTTATTTTTCAAAGAGACGGTCGTATTCCACATTCTATTGACTGTTGAAAATGGTAAAATACAAGAACTAAAACATACAGAATATTTAAAACATAATATTGTATCGCTTGGTTAGAAAGAATCTCGAAACAAATATCTAGCCAGCAGCCTTAAGTCATGGAGCTGTGGCAGACAGGTATAAACTTGCGAGTCAGACGGTACACACACACACACACACACACACACACTGGCGGTGTTCCATCAATGGTGTGACTTAGGTTTTATGTTTACTTTTGATGATACAAGAGCTGTGAACAGAAATTCAATTTCTTTTCATTTTTTTTTTATTCATAATCTTAAGTAAAATGTGTATAGTCAAATCATGTACAGAATTCAGTTATTGCTGCTGTTCAGAAATTTATTGCTAAATTTGGCGATACTTGCAAATCTAGTTTTGTTTAGCTGAAGTGAAAAAAAAAAAATCCTGGTACTGAAACTACTGTAGTGTATTTTAATATATTAAATTACATCAAAATATCGTAATTCCTATTGCTTTATTATTCGGATTTTTATTTTTAAGAAGTATAAAATGAAAAATGTACTATACCTGTATATAATAAAATGTTATTAACACATACTTTAACTCATAAGCAAATAATGTCATTGTTGCTCGGCAAATAATAGTAAACATAGAGCACATACCGTAACGTTTCAGGGTCTCTAAACGTACACGCCATGCACACATTAGAGTAGAAAAATAGCAAACACATAACTTTGTAGCTTCTAAATCTATGCCATATCATGGTAATTAATGAAATGAGATGCATAACATATGTAAGGTTCTTGTCATATCCCCCCAAAAGAAAATACAGTATATTTTTATACTGGAAAGTACCATATGTAAGATTTTGGCTGGCCAACCATTAGTCATAAAATGATACAACATATATACTCAAAAGTAACAATTTGATCATCAGCCAGCTGAGGAGAAATGGATCTGCTTTAATCCCAGAGACTGAATCTAGCACATTAATGGTCAGTGGTACTCAAAGACTGTTCCTCATCTATCTATCTATCTATCTATCTATATATGGAGCCTCTGTGGTAGTGGCAAAGTATGCGTTTTGTACACAGAAGAACGAGGGTTCGCGCCCCGCCAGGGTAATAATCTTTGGGAACGTTCTTCAGGCCACATACTTCATTGGCGGAAACAAGGGGTGCTGTGGTTGAACCAGTGTCGCATACTGTAAAGTATGCTTGCACCCATTCGGCTTCCGCGGGCCGATTACACTTGGTTCACAGACTACACACACATCCAAAGCCACTCCAACACTACAGTTACACTTACAAGCACTTCTCACCCTACATACAATCTCTGCTAGACATCCTAAGCCACTTGGTAGAGATACATTGGCTGTATCGTCTCCACTTCGGTCGGGATAGGCCGGTCCTGCAGTGGGCACTCAAACAGCTGATGAGATGATATATGTATATATATATATATATATATATATATATATATATATATATATATATATATATATATATATATATATAGATAGATAGATAGACAGATAGATAGATATAGACAGATAGATAGATAGATAGAGATACAGATAATATATATATATATATCATCATCATCATCAGCCATAACTAGTCCACTGCTGAACAAAGGCCTCCCCCAACGTTTTCCACGAATTCCTTGACTGAGCCAATCTTTGCCAAGTTTTCCCTGCAAATTTCTGTCTCATTTCTCCATCGCCTGTTTGGCCATTTTCTGCTACGCTTACAATCTCTTGGTGTCCAGTCAGTCAGCCTCTTGTTCCATCGGTTATCCCTTATTCTTGCTATATGGCCTGCCCACCTCCATTTCTGTTCTTTTATAACTTCTATAATATCTTTGACTTTAGTCTGCTCTCTTACCCAGGTTGATCTTTTCCTGTTGCTTAAAGAGGTTCCGAACATTGACCTTTCCATTGCTCTCTGAGAACGGATTAATTTATTTTCCATTGATTTTGTCAGTTTCCAGGTCTCACAACCATACGTCATGGCTGGAATTATGCATTTGTTATATACTTTTCGTTTCATACAAACTGGCAAGCTACTTTTCATAATGTCTCAATGTTTACCGAAAGCTTTTCATCCAATTGTAATCCGTCTTTTTATTTCGCTATCATGATCTTTCGTTAATTTTAGTATTTGTCCCAAGTAGTTGTCCTCGTCAACTTCTTCAAGAATTTCATCGCTTATTCTGATGATGCTCTTTGGTGTTCGTGAATTAAACTTTAGTTTAACTCCGGTTCATCTTCAGTCCTACTTTCAGACTTTCTCTGTTCAGGTCGTTTAACATTTCTTGCAATGCCTCCGCTGTTTCCGAGATTAGGACAATGTCATCTGCATATCTTAAAAGGTTTAGCTTTTCCCCATCTATGTTTACTCCTTTGTTTTCCCAGTCTAGCTTTCTTTAAATACTTTCTAGGCATGCTGTAAATAATTTTGGTGAAATTGTATCTCCCTGACGCACCCCCTTCTCAATCTAAATTTTTTCCGAGTCCTTATGTAATTTAACTGTAGCAGTTCCCTCATTATATATGATTTCGAGCAGTTTAACAGTGTTTTCATTCACTCCTTGTTCTCGCAATGAATTTATAATTGCTGTGTGTTCCACTGAATCAAAAGCCTTTTCGTAATCAACAAAACTTAAGCACAGCGGTTTATTATATTCTGTAGTTTTCTCAATTAGCTGATTCATTGTGTTAGATGATCAGTGGTCGAATACCCACTTCGGAATCCAGCCTTTTCACGAGGTTGATTTTCCTCCAAAATTGTTGCTATTCTGTTCGTAAGGACTTCAGTGAAAAGTTTGAAAATGACTGATAATAAGCTAATGGGTCTATAGTTACTAAGTTCTTTTGAGTCAACTTTTTTGTAGAGTATAATAACTATTGCATTACACCATGTTTCAGGAATTTTCTTTTGTTTTATACAGCGGGTAAATAAGTGAGCAAGCCTATTTTGTACTTCTACTCCTGCATCCAACAGTATATCTGTTACTGTTCCATCTTCTCCCGGAGCCTTCCCTCTTTTCATATTTTTAAGACAAATATATACATCGTCTGGTGTTACCTCAGGTATTTCACTTGTGTCAACTGAAAAGTTAGCTTTTGGTATTACTTTCTTTGATGCATACAGTTCTTTGTAAAATTCTTCAACTCTCTTCGCCATTTTATCTCAGCATTTAATGTTTTCACCGTTTTTTTTTTTCTTTCAGTGATGTCATTTGTTGCTTTCCTACTGCCATTTTACTTCGGACTTGTTTCAGACTTTTTCCATTTTTGATGGTTTCTTTGATCTGATCCATGTTTCTCTTTCTTTTTTCTTCTCTTTGTCTTTTGTTGATAAGCTTATTTAATTCCGCTCGTTCTGTTTCATCATTGTTTTAACTCATTTTCTTTCTTTTTTTCATTAGCTCGAGTGTCTTTTCTGAATATTTCTTGGCTTTGGTTGTATTAGGTTTTCCTACTACCACCGCTGATTCTCTTAACACTTTTGTTAGTCTGTCATTCAGCTCATCAGTGCCACATTCAGCATTACTTAGAGCAGCGTCTCTTAACCTTTTCCGACCTCAGCACCCCCCTTGTAATAAGGTCTCAGTCAAGCACCCCTCTATATCTGGTTACTGGGACTGCAGTTGCTACACTATTGCAGGGTTAAAGTAAAGTGAAGTACTGCCTGTCAGTTTATCTTATACTGTCTCAAAAAAAAAAAAAAAAAAAAAAAAAAAAAAAAAAAAAAAAAGGATGCCAATACTAAGCAAATCCAGTAAGAAAAAATATAATGCAGCATTTTCCAGCACCCCCTAAAATTGATTTCAGCACCCCCTGGGGGTGCTAGCACCCCAGGTTAAGAAACCCTGACTTAGAGCCTGAAATATATTCCTTAATTCCAAGTGAAAGGCTGCTTTGTTTTCGTTTACTATTATTGGGCATATCTTTTTACCTTTAATCATTTTCTTTCTTTCACTTCTGAAATTGAATCTGGCTGTGCAACTCACCATTCTGTGATCACTACCTGTATTTACTTTGTTGATAACTGTGACATTTGTGATCGTGTTATTCTTATCTGCTATAATGAAGTCTATTTCATTCTTTGTTTCTCCATTTGGGCGTCTCCAGGCCCACTTTCTCCCTGTTCTTTTGTGGAAGAATGTGTTCATTGTTCTCAACTTAAACATTTCAGCAAGATTTACCAGCATTTCTCCTCTTTCATTCCTTTCTACCACTGCAAAAACATTCTTCTCCAATTTTCGACTTCCCAACTCTTGCATTGAAGTCTCCCATGAGAATAGTATACGTTGTCTTTTCTTCTTCCATAATCTGGGAAATGTCATCATAGGATGTTTCTATTTCTTCATCTGGGCTTTGAGAAGTTGGTGCATATACTTGTATTACTTTCAGGGTATATTTTTTGCACAGTCTAATGACAACAAATGCTGCTCTGTCAGATACACTGCAGAATTTAACAATGTTGTCTGCAAGATTTCTGTTAATTAGAAATCCTACACCACTAAGTCTTTCATTTTCCCGTCCTCTGTAGTAAAATAGGTGGTTGCTGTCTTCGAGATGAATTACTTTTTTTTCTTTTCTGTGGATCTCACTCAAACCTACAATATCCCAACTAATGTTTTCCAGTTTTATCATTAGGTTATCAAGTTTGTAATCTTCTGCAAAGCTTCTTACATTGTATGCATAGATCTTCATAGATTTCAATTTGTTTAATATCCATGAGTCTAATTTTCCAACACAGTGCTTATTCACTTTCGGTGGCACACTGTCCATAAGCACAGGAGGCAGTGCGGTTGGACCTTTAGTAGACGATGATCCAACAGGAACGCCCATCAAATCATTTGCAATAGAACTCATGTTTGGTTGGGAGGATTGTGGCAAATAATCTCACCTCCCTGCCACAGTTTCTGGTGAGATGTAATTTTTTGCCACCTTTTTCGTTATATTCGGTGGAGCCCTATATATCTATAGGGGGTCCCATGGTCCGCGCCGTCTAAGACAGTACCTTGTATATCTACAAGGCCTTCCCCTATCCGCCACCCGGGGACGAGCCAGGTAGCAGTGGGATCCTGCCCATGGATGTATATTATATCTATTAATCTATCTATGTATGATATATATATATGTGAATATATATATTAGAGAGAGAGAGAGAGAGAGAGACATGAGGAACAGTCCTTGACTATAATATATATATACTGTACAGTATATATATATATATATATATATATATATATATATATATACCTAGGCTGCTTCCCCCAAGGAAAGGGAGGTAGCCGAGACAGGACGACACACTCCCCATTTACTCATCCATTCAAACACATTCATTCGCATCTTAGCCCCAAAGGGGAGAACGGACAGATCCTCACCGCACCACACCGCACAAGGGTCAACTGTGCAATGCAATCAGTGACATCTGCAGCAGGGCCCGACAGCAGAGCTGGTTTACCCCTGCCACATCATAACAGACTCATCCCCTTACCCGCACCTGACCTAAAAAACCTGATCAGACCAGATGCAGGAGAGTATCCCCTCAGGGCTGCGTCATCACTTATTCATTCACAATTTCTCTCCATTTATTTGTCACGCACAGCCACTCTTCCTTGCTCAACAGACATCCCTTTCGCATCCAGCTCTCTTTTCACACTGTCCATCCATCCTATTCGTGGTCTTCCTCTCAGCCTTACACCTCTCACATCAGATCTAGTTATCTTTTTCACCAATCGCTCATTATCCATTCTCTCCATATGCCCAAACCATTGCAACACCCTCTGCTCAACTCTACCAGCCATCTCCCGAACACCTCCAGTTCTCCTTCGCACTTCATCATTCTGCACTCGATCCATACGCGTCACTCCACACATACTCCTCAGACACCTCATCTCCATTACATTCAAACTTTTCCTCTCTGCTACACCCATATTCCATGTTTCAGCCCCATATAATGCAGTCGGTACCACAACACCTCATACAGCCTTCTCTTTACAGCCATTCTAAGCGAACGACATCTAAACACTTTTTTCATTCCTCCCAGCACCTTTCCTACTTCATTTATTCTAAACTTCACTTCTGCATCTATTCTTCCATCCACAGCAACATGTGACCCTAGATATTTAAAAACTCTTCTTCCTCAAGCAACTCGCCATTCAAAACTATATTCATCCCCCTACCATCTACCAACCTCGTACACTTCATCACTTTACTCTTATTCTCATTTACTTTCAATTTCCTCCTTTCATACACCATTCCAAACTCCTCTACCAACTGTCTCAATCTCTCGAATCAGCCACCAGTGCAGTATCATCTGCAAACAGCAGCTGCTTCAGATTCCACTCTCCACCATCAACATTCACCAGACTCAGACCTCCACCTAAAACTCTTGCATTCACCTCCCTTACAACACCATCCATGTAAATATTAAACAACCAAGACGAGATCACACATCCCTGTCGCAGCTCCACTCTCACAGGAAACCAATCACTCACAGCATTTCCCACTCTTACACACGCTGTACTACAATTTCATAAAAACTTTTCACACCTTTTAGTAACCTACCATCAAGTCCATTCAATCTTAAAACAGTCCACAAAGCCTCCCTATCAGTTCTATCATACGCTTTCTCTAAATCCATAAATGACCAAAACACATCCTTGCCTTTCGCTAAATACTTTTCACACACTTGTCTCACCGCAAACACCTGATCCACGCATCCCCTCCCTCTCCTAAAGCCACACTGCTCATCACCAATCACTCCCTCTGTACCCTCTCTAACTCTCATAATTAACACTCTACCATACACCTTACCTACAACACTCAACATTTATTTATATTAGAGAGAGAGAGAGAGAGAGAGAGAGAGAGATGAGGAACTGTCCTTGACTATATATATATATATATACACACACACACACACACACACACACACACACACACACACACACACACACACACAAACACTACAGACACACACACACACACACACACACACACAAACACTACAGACACACACGACAACCAAACAGCAAACCTTGTACTCACAGCACAGTAATGAAGAAGCATCGGCAAGATCTATATGTAACGTTTTTCTATCAATTAAAGGATTGTTTCACTGTAGAAACGAGCTTAAACAAAGCTGTCTGATGTCGTTCATATCCTAGTCTCAAGAGTTAGTCTACACTTACTGGTCCCATCTGCTGACTTCTTTCTTATTAGATGCAGTTAATCACTTTGTGTAGACCACAGGTTGAAGAGTAATTCCAAACATTGCGACTAGATAGAGAATATAAAAACTAATGGATGCAGGCAGTTCTTGGTTTATTTTGACAGCTTGTGTACGCTGCATACGCACATAGACCCAGTCACCACACATACACAACACCAGGACGCGGAATACCTCACTCTGAACTCGTTGCTCTCTTTCAGTTCTTTTCTCACTTTTCTCCTTCCCCATCTACCAACTTATTATAATGAACCTTCAATAGTTTTCAGTAAGACTATTAAACTACAAAACGGTGACAGGGTAAGAGCATTCACACAGAATCGGGCAAAACAACGAACGAAATCTTCAGTAATTAACCCATTAATGACGATAATTATCTATCTGTCTATATACATAGGCTGCTTCCCCCAAGGAAAGGGGATAAATGAACGCAAATTTTGCTAGAAAAGTTCAATATTGACTCCATTATAATTGTATGTAGTTGTTTCCCTCCGTCTGTATTTCCTACTTCCTATGATCTCCAGTCTTTCAGATGCAGTGTGTCCAGGCATCTCGAAATGATTGCATCTTGAATTTCGCTTTCTCTTGTATTTTGTTTCTCTCTTGGAAGGAACAACAATTGCGGCCTCGCGGCCTTTGGTTCCTTCTTCCTCGCATAAATAAATATATATATATATATATATATATATATATAATTATATATATATATAAATTTATATATATATATATATATATATAAAGTTAACTTTTTTGGAGTGGCAGGATTTCCTGCCACTAGGCAGTGAAATGAATAAAAACTGCTCCGCTCTGACAAAAAACACCATAACTAAAAGGAAACTTTCATTTTCGACTCTTACACACTATCTGTCTATCTATATACCTAGGCTGCTTCCCCCAAGGAAAGGGAGATAGCCGAGACAGGACGACACACTACCCATTTACTCATCCATTCAAACACATTCATTCGCATCTTAGCCCCAAAGGGGAGAACGGACAGATCCTCACCGCACCACACCGCACAAGGGTCAACTGCGCAATGCAATCAGTGACATCCGCAGCAGGGCCCGACAGCAGAACTGGTTTACCCCTGCCACATCATAACAGACCCATCCCCTTACCCGCACCTGACCTGACTAGCTGATCAGACCAAATGCGGGAGAATATCCCCACAGGGCTGCGTCATCACTTATTCATTCACAATTTCTCTCCATTTATTTCTGTCACGCACAGCCACTCTTCCTTGCTCAACAGACATCCCTCTCGCATCCAGCGCTTTCTTCACACTGTCCATCCATCCTATTTGTGGTCTTCCTCTCAGCCTTACACCTGTGACATCAGATCTAGTTATCTTTTTCACCAATTGCTCATTATCCATTCTCTCCATATGCCCAAACCATCGCAACACCCTCTGCTCAACTCTACCAGCCATCTCCTGAACAACTCCAGTTCTCCTTCGCACTTCATCATTTCGCACCCGATCCATACGCGTCACTCCACACATACTCCTCAGATACCTCATCTCCTTTACATTCAAACTTTTCCTCTCTGCTACACCCATATTCCATGTTTCAGCCCCATATAATGCAGTCAGTACCACAACACCCTCATACAGCCTTCTCTTTACATCCATTCTAAGTGAACGACATCTAAACACTTTTTTCATTCCTCCCAGCATCTTTCCTACTTCATTTATTCTAAACTTCACTTCTGCATCTATTCTTCCATCCATAGCAACATGTGACCCTAGATATTTAAAACAATCTACCTCCTCAAGCAACTCACCATTCAAAACTATATTCATCTCCCTACCCTCTATCAACCTCGTACACTTCATCACTTTACTCTTATTCTCATTTACTTTCAATTTCCTCCTTTCACACACCCTTCCAAACTCCTCTACCAACTGTCTCAATCTCTCCTCTGAATCAGTCACCAGTGCAGTATCATCTGCAAACAGCAGCTGCTTCAGATTCCACTCTCCACCATCAACATTCACCAGACTCAGACCTCCACCTAAAACTCTTGCATTCACCTCCCTTACAACACCATCCATGTAAATATCAAACAACCAAGGCGACATCACACATCCCTGTCGCAGCCCCACTCTCACGGGAAACCAATCACTCACAGCATTTCCCACTCTTACACACGCTCTACTATTTACATAAAAACTTTTCACCCCTTTTAGTAACCTACACACACAGATAGATATATCAATACTAACCTTATAATATATAATAACATACATATTCACTTGTTAGGCTATATAGTAATGATAATCAAGAAAAAAGGTAATAATTGTTTTTCGCCCCTTGATGTGTACCATACACGAAAAAACAAGGCTTACCTGTCATACATTATATAACCAGATTGTTAGGATGTATCTTTTTGCTATGTTTTCAGCCTCTCTTCCTTACTCTGTTCACTCATTTACCGTACTATAGTAGCGGTGCACGACTCTGAGGTTTTCATTATCATACCTGGCACTCTACCATTCAAAAGTGCGTCCGATTTCGTATCATATTATACACGAATCATAATATTATGCACGAATATAATATACTCGAATAGTATTATACACGAACATATTATTATACACAAATCATATTATACATGAAATCAGACGCATGTGTGAATGGTAGGTTGTCAGAGCACGATAATAACAACCTCAGAGTCGTGCGCCGCGACTATAGAAGTAGGGGTAGGCAGCCCCGTCCAGGGAAGTTCTACCGCCAAGGTAACGGGAGACTCAAGGAATAACCTGGATTCCATTTTATCTCCTAGGCCTTGGTAGCTGGTTATACATCATTCTGCCTCACACATCAGAGGGCATCAGGCTGCCCTCCTTACACAATGCACACATCCACATTATATCACATTGCCTTAAACCAGCTATCCTTTCTCCATATAACACCGATCTTGTCATTACATATTATATACATTCCACAACACATCCCTCCCCCCCCCATAAAAAAAAATTATGGCTGCTGCAGTACTAGGATTTATTGCGATGGTTTCTCGGATGACCACCACCGGCAGGATAGGGTCGTCTGCACAGGGCCTTCCTGGTCGTCATCAAGCGACTGTGCCACCCCAAAACTGCTCGTCAGTACAGTAAAATTTTCTTCTGCAATATTGGAGGACTTCACTCCAGCATCAACTCTGTTCACAATTTCCTCCAGTTTGAATCCGCAGATCTTCTATTTTTGACAGAGACTCAGGTAAGCTCCATCTCTGATTTAGCTAGATTTAATTTTTACTGGTTATATCTTGATTCAAAATTTCAGACCCAAAGGAGGCGTACATTGCCTTGCTAAATCAGAAATTGCCCTGGAGGAGATTACTAAATTAAATTGTCCTTATTTCGACTATTCTATATACCAATCAAATTATTTTGGTGAAATTAAGTATTTCTGTTGTGTTTATTGTTCCCCTACTGCCCCTCCAGAGCTGAGTTTATTTGACTATCTGTCTTCACAAGTAAGTGTCCTCAACATAAATATTGCATCAGAAATTACTATCCTCAGTGATTTTAATGTCCATAATGTTGAATGGCTCATTATTCAGTCAGAACTGATGACTCTGTTCTTGAATGTGAGCTATTTGCAGACTCATTTAATCTCATCCAGTTAGTCAGTCAACCTACCCGTGTACCAGACAACCCCAATCAAAATCCCCACCTATTGGACTTGTTTCTAACAACCAGTTCAGATGCTTATAATGCCAAAGTGAGGTCCCCCCTCGGATCCACTGATCATTGTCTGATACCAGTTCCGCACCCACCACACCCTCCTGCTCTGAACCTGTCGTGGTGACTAAATGACACTGCAACAGGACAAACTGGGAGGGTTTCCAAAATTTTTTCATGGATGTTCCTTGGACCTCCTTTTTCTCTCAAGATGCAAGCTCTACATTGGGCCACATATAGGATTTCATTTAAATCGGCATGGAAACATTCATTCCCCATCATAGTTACAGAAAAAGATGAAATTCACCTAAATGGTTTGAGCAAAATTGTGCTAGAGTAACAGAACCACAATTGTGCGAGAATAACAGAACATAAAACAACAGCCTATGATACTTATACAAGGACCAAAACTAAGGAAGTCTTTAACTATTATAGAAACAACAGCAACCATGCCAAAACTCTTATCAATATTTCTAAATCAAACTTTCATATTAGACAAGCTAACAAACTACTAAAAAGCCCAAATGATAACAAATTAGTCTGGTCCACCTTAATTCATTCAAATCTAATTTCACTACCACGTCTTCAATTTCACCGTTACAGTCCCTCAATGGAAATCTAGTACGTGACCCACGTGGAAAAGTCAACCATCTTGTTGATATTTTTTCAACAAGCTCAATCGTAAATACAGAAAAATATAATATTCCTGTAATTGATTTTGATTCCCCTCAAATACCCCCTTTCAAGATTCACACAAGATACGTATGAGCTGTATTACAGAATCTCTCAGTAGACAAAGCTACTGGTCCAGATGAAATTCCCTCAATAGTACTTAAAATTTGCTCCCCAGTGTTGGATCCTGTATTGGCAAAATTTTTCCGCTCATGCATCTGTACCTCAAGTTTTCCAGCCTCTTGGAAAGAAGCAAATATCCATCCTGTTCGCAAATGGAGGGCCACTTTTGATCCTTCAAACTATAGACCAATCACAATAACTTCTGTTCTCGGTAAAGTTTTTGAGACACTAATAAACAAGTACATACTGTAGTCAAGCTCCTAGAAATCAATAAATTAATCAATGATTGGCAGTAGGGATTTAGACAAGAACGTTAAACTGTAGACATTCTTTGCCTTCTTACCCATCAGATTAACAAAACAATAGACCAACATGGTGAAACACACATAATAGCACCTGATACTTCAGAAGCATTTGACAGAGTATGGTACTGGGCCATATTGTCCAGGATGTCACAGTATGACCGTGCATCACTGGTTCCTCCTGTAATTTCTTATCTTCATAATCGAAAAATAGATGGAATTAGTTCCCAGTTTTATTCCATAAATACTGGCATACCTCAGGGATCAGCTTTGGCCCCAACCCTCTTTCTCATTCATATAAATGACCTCCTATCTGTCACTCACAACCCAATACACTCTTATGCTGATGACTCGACACTTCATAGTTCCTTCATATTTAGTACCTCCTTTACACAATGTGATATTATTAATTCACATATAAACACAGCAGTTTCTCTGAATCAGGACCTCTGTAAAATTAATCAATGGGACAAACATATTTGGTCTCAATGCTCAGAAAACCCCCACATATTTTTAAATGATGCCAGTATCCCATATCCACTACAATTGATATCCTAGGTGTCACACTAAACACCAACCTAAGCTGCACAGCTTATGTTACATCCCTTGCTAAAAAATTGTGACATGTACAGAGTACGTGAATTCTACACTGACGAGCAGTTGGCCACAATATACAAGAGTCATGTGCGTTCTCAGAGCGACTACTGTTCACCACTTTGGAGTGGATGTGGAGCGGTTGCATTGAGGCAGTTGGACAAAATTCAAAATATAGCATTAGATTAATCAACAATCCTGCCGTTACGCACGACTTTCCTCCATTATCAGTACGTAGAGATGTTGCTTCTTTAGCATTATTTTACATTTTACCGTAAGTGCTCTGACGAACTTGCTTCAATTGTGCCTCCACTTTACATTTTCTCTCGAAATACTCTGACAACTGGGAGCGCCCGTGAACTCACACTCTCTGCCCCGCAATGCAGAACCTCTGCTTATCAAAATTCTTTTATCCCCAGAACTACTACTTTCTGGAATTCACTTCCTGGGAGTTGCTTCCCACGAACATTTAATCCACTTTTATTTAAATCAGTTGTTATAAATATTTTATAAATGGACTTGTTTTTTTATTTCCTTTGTTTTTCCTTCCTCCATTCATTCTCTCTCTCTCTCTCTCTCTCTCTCTAAAAAAAAAAAAAAAAAAAAAAGGTAGTTCTCCATGCATTCAGGATGAACAGGCACAGCACACATCTTGCATATGTAAACCGTCCTACAGGAACATTCACGACACTGTGAGTTCGTCTTGTTCCCTTTCATGATCCAGTGTTGTTTGCCATTGTACCTCACAGTATCCTTTGCTAATCCAGCAGGGAGTTTTCTAGGTCCAGGTGATATATGGCTTGTGCCAAACCCTTTCAACATGGCAATAGCAAAATGACGAATAGACCGATGTCATTTCCTAGTTTCCTGTAGACCATCCACGAAATTGTCACCTGTGCATTTATACCCAATGCAAATATTGGCCACCACCATTTCTTTGAACAAATGCGGATCCAATAGGCTGACACCTGCTGATCTAAACCTTTAACTCCACCCGTGTTTTGGTTATAAATCATGACAGAGTTTGGCATCTCAGTGTACTTTTTTTCACTTACTCCATCGCTTGGCTTTATGAATTGGGTTTTTCCTGACCTTCTTGAAGCAGCACCAACCACCTTGTTATCTTTCCACTTGACAACAGATGTGCAACCAATACAGGCCTCTTCCATGTACCCATGATTTCTCTTCTCCATCAGCTTCTGTAACATGACTGGGGCACCACTGAGACGATCTTCTCGTAGTGTTCCAGTTGCACAAATGCCCTGAGTACCCAGTGCTTCTAGCAATGGTACTGACGTAAATAGACCGTCAAATGCTACATGTTGCCCTACTTCATAACTGATCTGCTTAGCCATTTCCATTACTATATTTGGGCCTTGTTGAAGTCCTACGTCTGGAATTTTTGCACACGTGCTGCAGTATGGTTCAGTATGAGCCATTAGCAGTACATGCAGCCCAGACTTTGAAGCTAAATCGTATTGGCTTACCTCTTATAAACTGATTGGATCTATGCATAATATAAAAAGGAATCAGCTTCTTCAGGTGGATTGATAGCAAATCTTATGATTTCATTATCAAGCTCATCCATCAAATCATGAATTTCATTAAAATTCAGTCTGAAAAAACAAATAGTATTCATCTCACCAAGTGCGGAGGTAGGAATTTCTGGAAGGGAGGGGAAGGGGAAAATATATCCCTCATTATGTTGGGTGCGTGCTGTACATTTAGTGATGAACATGAAACCCTGAGTGGCACGCATATTAAGTGTAAGCCTGTGTATGTGCACCGTGTGTGTGGGGGGAAGGGATTACTCCATCATTAATTTCCCTCTCCCCCCATGGATATGATATGTGCTTGAATGAAAAATACAAGTAACACTTTCACTCATCCAGTGCTTTAGACAACTGTATTTTTCAAAATTCTGTTGTGGCTATCCACATGATGCAACCCCTGATTGGATGTGATGCATCTTAATGCCGCCAAAACTACTATGGATCACAAGTTTACTGCTTATATAGTATTCCTAATACTCAGTTCTAAACTTTGAGTAGGAATAAAATTTGTCACACAGCAAGATTTTAAAAATATAAGCAGGTGAAACTCGTGAGTGGTAAAAGTGTTCATCTAATCGCCTAACGGCAGGAAATCCTGCCACCCCAAAATAACTTAGTTATAACTCTGTAGCACCAGTTGAACAAGGCAGTACTCCCGAGGTTGATGGCAAGCTGGTGATAGGGAGAGCTGGAGCTCCCGTTTCACCAGCCCTCAGGACATGATCCTGACCATCTCCCTTTTCTGAACATTTTCAGTGCATTCATTTACACAGAGAGTAGGCCAGCATGCTCTCATAATACCTCTACCTTCAACTGTCTACACCACACTACATGCACATAACATATCACACCTTCTATTCACATCTTTAGTAATGGCCGCTGCAATCTTACTGTTAAATGAGGTGGTACCTCGGATTGCCACCACCGGCAGGGTAGGGCTGGAGGCACAGGGTCCTCCCGGTCGCCATCAAGCGACTGTGCCGGCAGCGACTGTTGCTATTTCCGAGAATGCTCGTCGGCGAAGAGGTGACGGTGCGGCCTTATTCTTTACCAACATCCGCGTCCTTACCACAAATTTAAACTCAGTTCATTTTTTCCTTCAGTCCATATCCCCTTTGGCCCTTTTCCTCACAGAACCACAAATCTCACCCTCTACCGATATATCTCCATTTTGTTTTCCCGGTTACCATCTCCTTACAAACTTTCGTAACAAGGGCGGCACCTGTTGTTATATCAAATCCCAATATGCAGTTGACACTATTTTAAACTTCACTTCATCCAGTTTTGATTACTCATTATATAAATTAAATTGCCAAAACATTACCAAATATATCTGTGTAGTTTATCATTCCCCCAATGCTTCTTCGGAACCCAGTGTATTTTATTCCATATCCACTCAGTTGAGTAACCTTGACCTTGCCCTTGGCAATGAAATTACCATTTTGGGTGATTTTAACATACACAATGTTGAATGGTTATTGCATTCTGCCCGGACTGACGACGCTGGTCTAGAGTGCGAGCTGTTTGCGGAATCGTTTAATCTCACCCAGTTGGTAAAGCAACCATCCAGAATACCTGATAATCCTGACCATAATGCCCATCTCTTGGATTTATTCTGGACAAATAATCCAGATCAATACAGGATAGAGGTACTGTCACCACTTGGATCCTCTGACCACAATCTCATCAAAGCCTCATTAGTTAACCCTCCTACACCTCCCCATTCTGAACCTGTCAGGGTGACCCGATGGCACTTTGATAGGGCAGACCGGGATGGATTTAGAAATTATCTTGCTGATGTTCCATGGCAGTCTTTCTTCTCCAGTGATCCCAATTCTACCCAGTCCCACATTTGCGACTTAATACTAGCTGGTATGGATTTATTCATACCAAGTCAACAATTCACTAAAAGATCAAACTCTCCAAAATGGTTTGATGGCAAGTGTGCCAGAGCAACAGCCCAAAAGTCATTAGCATATAACTCTTACTTAAAATCAAAAACATCTGAATCACTCTCCCAATATAAAATTTGCTAGAAATCATGCAAAAGCTGTATTAAATCTATCTAAATCAAACTTTCTTCAAAAGCAAGCATCAAAACTACTTAACAACCCTAATGACAATAGAATATTCTAGTCAACTCTTAATTCTTTCAATAATAACTTTAACAAGTCATCCTCCATTCCCCCACTAAAATCTTCAGATGACACTATTACAAATGACCCACGTGGGAAAGCAGACATCTTTGCTAGTACCTTTGCCAGAAATTCTACCATAGATGATACCAGCCAGAACGTCTCAGTACTGGAACTTGACTCTCCCGAAATTGCCCTACTTAAAATACAGACAAGATACGTAAAATCCATCCTAGACAATTTACCTACCAACAAAGCTCCAGGCCCAGATGGAATTCCACCAATTGTTTTGAAAGAGTGTTCCCCTGAACTTGCCTCTGTCCTAGCTAAATTATTCAGACTATGCATACGTACTTCTTTATTCCCAAATTCATGGAAAGAAGCCAATATCCACCCAGTTCCGAAGAAAGGGAGTTCGTCTGACCCCTCCAATTACAGACCAATAGCTGTCACATCTTCTCTTGGTAAGGTATTTGAAACTTTAATTAATAAGCATATTGTTAAACATCTTGAATCCAACAACTTCACTAGTGATAGACAATACGGTTTTCGCCACGAAAGATCCACCATTGACATACTCAATCTCTTAACTCATACCATCCATCAATCAATTGATCTTTTTGGAGAAACTCATGCAGTAGCTCTTGATATCTCTAAAGCTTTCGAAAGAGTATGACACCGTTCCCTGCTGTCCAAACTCCCTTGCTATGGACTAACGTCTTTTGTTCCTTTGATTTCTTCTTATCTTAGTGACAGGAAAATAAGAGTAAAAGTAGATGAGGTATATTCGAATTTCCACTCAATTAACGCCGGCGTGCCGCATGGATCGGTTCTGGCGCCAACCCTATTTCTGGTTCATATTAATGATCTCTTATCTGTCACTCACAATCCCATTCACTCATATGCAGATGAATCAACACTACATAGTTCATTCACATTCAGACATCCATTTACAAAGTCTAATATCTCTACCTCTCAACTCAGTACAGCCATCTCCATAAATCAAGATCTATCTACAATCATTGAATGGGGACAAAACAACCTTGTCTCTTTTAATGCTAGTAAAACTAAATATATACAGTTTACTAATAGACAGATATTGCCAGATTCGTACATTACCTTCAGTGCTACTAATATTCCCAACTCCAAAAGTATTGAAATTCTTGGTGTCTCACTTAACAGTGCCCTCAGCTGGACCTCTCATGTCATATCACTTGCTAAAACCGCCTCAAAGAAACTTGGATTATTGTACAGAGTCCGTAACTTCTTCGCCGATGAGCAGTTGGCTATAATTTATAAGAGTCATGTGCGCTCTCAGCTTGAATATTGCTCACCCTTGTGGAATGGTTGTGGGGAGGTTGCATTAAGACAACTAGACAAAATTCAGAATAAAGCTGTTAGAATCATTAACAACCCTGCCATTACATATAAATTACCTCCCCTGCAAGTAAGAAGGAATGTTGCCTCCCTTGCATTATTTTACAGATATTTTTTTGGCAAATGCTCAGACGAAGTTGCGTCCATGGTGCCACCTCTCCATGCCTTCCCTCGTGCTACACGGTCATCTGGTAGCGCTCATGACTGGAATGTCACTCAACCATATTGCAGAACTTCTGCCTATCAGTATTCTTTCATTCCCCGAACTGCATCTCTCTGGAACTCGCTTCCCCAGAGTTGTTTTCCCCCAAATTTCAACCCACAACTGTTCAAGTCTAACTGTTACAGATATTTTATGAACGGTGGACGCCAGTAATCTGATGTATGGATTATTTTTTTTTTACCCATTTATTTTTCCTTCCTCCGTTCTGTTATTTATAAAAAAAGAATAATAATAAATGATTGCTTTTTTTGGGATATAAACTTATCAAGACACTACTCTAGTATAAGTGGGAATCGTTATTATATTAAAAAAAAAAAAAAAAAGTATGCATAGTTATACATGCCCTTTATTGGGATGTGGTCGGTCCATGTTTAATGACACCTTCACGCACTTGTGTATAAAAGTCAACTGACAATGGTTGGTGAATCGCAGCGCCTTCTGGCGTGGTGTATAACAAAACAGAACCTGTAGGAATAAGTACTGGTGGTATGAATGTACAAATCCTGGATATATTGTGTCCATACATGTTTAAAGGGAGTGGCAATATTTGCTGAAAAAAGGTAAATACTACTACTGCTGCTACTACTACTACTACTTCTACTACTACTACTACCACTACTACTGCTGAGTGCGTGTTGCCTAGGACATCATCCATTCACATGTACCACCACTGCCATCATGTGGCTTTTACATCGTGATGCTAGCTTCTTTCATGATGCAGTAATCTTATTTTGTAATTCTTTGAAGTCGGCATGTATATTGAAGGATTAGGTATGTAGTTTCCTTGTTATCTCTGAAAGCATTGGAAGATAGTGCACATCAGTCTACTCAAACATTATTTATAAAATTCCAGTTGAAATTTGCAGATTCTTGACCACGGCTACTCGACTCAATGTTTTTTTTAGACAGTCTGTTTACATATCCACTATTGGTCGAAATTTGCAGCCAACTGCTCGATTTTTTTTCTCTTTTTATGCGAAGAAGGAACCAAAGGCTATGAGCCCGCAAAACAGTTCCTTCCAAGAAAAAAAACAAAACCAATACAAAAGAGAGCCAAATTCAAGATCTGTTCATTCCGAGATGCCTGGACACACTGCCTTTGAAAGACTGGAGATCATAGGAAGTAGAAAATACAGACAGAGGGAGACAGTTCCAGAGTTGACCTGTTGCATAAAGGAAAGACTGAGAGTAACGGTTAACTCTTGCATTAGAGAGCTGGAAAGAAAAGGGATGAGAGTTTGTTCCTATGCGGTGCTATGCACCAATTGTAGAGGTGGAGGGATGCAAGCAGACAGTTCAGAGGAGCTGCGACCATTGAAGTAGCGATAGAAAAGAGATAGAAAAGAGATAGAGAGGCAACAGTGCGGCGAAGAGACAGAGGTTGAAGGAAGCCAATAAGACGAGGAGAGTTAATGAGACAAAAAAGCTTAGACTCCACCCTATTGAGAAGAGCTGTGTTGGAAGCCTTCCCGCACATGACAGCTTGACTCTACACAGGGGCGAACAAAACCCGTGTATAAAGTCAAGAATTGCGTAGGGGTGAAGGAGGTACGGAGTCGGCTTAGCACCTAATCTCTTGGAAACAGATTTGACAGGAGATGCAATATGATAAAAAAAAAAAAAAAACGAGTGAATGAAACCCCAAGCATGTTCAAGGATGACGCAGGATCGAGCTAGACATTATTAACCATTAGTGGGTACTCCTGTGGAAGTTTTTGCCGGGATGAAAGGTGTAAAAACTGAGACTTTGATGCATTAGAAACAAGATTATTTTTTACCCCAGTCAGAGATATGAGTCAAGTCAGACATTAGGTGTGCCATAGCCTCGTCCCTTGTTTGTTGCTGTAACTGCTGAGATGGACGTTGTGGGGACCGAATGGAAAGGTGAAGGGTGGAATCATCAGTGTACGAGTGGATAGGGTTAGATGTACAGCTTAGAAGATCATTGATGAATAAAAGGAAGAGAGTTGGTGATAGGACAGAACCACTGTTGATAAATTTAGGAGAGGAACGATGGTCGTCTACAACAGTGGCTATAGAACGACCAGAAAGGAAGCTATAGATGAATGTACAGAAAGAAGGATAGAAAGTGTAAGAGAGCGGTCTGGAAAATAACGATTTATGGCCTTTGAGATGTCAAGTGCAATGGCAGAGTTTTCGCCAAAGTCCCGAGAGGAGAATGACCAGGAGTCTGAAAGGCAGGTGAGAAGATCGCCAGTGGGAGTGTCCTTGATGGAACCCTTACGGACGATCAGAAAGAAGGTTGTGGCAGGAAAGATGCATTAAAATTTTTCTGTTGAGAATAGACTCGAAAACTTTTGAGACACAGGATGTTAAAGCAATTGGACGATAGTTAGAGGGTTGGTAGTGGTCACCCTTTTTGGGGACTGGCTAAATGGTAACAAACTTCCAGCAAGAAGGACAGGTACAAGTTGAAAGACAAAGGCGAGTTTACCTAGGCAGGGTGTAAGCACAGAAGCACAGTTCTTGAGGACAACAAGAGGGACTCTTTCAGGCCCATATGCCTTGTTAGTATTGAGGCCAGTGATAGCAGAAAATACATCAGTTGAAGAAATTTTAATATCAGCCACAAGGAAGTCAGAGGGGGGAAGTGATAGAGGAACAGCACAGAATCGTCTAAGGTGGAATTGGAGGAGAAAGTCTGAGCGAAGTGATGTGCTTTTATCAGTTGAAGAAATAGCTACAGAGCCATCAGAGTAGAAAAGAGGAGGGAAGGGTGATGAGGTAAAGTTGTTAGAAAGATTTTTGGCAAGTTGCCAGAAGGAGTGGGAACAATTCGAGTTTGAGAGTTGAGAGCATTTAGTACAGATGAAATTATTTTTAGCAGAGTGCAGAACAGACTTAGCACGATTCTGGGCAGAAACATAAAAAATGATGTGATTCAGGGGTGGGTTGTCTCAGGTACCTTTTATAGACCCTCTCATTGTTATGGACAGCATTAGAACAGGCGTGATTAAACCAAGGCTTTCTTGCATTAGTCAGAGGAAGCCAGAACAGGAGCACAGGTATGCATAGAAGGACGCCACTTACTGTTGGGCCTTTGGCTGACTCTGTGAAATCTACAGAGACCTACCATGAATAATAATCACCCCGAAGGTGGGAACACACGCGTTGTGGGATGTAAGGAATGCTGCTTCAAAGTGGGTGCTAGGTCTGCTATGCCGAACCTGTACTTCACCGACAGGATGCGGTGGCTGTATCTGTTGCTGGAGATGTGCAAAGCACTGGGCATGGTGTCACGCAACTTCCCCATCGTGCCTGCAACTGTAGGGGCCGTTGAACAGATAGAAGAGCCCTCAGTCCCCGCCCAACTTGATACTCCCCCATGCTCCCCGACAGAAGAAAATGTGAACCTGCTGGAGCAGTGGTTCCTGCAGCACTTTGGGTGCATGACATTCGCAGTAAATCACACTCACCTGCCGAAGATGAACGGGCCAGCTCACCACATCCACGTGTGCCCCTGTTCAAAACCCTATGCAGTGCACATGCCATCACTGCAATGGAGAGGGGGTGTTGGAGTTTGTATTTCTGCGGGAAGTTTTCCCGCCATTGCCCGCGCCTGAGGCTTGGTGGGCAGTCTGACTCAGGCTGTGCTAGAGAGAGGACGCACCATTGCCTGGACCTATTGGAATGAATTTCAAGCTGGCCTCGCTTTTTCCACATACATATGGAACTGTTCATCTAAAAACGTCCATCTTTTGTCTTGCTTCTCATCTTACAGGTACAGAAGCATTCATCCCACTGATTTTGATATAGGTTTCGGTTTGTAATTGCTACCGGAAATCTAGGAAGATAAACAGTGAGGGACGCAGGTAGTAGAACTATTGGTTGAACTGAGAGCGAAATGTCTTCAGTCCATTCTATACTCATTTGCTGTTGTCTGATGACACTGGTGGATATCTGGACTCTTCCATTCTCTACTCATTTGCCGTTGTCTGATGACACTGGTGGATATCTGGACTCTTCCGACACATAATTGTCAACGATATAGTCTGAAAACGACGTGAAACACCTGTCATTTGGAATACATTGAACCACATCTTCAAGAAAACAATCTGATAATTCCCCTGAAGGTAAAAATGGAAATGCAAAAAATTTGGTAGGCATGCTTCAATCACTCCCGTTTAATTTCTGTTTTTTTTCATTCAGTTTCCGAATATTCCTCCAACATGTTTGTTCCCAGTGAAACCGACTTAATGTAGTGGTACTCTGTTTTTTGGGTAGCTCTGCATTGAGTGGCAAGCCAAATTATTTCCTGTAAACCAGGAAAGCATTTACAATGCTTGGTGGTAACCTTATAACCAACCAACACGTGTTCTCTGCGTGACAACTCGTGTGTTGGCTGAGGGTTAGTGCCCTTCCCCAGAAAACAACTAACTAAAAATACGAACAAGAAGTCTCAGACCAGGACTGACCAAAAGGTGATGACTAAGGACCGAAGAAAGGACATGGTATGGATAGCTACATGGAATGTAAGGGGTGCAAATGATGAGGTGAAAGAAAGAGAGATTGTCCAGGTGCTTGACGGTGCGAAAGTGGATATATGTGGATTAACTGAAACTAAAGGAAGAGGTGAGAGTGTGAGAGAATGGAAGTATGGATGGGGTATATATGCGGGAGTAGGTGAGAATGAGAGGGCAAAAGGAATGTGCATTGTTGTAACAAATGGAAGGAGAATATAAAAGAGAATGGGTCAGTTGGCTCAAGGATTGTGTGGGTAGGATTTAAAGTTTGACTACAAATGTGGGCAATTGTGCCAACACAAGATGGTGCAAGCAGAGTGAGAAAAAAGTTCTGGACAAATATGGAAGCATGCATGGAAAAGTTTGACAGGAATGAAAGAGTGTTTTTGATTAGCAATATTAATGGAAAAGTAGGGAACGTGAAGGTGGCTGGAGTGATTAGTAAGTGAGGTGTGCCTGCAGAGATGGATGAGAATGGCAGTGGTTTAGTGGACATTTGTGCCAGGAGGGGGTTGGTGATAGATAATACCCTCTCCAGGCACAAAATGATCAATATGTATGCATGGCGAGTGATGATACAGGGGGGTGGTGAACTGAATGAACGGAAGGTAATGATTGATTACGTGTCTGTGGATGAAAAGATGAGAAGATGTGTAATGGATGCAAAAGTATATTGAGGTTGAGGGAGTGGACTTTCTGACAACCACTTGGTGGTGGTCAGAAACAAAGTCCAAATGAAATGGAGAAATAGAAGTGAAGGATAGGGGGAAGCAGTTCGTAAAAGGAGGGTGGAAAAGTTACAAGAAGAGGGAAAAAAAGCAGAATATAAGAGGGAAGTGGAGGAACAACTGGGTAAATATGGACTGAAGAAGATGGGGAACATGGAAGGTGTGTGCAAGATATTCACAGAAGAAATCTGTACAGTATGTGAGGTGGTAATGAGAAGAGGAAAAAGAGTGCAGGGAACACAATGGTAGAATGAAGAGGTGAGAGAGGCTGTGGCACAAAAGAAGATAGCATATAGTGAGTGGATGAGAAACATGGGAGTGGAAGAAGTTGAGAGACGGAAGAGAGAGTTAAATGTAGAGAGGAGGAGAGAGGTGAAAAGATTAGTAAGAGAGACTAAGAAGAGAGTGGATGAGGAATTTGGAAGGAACTTGAGTGTAAAGTGGAGGGGATGTAAGAAAATATTCTGGAAAGAGGTAAAGAGAGTTAGACACGGTGCCAAAGAAGTTAGTTGGGGAGTGAAAGATAAAAATGGTAGATTACTAGTGGAGAAAGGAGAAAAAGTGAGCACATGGAGAGAACACTTTAAGGAACTGTTGAACATAAAATATGAAAGTAATGCACGTTTAAGTGGATGAGGAATGTCAGGGAGAAGGAGGGATGTGAGAAGAGAGGAAGAAATCAGTAGGATGGAAGTTGTGCAAGCAATGAAGAAAGTTAAAATGGGGAAAGCCCCAAGAATTGATGGAGTATGGTGAAATGCTGAAGCATGGGGGAGAGATAGTAGTAGAATGGATGTGGAAGATCTGCAGATTGTCCTGGGAGGGAAGTAGAGTCCCGGAGGATTGGAAGTCATGTATAATTATTCCCCTGTTCAAAGGAAAAGGGGGAAAAGAAGTGTGTGATAATCATAGGGGCATTTGTCTTCTTAGTGTAATACGAGAAGTAGGATACTTATGGGCAGGGTTAGGAAAATAACAGAGAAATTAGTTGGAGAAGAACAGGGAGGTTTTAGGAGTGGAAGAGGTTGTTTAGATCAGATATTCATTCTTAGGTCTTTAGTGGAAAAGTTTCTAGAGAAGGGAAAGAAGTATGGAGCCTTCATGAATCTGGAGAAATCATATGACAGGGTGTATAGACAGGGATTGTGAAAAGTATTGGAGAAGATATGGAGTAGATGGGAAATTGCTGAAGGCCGTGAATAGTACATATGAGGGTGCTAAGGCTGCAGTGCATGTGGATAGTGAACTGAGTGAATTTTTCTATCTGAAGGTTGGATTGAAACAAGGATGTGTCATGTCTCCATGACTGTTCAATCTGTATATGGATGGGGTTATAGAAGAGATATAAGGTAGGGCAGTAGATGCTGGAGCGGCCACAGTGAGAGAGGGTAGCTTTTGGAAACTCCCTGTTCTGTTGTTTGCAGATGATACTGTGTTGTTAAGTGAAGATAAAAGGGAGCTATCAACACTAACATAAGGAAATGAAGCTTGGACCTAGTTGGAGGGACCTAAGTCAAGAGTGAGAGCAGTGGAAATGAGTTATTTGAGAGGAGCATGTGGAGTCACATGGAGAGACAGACTGACAAATAAGGAAATGAAGGAGCGTTGTCGTGTGGATGTGATAGGAAGCGTTAGGAGAAACACACTGAGGTTGTTTGGCCATGTGGAGAGGATGGAGAGTAAGAGACTGACGAGGAGAGTGTATGTGAGTGAGGTGGAGGGGGGGAGAGGGAAGGGAGGCCAAGGATGAGATGAAGGGATGGAGTGGAGAGGTATATGAGAGGGTGTGTGTGTGAGCTGAAAGCAGGGCAATGAAATGGCAGGGGACAGGGCGACATGGAGGATATTTGTTTGTGGCCACCCCTTACGGGATTAAGGTGTTTGGCAATAGATAGATAGACAGAAACCGACAACTCTTCATGATTTCACAGAATACTGTTTTTATTCCATTTATTATACTTTGTGTAACAACATTTCTAAAGTTGAATCAAACCGGCCCAAACTGTATCTAAACAACCAACCTGCCTCCTCAAACCACTCCCACTCCTCTTAAATCAGAATAATTTATTGACCAGAAAATGTAAATGCTAGGAAACTTTTCTCCCACTAAGGGGTCTTGTGTGTGAGTTGTAAATGCGTACCTCTTACAGTAGATGTCATTGGTCTAAGATAGAGGCAGAGGATTTAACCTCAAAATTATGTGTCTTAGTGTTTTTAACCCGTCACGTCCCGAGCCTTTCCGCACCTATGACATCCCCCAGTCCCGATCCTTTTTGGAAAAAATTTTTTTCTTCTAAAACTTCCGCTTAGGTCGAGAAACGATGGAAAATCATGAAGAAAGTGGTCTCTGCGGTCTATAAGTGGTCTGTACAGGTGCGGTTTCCCCCCGCAGGTATCGTATTCTGTAATGGGCTGGATATGCATTAACGTTTTCTTTTGTAAGGAATAATGGGACAAACAACACACAACACCTCTACATTTATTGAATTTGAACTAATAAACAATAACAGTAACAATATAATGGATTTCAGACACATATATAGGAAAAATAAGCATTGTACCATCGCGCGAGCATAGCGAGTTAGGTCCGAGTCGTAACATGCTATATGCTAATTTTCTGGTATGAATCTACCTATCATTTTTTCTACTTGTATACTTCTGTTTCAATGACAATTTACCAATTACAACTGTTTGTAAGTGATTTCAGATGTTTTCATTCATTATGATGACATGCAGCATAAGTTTAGCGCACATCAGCTTAGTAAGCGCACTCGCTATGACTCGTATTTCAACATACCAAATTGTTTTATCACTTTCCAATTATTTTCCCATTTACATAGAACCTTTCCCCCACCACTGTGAAGGTTTTTAATTATTTTCATTCATTACGAGGGCATTTAGCGATATGCTAGCGCCTATTCACGTAGCAACCACGATCTCAAACACTCGTGTTTCATTATCTACTTTATTTATTCACTCCAATTATATTTTCCCACTTACATTACACACGTTTACACCCCTCCAATGCACTGTACATACTTACTGCCATTATTTATTCAAGTGAGCGTGAGAATATCGCCTGAAAATACCCTTGCAAGGAATGTTACGTCATACATAATACTCACACACTTATATACTAATTCACTCACACACTTATATACTAATTATTCACTTTATCACTTGCTGACTTTTATTTTGACTAATGCGTGCCTTATTCATTCGACTAAGCGTCAGGAAATCTTATCTCTATAGACACGCTATGAATATTTGACTTAGAATATACATCATCATATACAATAATTTGAACTTATATTATACCCGTAAGAATGTCACATAATAAAAAATATATAATAAGGGGCCGTATTTATTGCACTGAGCGACAGAATATCGCATCAAACAACCCTCTCTATGTAAGTTTCAACTTAGGGCAGATTTATATACTTACACCCAATGTTTTCACTTATGTTCTACCCGTAGGCACTTTATACTAATATTTGGCGATCCACATGACTGATATTTTCACAGAGCATCTGTCTGTCGCATTTACCTCATAATTTCAGCGTCCTTTCGCATTCACACCATGCTAAAATTGCAGCAACGTGTGATAATCACTAAAACATGGGTGAATACACAGAACCACGTCACACTGCACGCACTCATAGCGGGTGTCCTTCCTCTGTGTCGTGAGTCTCACCTGGGAATTACTGCACACTTGACACCTGCGCTGGGGCCTAGGTCTGTTGGGCTGGGGAGGGATAGGAGTGGGGAAATGGCGGCCGGATATTCTCTGGGGAGTCTGGGTAATAGGGGCAGTGCGGGGGAGCTGTTGGGGCCTTTCAACAGCATACTTAGCAAAGATTTCTCGTGTGAGCTCCCTCACAAACCCTTCAAAGGCTTCCTGAACTCCTGTGGTCGTGGCGTGAAGGTGGTGGCAATTCAGAGCAGTGATATCTAGCAAGTGAAAGAACAGTTTTTTATACCACTTCATCGTGGTCCTGGCACACTCTACCGTCGATATCATGGAGTCAGACTGGTCCACGAGGCGCATGTTTATATTGTAATCCATTACACACTCAGGTTTCCAAACACGACGCCTGCTCTCGCTATGGTAATCAACAGAATCAGTACGGTGCATCAAGGGGCGGTGAACCGTGGACAAGAGGCTTACTTCTCTGTTGTGGTTCCACATTGTTGCAAGGATGTTGTTTGCTTTGAAGAAGACAACCTCACTCCTTGCAAGTTTCCGCCCTACCTTGACCATGTGACGCCGGTTCACCTTTACGGTTCCACAGACTCCCGTTTCATGTCTGTGAAGATAACGAGCGAGAAGAGGGCTAGTGTACCAGTTGTCGAGGTAGAGAACGTGACCACGATGAAGGTAGTCTTGTATCATCGTCTTTACCACTGCTCCCGAAAGTCCCATACTTCGATCTTCTATTATGTCTGTCTGTGCACCGGTGTACAAGACTATGTCTTGCACGTATCCAGTCCTACAGTCACACATAACAAAGATCTTGAACCCAAAACGGTGCCTTTTGCTGGGTATATACTGTCTGAATGAAATATTGCCTCTCCACAACACGAGACTCTCGTCTATGACGAGATCTCTATAGGGATAGAATGAGGATCGAAAGGTTTGCCTCAGGTGATCAAAGACCAGCCTAATTCGCCTCATTTTGTCAGTGTTGTTTGCATTTGCAGGGTCATTAGCGTCATAAAAATGGATGCGACTTAGAATTTGTTGAAACCGATTACGGCTCATCACTTGACCAAATATGGGGGTAAACATAACAGGGTCCCTAGTCCAGTAAGCAGGAATTCTATTTTTTCTTATTATACCCATCAAAAGGACAAGGGCAAAAAATAAGAACATTTCTGGAATGGAGACAGGGTAATCATAAATCATAGAATGCCTACTCCTTGTTCCCAATCTTTCACTTTCTAGGCGCTGGGCGCTTGCAAACAGGTTTGTTTGAAAAACGATCTGATCGACGAAGGCCTCACTGAAAAACAGGTGGGAAAAATCCAACCTGCTTGAATTGCAGTGAATACCTGGTGCAATGCAGCCAGATCGCCCTTGCTCAGTGAAGGGGTGAATGAGGGGAGAAAAATCACTCCCATCCTCCCAATCCCACGACACAAATCCCTCGTCCCCATCACCGCCTTCGTCTGGGTGGGGAGGAGATCCTGGTTGGGGAGGTTGGGGAGAAGGAGTACGGAGGGCTTCCCCACTGTCACTCCTCTTCCCTCTGCCTTTACCCTTTCCCTTTCCCTTACCCTTACGGCCTTGAGGAACATTAGGGGGCTGTGGGGATGAAATAGGGGAATATTGGGGAGCAGAAGACGTGCTGGGGAATGGTTCCTCCCCACCTTCCCCCTCCATTACCACACCACGTGCTCTTTCACGCAACCTTGCTCGACCACGTGTTAGGGGATACTGGGGAGCATAAGACGTGCTTTGGAGTGGTTCCTCCCCACCTTCCCCCTCCCTCACAACCCCACGTGATACTGAACGCACCCGCACTGGCCCGCGTGATCCACTCTGCCGCCTCACACTGCGTAGGGAGAGCAATGACTCACCCACATCACTCTCACTTTCCCTAATCCCAGGAATTTCCATTTCACTCCCCACTCCCTCCACTTCACTTCCTACTTCCCCAAACAGAATGCTAGGCCCATACCTGCTTAGACGACGTGGTGTGCACTCTGGGCCACGATGGGTAATCACCTCCCGTCCATACCACGTGGCAGCACGTCCCACGGCTCCGTCCTCGTCCTCGTCCTCGACCTCGAATTCTGCTTCCAAGGCATGCTGGGGATAGGGATATGACATACCACGTGCCTTCTTTGCCTCCTGCCCCTCTCTAGCAGCACGGTAAGTCACGTACTGCCGCTTCCTTGGTGACGGAACTTCCTCGTCACTGCTGGTGGTTTCTTCCTCCTCTGGCTGCACATAATCCTTGTCCATCTCCTCGTCATCCAGTGGGGAATCACTGTCGCTGGTAAAGGTGTCCAGGGCGACTTGAATTTCGCTCTCTGAGAGACCTCTCTTAGCCATGTCTGAGCAGGACCGTGGCTACCAGGTGAGTGGACGAGTGGTGGGCTAGCGCGGGTCGCGCGGGGTCGCTGAGTGTCCCCGCCTGGTGGCAGGTAGGGGAAGCTCAGGCGAGGGTACGTACCGCAAATCAAGCGCGAAATTTGAAATTTGTCGAAATTATGCACATTGCAATTGCACGACGTACTGGTACGTCGCCGGGACTGGCAAATGCAAATCGTTGCAACGTACCCATACATCGTCGGGACGGGGCGGGTTAAACCCAGCAATTTGCTCCTTTTTTGATTAACGGTGGCTAATGAATACCATAAAATAAAATGCTATAGCGGCTGACGTTATAGAAGGTTGTTGTGAATAAAATGTTTACATTTGGTATAAAATGGGGTGAAATTCATAATGCGTGGAAGTAAAAGTCCTTGCATTAAAATTCACACAAAAGCATGAGGACATGGAACTTTCCAGAACGAAAACGAGAAGAGGTCCAGTAACATTAATATAGTAAATGGCAGGAAGTTTAATATAAAATTAAGGTTACGCTTATGAAGCTATGTAAATACACATTTTAAATAATAAAACAGACGAAGGAAAAAGAAATGAATAAAACTAAAACTAATCCATACACCAGATTACTGGTGTCCTCTGTTCATATGATATATATATATATATATATATATATATATATATATATATATATACCGGTATATATATTTGTTTTCCAATAACAGAACAGAGGAAGGAAAAACAAATCAATAACAAAAAAAAAAAAAAAATCCATGCACCAGATTACTGGTGTCCTCTGTTCATAAAATATCTGTAACAGTTAGACTTGAACGGCAGTAGGTTGAAGTTTGGAGGGAGACAACTTTGGGGAAGCGAGTTCCAGAGAGATGCAGTTCGGGGAATGAAAGAATTCTGATAGCCAGAAATTCTGCAGTATGGCTGAGTGACATTCCAGTCATGAGCGCTGCCAGCTGCCCGTGTAGCACGAGGGAAGGCATGGAGAGGTGGCACCATGGACGCAACTTCATCTGAGCATTTGCTGTAGAAATATATGTAAAATAATGCAAAGGAGGCAACATTCCTTCTTACTTGTAGGGGAGGTAGTTTATTAGTAATAGCAGGGTTATTAATAATTCTAACAGCTTTGTTCTGAATCTTGTCCACTTGTTTTAATGCAACCTCTCCACATCCGCTCCACAAGGGTGAGCAGTATTCAAGCTGAGAACGCACATGACTCTTATAAATTATAACTAGTTGCTCGTCAGTGAAGAAGTTATGGACTCTGTACAATAATCCAAGTTTCTTTGAGGCGGTTTTAGCAAGTGATCTAACATGAGAGGTCCAGCTGAGGCCTCTGTTAAACGAGATGCCGAGAATTTCAGTACTTTTGGAAATGGGGATATTTGTAGCACTGAAGGTAATATACGATTCTGGCAATACCTGCCTATTAGTAAATCATATATATTTAGTTTCACTAGCATTAAATGAGATAAGGTTCTTTTGTCCCCATTCACTGATCGTGGATAAGTCTTGATTTAAAGAGATGGCTGTTCTGAGGATAGATTTAGAGATATCGGACTTTGTAAATGGATGTCTGAGTGTGAATGAACACTGAAGTGTTCAGTCATCTGCATATGAATGGATGGGATTGTGGGTGACAGATAAGAGATCATTAATATGAACGAGGAACAGGGTTGGTGCCAGAACTGATCCCTGCAGCACGCCTGGCTTTAACTGAGTGGAAAGTGGAATATACATCATCTACTTTTACTCTTAATTTTTTAGTGTTGAGATATGAGGAAATCAAAGGAATAAAAGAGTTTAGTTCATAGCAAGGGAGTTTCGACAACAGGGAACGGTGCCAGACCCTGTCAAAAGCATTAGAAATATCCAGGGCTACTGCATGAGTTTCACCATGTAGGTCAACTAATTGATGGATGGTATGAGTCAGGAGATTGAGTATGTCAATGGTGGATCTTTCTTGGTGAAAACCATATTGTCTATCACTAATTAAGTTGTAGGATTCAAGATGTTTAACTGTGTGCTTATTAATTACAGTTTCAAAAACCTTACCAAGAGAAGATGTGACAGCTATTGGTCTGTAATCAGAGGGGTCAGAGGAACTTCCTTTCTTTGGAATTGGGTGGATATTGGCTTCTAATGAATTAGTACGTATGTACGTATACATAGTCTGAATAATTTAGCAAGAACAGAGGCAAGTTCTGGGGAACACTTTTTCAAAACAATTGGCAGAATTCCATCTGGGCCTGGAGCTTTGTTGGTAGGTAAATTGTCTAGGATGGATTTCATGTACCTTGTCTGTATTTTAAGTGGAACAATGTCGGGAGAGTCAAGTTCTAGTGCTGGGAAACTCTGGCTGGCTTCCTCTAAGGTAGACTTTCTGGCAAATGTACTGGCAAAGATATCTGCTTTCCCACGTGGGTAATTTGTAATGTTGTCATATGGAGATTTTAGTGGGGAAATGGATGATGACTTGTTAAAGTTATTATTGAAAGAATTGAGAGTTGACCAGAATATTCTATTGTCATTAGGGTTGTTAATTAGTTTTGATGCTTGGTTTAGAAGAAAGTTTGATTAAGCAAGATTTATTACAGCTTTTGCATGGTTTCTAGCAATTTTAAATTGAGAGTGTGATTCAGATGTTTTTTTATTTCAAGTAATAGTTATATGCTGATGACTTTTGGGCTGTTGCTCTGGCACAGTTGCTATCAAACCATTTTGGAGAGTTCGATCTTTTAGTGAATTGTTGACTTAGTGTGAATAAATCCATACTAGATAGTATTAAATCGCAAATGTGGGACTGGGTAGAATTGATATCACTAGAGAAGAAAGACTGCCATGGAATGTCAGCAAGATAATTTCTAAATTCATCCCAGTTTGCCCTATCAAAGTGCAATCGGGTCACCCTGACAGGTTCAGAATGGGGAGGTTTGGGGGGGCTAACTAATGAGGCTTTGATGAGATTGTGGTCAGAGGATCCAAATGGAGACAGTACCTCTATCCTGTATTGATCTGGATTATTTATCAGGAATAGATCCAAAAGATGGGCATTATGATCACGATTATTTGGTATTCTGGTTGGTTGCTTTACCAGCTGCGTGAGATTAATGATTCTGCAAACAGCTAGCCCTCTAGACCAGCATTGTCAGTCCTGGCAGAATGCAATAACCATTCAACATTATGTATGTTAAAATCACCCAGAAGGGTAATTTTAGTGTTAAGGGCAAGGTTAAGGTTACTCAACTGTGTGGATATTGAATTAAATGCATTGGGTTCCGAAGAAGCACTGGGGGAGTGATAGACTACACAGACATATTTGGTAATATTTTGACAGTTTCTACAGTGAGTAATCAAAACTGAATGAAGAGAAGTTTAAAATAATGTCAACTGCTTATTAAGATTTGATGTAACAACAGGTGCCACCCTTGTTATGGAAGTTTGTGAAGAGATGGTAACCAGGAAAACAAAATGGTGATATTTCAGTCAAGGGAGAGATTTGTGGTTCTATGAGGAATATGGCCAGAGAGGATACGGACTGTAGGAAAAAATGAACTGAATTTAAATTGGTAATAAGACAACGGATGTTGGTGAAGAATAAGACAGCACTTTCACTTCTCCGCTGACAAGCATGACTGGAAATTGTACTAGTCACTGCCAGCACAGTCGCTTGATGGCAACCGGAAGGACCCTGTGCCACCAGCCTGTCCTGTCGGTGGTGGCAATCCAAGGTACCACCTCGTTAACCCGTCACGTCCCAAGCTATTTCGTACCTCTGACACCCCCCAATCCTGAGCTATTTTGGAAAAAAAAAAAATTTGGCTAAAACTTCAGCTTTTGTTGAGAAACAAAGGAAAATCGCCAAGAAAGGGCTTACCGTGATCCATAAGTGGTTGGAACAAGTGAGGTACCCCGCGCCAGATATCATATTCTGTCACTGACGTGTGAGGTGCTCAAGTTTTCTATGGTAGGTAATTTTGGGAGAAACCACAAAGAACACCTCTACATTAATTGAATTTGAACTAATAAACAATAAGAATAACAATATAATGGATTTCAATGACATATTTATGAAAAATAAGCATTGTACCTTCGTGCGAGCATAGCGAGTTTGGTCAGAGTGGTAAAAAGCTATGTGCTAAGTTTCTTGTTTCAGTCAACATATAATTTTTTCTACTTGTATACTACTGTTTCAATGCCATTTTATCATTTTGTACTGTATGTAAACGTTTTCATTCATTATGATGACATGTAGCATAACTATAGCGCACATCTGCTCACTCAGCGCACTCGCCATGACTCATATCTCAACATACCATATTGTTTTATCACTTTCATAGTATTGTTTTCTTTACATTGAACCTTTCCTCCACCCTGTAAATGTTTTCAATTATTTACATTCATTATGAGGGCATTTAGCGAAATGCTAGTGCATATTCATGCAGCAAGCACAATCTCTACCACTCGTGTTTCAACTTCTACTTTATTTCTTCATTCCCAATATACTTCCCCACTTACATTACACCTGTTTACACCCTATATTGCACTATACATATTTACGGGCCTTACTTATTCAATTGAGCATCAGAATATCGCACCAAAATACCCTCGCAATGAATGTTTTAACTAAGATAATACTCATACACTTACATACTAATTTTCCACTTATATTACACCCGTTTCCACTTGTATACTCCTATTTACGTATTTATGGGCCTTATTTATTCCACTGAGCATCAGGAAATCGCATCTATTTACACTTGCTAATTCACTTGATGTATTGCTGCCTACTTCTTCCTTAGCCTTTATCATTCTTTTTCTGTGCCTGCCAACCTCTCTTCCTATTTCTCCCATCTTTCCTGTCATTTCTTTTTGCTGTTCTTTCCTTTACAGGTGGCTTTTCATTGGGTGACAAGCCAAATGGTTTCCTGTAAGCCAGGAAACCATTTACAGTGCTGGGTGGTAACCATATAACCAAACCATACGTGCTTCCTATGTGTCAACAAGTGGGTTGGTGGAGGGTCAGTGCCCCTCCCCGTAAATCAAATAACTCCGAGTCAAATGGCCACCCCTTACGGGATTATGGCGTCTGGCAATAGATAGATAGATAGATAGATAGGAATATTTTGACTTAGAAAATAATTTCAGCACTTACAAAAGTTTCAACATATATTACACCCGTTTGCATTTTTCATACAAATATTTACATATTTACAGAGCTTATTTATTCCACTGAGCGTCAGAAAAGCGCATCTACATACACTTGCTGGGAAGGTTTCCACTTAGAAAATATTTATGCCCTTACAGATTATTCCACTTATTATACACCCGTTTCAACTTCCACACTACTATTTACAGATCTATGGGCCTTATAATTACACTGAACATCTGTTTGTCGCATTTACTTCTGAGTATCAGCGTCATATTGCATTCACACCATATCAGATGTGCATCAAGGTGTGATACTCACTGAAACAAGGGTGAATGCAGAGACCCACGTCACACTCAACGCACTGGTAGCGGGTGTCTTTTCTCTGAGTGGTGGGTCTCACCAGGGAATTGCTACACATGACACCTAGATCTATTTGGCTGGGAAGGTATAGGAGTGGGGAAATGGTGGGCGGATATTCTCAGGGGAGTTTGGGCGGTAGGGGCAGTGCATGTGCGGTGTTGGGGCCTTTCAACTGCATACCGGGCAAAAATCTCACTTGTGAGCTCCCTCACAAACCCTTCAAAGGATTCCTGAACTCCTGTTGTCATGGCGTGCAGGTGGTGGCAATTCAGGGCAGTTATATCTAGCAAGTGAAAGAAGAGCTTCTTGTACCACTTCACCGTGGTCCTGGCACACTCGACAGTGGATATCATGGAGTCTGACTGGTCCACCAGGCGCATTTTGATGTTGTAATCGAGGACACATTCAGGTTTCCATATGTGGCGCCTGTTCTCGCTCCGGTAATCCACAGACTCTGTATGATGCATCAAGGGGCGGCGAACCGTGGACAAAAGGCTGACTTCTCTATTGTGGTTCCACACTGTTGCCAGTATATTGTTTGCCTGGAAGAAGACAACCTCATTTCTGTCAAGTTTCTGCCCCACCTTGACCATGTGACGCCGGTTCACCTTGATGTTACCACAGATTCCCGTGTCATGCCTGTGTAGATAACGAGCGAGAAGAGGGCTAGTGTACCAGTTGTCCAGGTAAAGGACGTGGCCACGATGAAGGTAGTCTTCTATCATTGTCTTTATCACTGCTCCAGACAGTCCAATACTCCGATCTTCTATTATGTGTGTTTGTGCACCGGTGTACAAGACTATGTCTTGCACATAACCAGTCCTACAGTCACACATAACAAAGATCTTGAACCCAAAATGATGCCTTTTGCTGGGTATGTACTGCCGAAATGAAATATTGCCTCTCCACAACACGAGACTCTCGTCTATGACGAGGTCTCTATAGGGATAAAATGAGGAACGAAATGTTTGCCTCAGGTGATCAAAGACCGACCTAATTCGCCTCATCTTATCTATGTCATTTGCATTTGCAGGATCATCAGCATTGTAAAAGTGGAGGCGACTTAGAATTTGGTGTAAGCAATTACGGCTCATAACTTTGCCAAATATTGGTGTCAGCATAATAGGGTCCCTTGACCAGTATGCCAGAATTCTGTTCTTTCGTACAATACCCATCACAAGTACCAAGGCAAAAAATAAAAACATTTCTGCAAGGAAGACTGGGTAATCATATTTGATAGAATGCCTGCTCCTTGTGCCCAATCTTTCACTCTCATGTCGCTGGCTGCTTGCAAAACGGTTTGCCTGGTCCACTATTTCCTCCACAAAACCCTCACTGAAAAAAAGGTGGAAAAAATCCAGCCTGGTGGAATTAGGGTGAATTCCTGGAGCAGTGCAGCCAGTGCGCCCCTGCTCAGTGAAGGGGTGAATGATGGGAGAAAAATCACTCCCATCCTCCCAATTCCAAGACACAAATCCCTCGTCCCCATCGTTGCCTTCGTCTGAGTTGGGGGGAAATGCTGGTGGTGGAGGTTCGGGAGGAGGAGTGTGGAGGGCTTCCCCGCTCGCACTCCTCTTCCCTCGGCCCTTACCCTTTCCCTTTCCCTTTCCCTTACGGCCTTGTGGAACATTAGGGGGCTGTGGGGATGAAGTCTGGGAATACTGGGGAGCATAAGACGTGCTGGGGAGTGGTTCCTCCCCACCTTCCCCCTTCATCACAACACCACGTGATTCATCACACACCCTCACACGCCCACGTGTCTGGGAATATTGGGGAGCATAAGACATGCTGGGGAGTGGTTCCTCCCCACCTTCCCCCTTCATCACAACCCCACGTGATTCATCACGCACCCACACTCGCCCATGTGATACTCCCCGCTGCCTCACACCACCACGGGAGAGCGATGACTCACTCCTGCCACTCTCACTTTTCATACTCGCCCCTGCACTTTCCCTTTCACTCCCCACTCCCTCCACGCCACTTCTGCCCTCCCCAAACAAAAAACTAGGCCCATACCTGCTTATACGACGTGGTGTGTGCTCGGGGCCATGATGGGTGATAATCTCTTGGCCGTACCATGTGGCAGCACGTCCCACCGCTCCATCCTCGTCCTCGAAATCGGGTTCCACATCACGTAGGGGCTGCCGAGAGGATGTTGCACGTTGTTTTTGTGCAGGCTGGCCCTCTCTAGCAGCACGATAAGTCACGTAGCGCCGCTTCCTGGTGGACGGGACCTCCTCATCACTGCTGCTGCTTTCAACCTCCTCTGGTTGGACATAATCTTTGTCCAGAACCTCATCATCCAGTTGGGAATCACTGTCGCCTGTGAAGGCGTCCAGGGCAGCTTGGATTTCATCCTCCGAGAGACCTCTATGCGCCATGTCTGACTAGGGTCACTGCTAACAGGTGAATGATCGAGCCGAGGGTGAGCTTGGGTCTCGCGGGGTCGCCGAGTGCCCCCACCTGATGGCAGGTAGGGGAAGGTCGAGTGACCCTGCGTACCAAAAATCAAGCGTGAATTTTGAAAATTGTGCAAATTATGCACCTTGCAATTGTGCGACGTACCAGTATGTTGACGGGACTGGCAATTACAATATGTTGCAATGTAGTCATACGTCGATGAGACGTCTCGGGTTAAAAAGTAATATTCCTGCGGCCATTGATAAAGAGACTGGGAATAGGTGTGATATCTTATGTGCATGTAGTGTGGTGTAGACAGTTGAAGGTAGAGGTATTAAGAGAGTATGCCGGCCTACTCTGTGTGTAAATGAAAGCACTGAAATTTTTCAGCAAAGGGAGATGGTCAGGATCAAGTCCTGAGGGCTGGTGAAACGGGAGCTCCAGCTCTCCCTATCACCAGCTTGCCATCTACCTTGGGAGTACTGCCCTGTTCGACTGGTGCTAAAGTCTATCATCAAGTTATAAACCATAGTTTTAATTCAGCAATTATTAAAGTAGCAAGGGGCAACTCAGACAACTCGGATTCACAGGCATTTTATATTGTCCAGACTCTCTTTGTGGAAAGTGTGGAAGAAACATCTAACCTAGGGAGGTGTTGAGCTAAACAATCCCAGAAGCCACACCAGAGAGTTCACCTGTCATCATCTAGAGACTGGTTTCAGCAATCATCATTCCATTCTACCCCAATGTATTTTTTTTTTCCTGCTACTAATTACGAGTAAAATAGCTAGAAGTGGGAATAGTCAACAGAGATCTGATAAACCCATCCAAAGTTTTTCAATTATTTTGGTGCTCCAAGTAAGGAAACTCAGTTGTGTCCCAAGACAAACCAAAATATGTTCCAGGTTTCCTTGTGGGACACAGTTTATGCCCTGTGAATATAATAGTTCTTGAAACGGGGGCATGAGAATTGTTCACTGGGCAGCGAGCTAACGTCAGTCCTCCATGAAGGAGAAAATGCAGGTATTCAAGGAAACAATGTTAGTTTGGCTTTTGCAATTGATTATTATTCCTCAAGTGGTTTGTAAACCCAAAGGATAGAATAAACCTTTCTTGTCAAAATATATCAATCAATCAATCAATCATTTCCTGTGGCACCCCACGGGATGCATAGGGTCTCAATGAACTCTCTCCACCAATATTTGTCTCTTGCCATCTCCTTCAGGTCCCACCAACACTCCTCTCCTGCTTGATTTTTCAGTCCTCAACCAGGTTTCCCTCGGCCTACCTCTCCTTCCTCTAGCACTCCACTCTGGCACATCCTGTATTAAACAACCTTCTTTTCTGTATATGTGCCCCAGCCACTTCCAGCGAGACAGTCTCACATATTCATTAACTGGTTCCACTCTCGTAATATCCCTTACTCTTTCATTTGTAACTCTTTCTTGCCACTTTACCCCAAGAATCCTTCTCAGTATTTTATTCTCAAATCCTAATACTTTCTGATCTGTTGCAATTGCACTGTACCATGACTCATGCCCGTAAATTAAAATGGGTCTAACCATGGACTTATAAATTTTCACTTTAGTATGTACCGAAAGCATATTATTATTCCAAACAGATTTCAACATTCCAACAGCTCGCCAAGCCTGTCTAATCCTCTTCTCAATTTCATTGTTTAACGATCCATTAGATGATACAATCGTTCCCAGATATTTAAAGTTTTCTACATTCTTCACCACATTATACCCAATTACACAATCGATTTGGTTCTCCACGTTCATATTAATAATTTCAGTCTTTCCACAATTTATTACCAATCCCACTTTTTCTCCTTCCTCCACCAGACAATCGAGCACCCTCTGCATCTCGTAAATACTTCCGCAAATCAGTACAATATCATCAGCATAGTCCAAAGCCATCAGCTTCTTATGTTCTTTCCAGTTAATTCCTGCACCTGTTCTCCTTACAACCTTTTTCATAACATAATCCATAACCAAAACAAACAACAATGGCGAAAGAACTCCTTGAATCACTCCTGACCTAACTTGAAATGGATCACTCAAAGAACCACCCACCATTACCTTACAAAAAGTCCCTTTATGCAGGCTTCTAATAATATTTACAAACTTTTCTGGTATACCATAGAATCTCATAATTTTCAACATAGCTCCACGTGAAACACTATCAAACGGCATTTCATAATCCACAAAACACATGTTAAGTGGCATTTTCATCTCATTAGCTTGTTGCATTAGATGCCTTACAAAAAAAAATCTGATCATTACAACCTCGACCCCTTTCTAAATCCCGCTTGTTCTTCTCTTAAAATTTTATCAATTACTGTCTCTATTCTGTTCAACAAGATTTTGGAAAAGACTTTTGCAACTACAGGTGTCAAAGTTATCCCCCTCCAATTGCCACACACACTTAAATCTCCCTTTTTTTGGTATTTTTATAATCACTCCATTTTTCCACTCTTCTGGAATTCCACCATTATCCCAAGCCACATTAAAAAGTTTCAAAAGTGCATTCATCAACTCGTCATTTTCCACCTTAAGCATTTCAGGAAATATTCCATCCCCACCTGGAGCCTTAAAATTCTTTAACTCCTTTATAGATTTTGCTACCTCTTCCAAAGTTATATCCCCTGTTTCTATCTGCAAATCTCTCTCGACTGGCAAAATGTCCTCTTCAGCTGGGATTGGTCTATTTAGAACAGATTCAAAGTGCTCTATCCATCTTCCTTTTATATCCAAATCTTTAGTCATCAAATTACCATTTCTATCTCGTACAGGTATTTCCTTCCTTCTCTTTTCAGTCCCAGTTAACTCCTTTATGGCCTGATACGCTGCTCTTGTGCTCTGACCGTCATTTTTACTTAATTTAATTTCTGTCTCTGTCGCCTTTTCATCATATAGTCTCCTCTTATCACGTCTAACGAGTCTTTTTACTTCAGAATGTAAACTCCAATACTTTGCTCTAAGTACTTCAACTACCTGGCCATCAACATGTTGTTCTGCACTTCTTAACTTAGCCTCTTTCCTTTTCTGAATTTCATTCCATGTTTCATCTGACATCCACTTTTTCCTTCTCGCTTTTCCCTTTTTCTTAATAGTAACCTTAGCACTCTTATGCAAAACCTCTTTTACCTCTCTCCACATTTGATTAATATCATTGTCTTCAGATTCCATCAAAGTCTGCAGGACTAGAAACTTGTTTCTGCATTCGTACCGAAACTTTTCCCTCGTGCTCTCATCACTTCTCAGCTCATCAAAATCATAATTATTACCTCCTGTACAATTACCATTAACGTTTCTCTTAAGTTTTATTTTAATCTTTGACACAACAAGTTGATGATCACTATCTATATCTGCCCCTCTCCATACGCAAACATCTTGCAAATAACTCCTATGCCTTCTGCTAATTGCAATGTGGTCAATCTGGTTACAATATTTACCACATGGTGAAATCTAAGTAGTCTTATGTATTTTTCTATGCTCAAAGATAGTTCCACTAATTATAAGGTCATTTGCCAAACAAAAGCTTGCAAGTCGCACCCCATTTTCGTTTCTTATACCAACACCCTCCTTACCCATACAATCTTCAAAGCCATCCCTACTACTGCCAACAATCGCATTAAAATCACCAATGCAAACTAACACATCATGTCTTGCCACTCTGTTCACTACATCCTGCAGCTTCTCATAAAAGTCATCCTTCATTTCATCAGCAGCCTCATTTGTCGGAGCGTACCCTACAACCATACTGATATTATCATGGTCAGATTTTAAGCGAGCATAAAGCAAGCGCTCATTAATTGGTTCAAACTCACATAGTGCCTTGCAAGCATCTCTACTCAGCAGTAAGCCTACTCCTTGGTAATGATTTCCATCACTCCTACCAGAAACCAACATAGTAATACCATCTTCCAAATTCATTTTATCAACTCCAAGCAACCTCGTTTCTGTAAGAGCACAAATATCCATCTTGTATTCCTTGAACACTGAAATAAGTTCTTCCATTTTACCAGCCTGATTGAGAGTTCGAACATTCCAGTTTCCTATTCTTAAGGTTCTTTTTGGATTTATGAACTTATTTTTACACCGTGGGATTCTTAGCACCCCCTGCCCACTTAAGGGCTGCACGGAACTGAGGGCCATTGCTTCGTCACCAGAGTTCATAAAGATTTCTTAGGCAGTAAAATATTTTGCCCTGAAGCCAATGCCAGTGACTCGCAGGAACCAGACAGTGGAGAAAGGAAATTAACTAAATATATACTGTTTAATAAATCAAAAGATGTCCATTCAGTTATTAAAAAGTATTACAAGTCACAAACAAGAGTGGGTAATGAGAGCCATTAATGACTGTAATGAGGCAGGCAAGGACACCCCGCTGCAAAGGGGGAAGTTAAGAAGTCTCCTGAATATTCTGTAACAGAAGTGATCTAGATACAAAGAACCATGTGAGAAGTGATCTAGATACAAAGAACCATGTGAGAAGCTGGAAGCAAACATCCTTAACCCCTACATGCCGGGGGTTTTCTGATGTCCCATGTTCCTCCCTACGGAGGATTTTGTATTTTCATAAAAAATATCCATACTTCAAACCCTTATTTTTGCCAGACTATAACAGCTAGAGAAAAAAATAGAGATACATGAGACTCATCAACTCTTCCTCTTTCAAATGAAAGTATCCTCACGTCTCCAGGTGGTCCCGTCGATAAGTTAAAGTTTAAAGGGTGGCAGGAAGACACTTGCGGCTATACACGTCAACCGGCGATGCTCCGCACCCAAAATCGTTACAGCTATACATGTCAACTGGTGCATAGTGGTTAAAGCTGATGAAGAAAATTAGAAGGTAGAACATACTAAACGTGAGAAAATTTTAAAAAACTATATTGTTGATAAGCGGGATTTGCCAAATAAGAAGTAATGGAAGGTTTTTGGTATTCCTCGTATTTTTCAGGTAATGTGTCAGAGTTGCCAGTTAGCTTGCTATTACTGAGTGGAGGTATTTTGTAAGTTGTGCATTAATATTTGTGCTTTTTTCCTCTATACTGTTGTATTTATGTGACTGCTTGTTAAGTAATGTAATTTTATCTCAGTTTGTATGCCAATTAATTTAGTGTTATGTAATGTATGAAAACACTGGATATTTTGGAAGTCTCCTAGTTCGTGACTGTTGCCCCATCGTGAGTGTACTAGAATGTTGGAGAAGAATGGAAGGCTATTTAAGGAGGTGGAAGAGCCTAGGACAGTGAGTGTCCTTTCAGTTTTAGTGTCAATGTAGTTCAGCCTAGTGCAGATTGTATAGCTCCAGTCCTTGTGAAAACAGTGAAGTGAAGTTGGCAAGCATTAAGTGTAATTATCCGGAAAATAAAGACAACGACCTTATGAAGCGAGCATTTGTTTACCAGTCCTGTGCCAATCTGTATTGTTGTACACTGAAAGGCTGCGTCTAGGAAGAACAACTCACTGGGCAACGTCCTTCCTATACTGAATTACTGCTGTTGGAGCCTGTGGCAGTGTGGGACGGGGACATAACTTTGGTGTCAGGAATGTGGATCATTAAGTGCTGCAGTGAGTCAAAGCTTCGACATGGAGGCAGGTGAACAGACAAGAGGCCAAGCTAGGCAAGAGGAGTCATCACTGGCTGCAATTATGAAGCTAGTACATGCACAGAAAAAAAAGAGAAAAAACTCAAAGAACAATTACAGGCTCAAAGTGAAGAACAGAAAGAGCCCAGGAACAAAATTAAAGAAGTATTACAAGCACAAAGTGAACAGCTAGAGGCATTAAAGGAACAACAGAGGGAGTTACAACTGAGGATGCAAGGACAGCTAGATGCATTCATGGGGGAAATGAGAGAACAACAACAGTTGAAGGAGGACATATACACTGAGCTATGGCAGCAGAAGTATGAGGTAAGCAATAATGTGATGGAGTGTAGAGAGCATGTACACAACCTACTGAAGATTACTGAGGGAATAGTGATGGAGTGTAGACAGCATGTAGACAACTAGCTGCATATTAGTGAGGGAATAGTAATGGAGTACAGAAATCATGTAGATAACCAGTTCAAGGATGTAGTTGATCATGTGAAGATAATTAGTGAGAAAATTGAGGCTGTAGAGAAATATTGCACTGCTGAGCCTCAGGTTAGTGTACCAGGAACATATGAAAATAATGGACAGTGTATGGTGGATCTTGACGAATCCCAAGCATGTAAATGTAGCATTACAGGGCTGAATAATTAGAATGTAGGAGTTTTACGTCCTGGACTTACTTATGATGCCCCAGTTATTCGGCCCCGAACCAGTGAAGTGCAAGGAGATAATGGGGGTGCAGTTAGGAAGAAACCTCAGGATTTTGATGGCAGATTTTCATGGGAAGCTTACCGTACACAGTATGAGTTACATGCTTATCAGACTGGTTGGGATGATAGGTAGAGGGCAGTGCAGCTGGCTACTAGCCTTAAGGGTGCTGCAATAGAAATTCTGGGCCAGATAGTAGTAGAGGAGAGGAACAGTTATCAGTTTTTAGTAGAAGTACTGTAGTGCAGTTATGGAACCATGTACCAGACTGAAGTCTACAGACTCCTTACAGCAGCTTGCCATAAGCCTGGAGATATGGCATACAAAGGGTACCCTGGAGCACCACCTAACCTGTTGGCAATTCTTCTGAGGGACCAGTTCACCAATATTCTTGATAGTGCAGAATTGAAAGCACAAGTAAAGCAGGCTCAACCAAGAAGCATGCAAGAAGCACTTGCCAGGGCTCTAGAATTTGAGTCCTACATTAGGTCCAGTACGTCCACTTTTCTGGCAGTCATAGTGCAGGATTCAATGCAAAAAAGAGGCAGATGTGTGAAGCAGGAAAATTTGAAGGAAGTTGCTGGTACTGTGAAAAGCCAGGACATAAGAAAGAAGACTGTTACAAGTGGAAGAGGGAACAGTAGAAGATCAGAGGAAATTGCCGGTATTGTGAAAAGCCAGGACATCAGAAAGTGGATTTCATCAGGTGAAAGAGAGAACAGGAGAAGATCAGAGGAGGTTGCTGGTTCTGCGAGAAGCCAGGACACAAGAAGATGGATTGTTACGAATGGAAGTATGAGCAAGAACAGTGCAAGAAAACCCACGATTGTAACAAACAGGTGTTGAACATGTGGTGAAGTGGGACACTTCAGGTATGAGTGTCTAAATGAGAAGGACGGCAAGATGAATCCTGCTGAAGACGAGAAGGATGAGTGAATTACTAGAGGGTCGTGACAAGTGACAACCATCAGCTGGCTTTTCCCAAGAAGCCCCACCACAGAGGAAATGCAAGAGAACCTTGATTGACAGTGTGCAAGAAAACGTAAGAACAGACGGCAGTGTAGTAGAATTTTGAATCTTAGTAAGAAATGTTGCCATACTGTAGCAATAGGGCCAGTGTCAGCTGAAGAAGACCTAAAGAGGATGCAGATTTACAACCAAGGCTAGAGTGGCTGCAGTGGAGTACAGTGGGACCATCTTGGGAAGAGGTTTCCAGGCTTAGCCTTACAACTAAGAGCACCCTGAGTCAATGGGACCTTCTTCGTATGAACAACGGGCTACTGGAACGTCAGTGGGAGACAACTGATGGTCTCAGCAAATATTTGCAGCTGGTGGTTCCAAAGAGAACGAGGTCTGAGATCTTGGGCACCTGGGAGTGAAGATAACTCTAAGTTGGCTGCGACAGAGGTTCTACTAGGCTGGCATGCATCATGATGTTGAAGAGTGTTGTCAGGCCTGTGATGTATATTGCGCCAAGAAGGGACCCAAGAAACGTGGTTGCACCCCTCCCCAGCTGTACCAAGTGGGTGCACCGATTAAAAGAGTTGTGGTGGAGATTGCTGGACCTCTACCACTCACTGAAGGTGGAAACCGTTATATATGTGTCACCATGGACTATTTCAAAAAGTGGCCAGATCAAGAGGCTGCGACTGTTGCTCAGGTGTTGGTTGACCAGTTCTGTCATTTTGGGATGCCACAGGAGCTACATTCAGACCAGGGTAGAAACTTTGAGTCTGCTATGTTCCATGAGTGCTGCAAGTTGCTGGGGATCAGGAAGACCAGGACAAATCAGTCAGATGGGATGGTGGAGACATTCAACTGACCCCAGGGACATGAGCTGGTCAAGTACTGCGTAGAGGGACAAATGGATTGGGCCAGAAATTACCTGCGTTGCTGATGGCATATCGGCTTGCATCCGATGAGTCCACTGTCTACATCCCTGCAAAACTGATGCTGGGCCATGAGCTATGTTTACCCTTTGACTTGTTAATGGGAAGACCACCTGGTGAAGAGTTGCCTACAGACACCTCCAGCTATGCAAAGCATTTTCAGGTAAGGCTGGCTGAGGTACATCATCAAGTGTGAGGAGCCCTTAACCCTTCGCGAGCTGATGGGGTCCCAGCGGACCCCAGCATGTTTTTGAAATGTTGCCATTAATCCATTTTTTATTTTCACAACCTGGCCTCCCATGACTTTAATTATAGATGGTTGTTTTCTATGTACATAAAATTTGAACAAAAAAACTCGCACCATTTAGGAATGCCATTGCAAGAAATGTTAGTGGGGTCCACCTGGACCCCACCTGGCCTTTTGTTGACTATTTTTTTTATATGTCTTTTTTTTTCAGATATTTCAAATTATATACATTAAGGGCAATGTCAATACCAGTACCAGTTTTATTCCTCAATAACGGTGGCAGAAGGTGACCAAGAAGAAGAAAATGATTCAGATGGTGATTTATCTGTATCCGATGCTGATTATGAACATTATTAGGATGGTTTTTCTGTTGTTTTCTCTTTATAAAGTCACTTTTCTTTGTATTTATAAGATATGTACTTAGCCTTTAGTTGTATTCTGATAAAATTAAGTTTTCTTTATATGTGTGTAAAACTGAAAACAAAAAATCTTTATATCAAATTTGAACATTATAAGGATAGTTTTGTTTTATGATCATGCTGATTTACTTTGTACATGAACTTATTATCCTGAGAACCTGTTCCAAGAATACTGAAAAACAGACATTAAAATAAATGTAGGATCAGTACTTCCATAATCAAACTGTAATAAAACTCTGATAAAATGAAAGAATTTTGTTCAGATAAGAATTGAAAACAAACAACAACAAAAAGGGACATGTAGTGGGTTGGTGCCACGTGCTGTGCCCTGGGCAACATATGTACAATGTTTAATAGATATAACTTTATGCATATAGCAGAAATCCCCAGTAAGTTTTGGGGTCCGCTGGGATCCCATCATCCTTCTATGTAACTTGGTAACCCCCGGCCCACGAAGGGTTAAGTTATCAGAAAAGGTGATGAAGTGCAAGTATGATGCCAAGGCAAGTGAGGTGAGCTTCAAGGATGGTGACAAAGTTTGGTTATACAATCCTCAACAGAAGAAGGGACAGTCACCGAAGCTGCAGAGCCCATGGGACGGGCCTTACACTATGTTGGACTCCCTATCAGACATAACGTACCGGATTCGGGGAGGCAGGAAACCTCGCCCAAAGGTGGTACATGTGAATTGCCTGAGGCAGTACCATGCACCAGGGCAGTACAGCTGGGACGTCTCCGAGAAATCATGCTCACCCACAGCTGAGGATGTTAAGGAGGACCACAGAGCTGAAGTACAAGAGGATGATGACAGTTTCCCAAGAGAAGAAATGCATCAGGAAGATGACCAAGACATTCCAGTAGGAGTGGACTGTGCGGAGGAGCAGGGACATCGTCAGAAGTGGCATAGGAGATCTGATAAGTTGAAGGATTATTTTGTGTAAAATTAATGTTTAGTTTGGATTAAGGATTATGTTTGCATATATTGTGTAGTTTTGTTGGGACGACAAAGGACTAAGGAGTGGGTTGTGTTGAGAAGAGAGATTTGCTAGATAGGAAATACTGGAAGTTCCTCGGTATTTTGTATTTTTCAGTTTCGTGTCTGACTTGCCAATTAGCCTGCTATTTGTGAGTGGAGGTATTTTGTATGTAGTACATTGTTTTGTGCTATTTTTCACTATAATGTTATATTTATGTGATTGTTACATTATGTAACTTTTTCCCAGTTTGTATGCTAAATAATTTACAGTGTTATGAAGTGTAAGAAAACTCTGGATATTTTGGATGTCTCTGAGTTGGTAACTGTTGCCCTTTCGTGAGTATACTAGAATGTTGGTGAGGAAGTGAAGGCTGTTTTAGGAGGTGGAAGAGCCTAGGGCAGTCCGTGTCATTTCAGTTTTAATGTCAATGCAGGTCAATGTCAGTTCAGCCAAGTGCAGATTGTACAGCTCCAGCACTTGTGAAAACAGTGAAGTGAAGTTGGCATGCATTAAGTGTATTATTTGGAAAATAAAAACAGCAAGCTTAAGAACCTATTAATCTGTCTGTTGCCCGACGCCTTAATCCCATACGGAGTGGCCACAAACAAATCGCCTCCACGTCGCCCTATCCCCCACCATTTCAGTGCCCTGCTCCCAATTCACACACCCCTTTCTCATGTACCTCTCCACTCCATTCTTCCATCTCGTCCTTGGCCTCCCCCTCCCTCTCTCCCCCTCCACATCACTCACATACACTCTCCTCATCAGCCTCTCACTCTCCATCCTCACTACATGGCCAAATCACTTCAATGTATTTCTCCTAACGCTTCCTATCACATCCACATCTACACCACAATGCTCCTTTACATCCTCATTTGTCAGTCTGTCTCTCCATGTGACTCCACAGGCTCCTCTCAACTCATTTCCACTGCTCTCACTCTTGACCTGTGTCCCTCCAACAACGTCCAAGCTTCACTTCCATACGTGAGGGTTGGTATCACAATACTGTCATGTAGTAACTTTTTCACTTCCATGCTCACTTCCCCGTTTCTTATCACTGCTTTCAAGGAACCAGCAACCTTTCTTCCTTGTTGTACCCTTTCAAACACTTCACCCTCCAAACTTCCATCCTTACTCATCACACTACCCAAGTACTTAAATGTACTCACATTTTCCATTTCCTCATCATCCAACCTCACTGTATATTCACTGACTTACTTCTATCGAAGACCATAACTTTACTCTTCCCTACATTCACCTTTAGATTCTGTTTCTCATTCTCTCTCTCTCAAACTCATCCACCAAGCATTGCAGCTTCCCTTTGTCAACACATTCTCATCTGCAAACAACAGTACAGGGAGTTTCCAAACACTGCCATCTCTCACTAGGGCCAATCCAACATGGAACTTATTCAGTTCCAAATGAGCTGTGAGTGGGGAAGGTACTGCGCAGTTCTGTCCCTTTTAATTTCCACTCTTACCCCTGTCCCGGCACTTGCAACATATTTCACTATATCAGTAGTGCTTGTGTATAGAGTTTGGGCATTCCTGTGATTAGTTTTGGTGTTTGCAATAGGAAATTTGGTGTTTGTGAAGCATTCCTTGTCGTTATCAGCCATTGGGCCAACGAAGATTGTGCTACTGTTTCTGATCAACTACACTGCCTCTACCCTGCACCAAATGTGAGTATTCAGCTATAAAAAATAGTGATAGTGAATCATGTGAATATAGTGTGCATATCTAGTGTACAAAGAAATTGTGACATACGTGCAGTAGCTTAGAGGAAGGCAGGAAACCGCCCTACAGCCACGACACGGCGTGGGTACACCGTAGTTTCTTGCATTTTTCTTGAAAACTATGAGGCCTAGGATCACCGTTGTGGGCTCAAAGGAAAGCCAGTGAAATTCTGCATTGGATGATTAACAGTGGCGAGAAAAGTTTTTTTTTTACTAGAGCTCCCCGAATAAAAAAAGTCTGTTGTCTGTCGGAAATGGGTTTTACTTTTTCGCTTATTAATCATACACCGTACCTCGTATCAAATTGGGACCTCTGACATTCGAAAGCTAATAAAATTCTCTTTCCAATGTTGTATAACATGTAGAGATTGATTAGTAAATATTCGACTTATGAGGATGGGTGAGTGAGATGTATGCTCCTGAATGTTTATTCACACGGCCCTAACATATGTATAGTGTGTGTGTGTTTTTTTTTTTTTTTTTGCTAATTGTGTAGAACAAACATCAACGAATAGGAATATGTGGGTGTTGTGACAAAATAAATATGTTTGGGTGGTGAAAATAAGCCGAGAATACACATTTTTGGTGCACATGGCAGGCGAGGGGAGGAGAGGGGAGAAAAGCCGGCACGTCATGTCCCAGAAAACTGATTAACTTATCCGCACGGGAAAAGGTTAAGAACACAGCATTTATTTACCATGCCTGTGCTTATCTGTGTTGTTGTACACTGAAAGGCTGCCTTGATGAAGAACAGCTCAGTGGGCAACGTCTTTCCTCGACTGAACTACTGCTGTTGAAGCCTGTGACAGTGTGGGACGGGTATGTAACAATATCATAAATGTGAAACTGATAGATCAAGTAACCCCCTAAAATGTGGAAACTGTGAATGTATGCTGAAGAGCAACATTGGAAATGACGAATGTATGCTGAAGAGAAACATTACGTAAGCTGTCAGTTCCAGAATTTGATGGCAAACAGAACTCTACTATAGTCAGGGAAAAGTTTAAGTACCGGGTATTTATTCCACGACAGATTAAATCACTCAAATGTTAATAAACTGCCTTATCTACTCACGCAGCTGAAAGGCACACCCTATAAATCTATAGGAGAATTGCCTTCTGAGCATGATAAGTATGAGGTTGCTCTGATTGTCATTAGAGATAACCGCGAAGACAAAGAGCAGACCATTGCCAAATTGGTCAAAGTTTGACTGAATTATCCACTTCCAAGTATGACTTTGACTCTGCCAAACTTTCAGGTTGCAGTTAGCTGCAATTTCAAGGCCTTGTTGGTACTTACCAGGATGATAATGCATTTTTTTGCTCTCAAGGATTATCTGACCGATATTTCCTAAAATCAAGGATGCATTTCATAACAGATACCCCCAATAACTCTTATTTCCTTTAAGGAGATTGCAGGTGGTCAAATGCAACTTTGCAAACACATGCAGGACACAATTAAAAATGCTAAATGTGAACCGAAAGCTCACATAAAGATAAAACCTATTCATTAACCAACAGTGAAACAAAAATCAATATCTGATGGGACTATCACTGAGGAAACCGGAACCTTCATTAGTTGTGTAGTGGAAAATGAGGGATTTGCTAAATCAGGGAATGGACAATCTCGTGGAAGTGAGAATGTAAATAATTCCATGTTAAACACCAATATGAACTGTGTTTTAATGGTGAACAGCATTCTAATACATATTACAGAAAGTATCCTGTCAGCCTCAAGACTCTCATAAATAGAGGATATAGGACGTTGCATGATTTGTTTAAACCCCACACACTTATCCACAGATTGTAATACTAAACTGAATATTTGCTCCAGATGTAACATGCGTAGACAAACACCATAATACACTGTGTTCAAGGACAAGTGGTGGTGAAGTTATTAAAACTATGTCTGTATGACAGTTGCAAAGTTAACTAATCCAGTAATAATGCCAGCTGCAGTTCCAGCTGCAGAAGTAAAGGCAATAAATGATAATTAAAATGTATATAAACTCTGTGACAGGGTGCACAAAAGTACGGTATCTGCATCAAATCTCTTCGATACTGGTGTGCAGAAATGCAGTATCTGCATCACCTCTCTTTGATACTGTTGCACAAAAAATGCAGTATCTGCATCACCTGTTTTTGATAGTGGTGCACAAAACTGCCATACCTGCATGAACTCTCTTTGATATTTCGTTTATGCCTGCTGATATTGTGAAGGCACTGAAGTTACCTACAATAGACAAGATTAATCTGGCCATTAGAGGGTTTTTTACCAATAAGAAATCACAGATCTTTCATCTGGTTAAACCTTCGATCCAGATAGGTAGGTACAAATGCTGTATAATAGCAGCTGTGCTGGAGAAGATGGGCGCAAAAATCTAAGCAAAAAAGCTGGACAAAACTTCAGATCACTTGCAGAGCCTAGCAGTAAGATTGGCTAACCAGAATATTAATTCTGATACAGTGGGTCCCATAAAACCAGTAACACTGAATAATAGTGGAAAAAGCAAGACTGGCATATCTTGGGATAGTTCCATACGTACCTCTCGAAAATAACACTCATTTTTTGTGTGAGACCCACCAGTTCCATGTGTTACACAATGTTTACCCCTGAAATTACCTTTTATGCTAGTCACGGATTGATCATGCCTCGATTATGTCATATTACTTTCTGTAAAATTCGAATTGGATTCACATAATCTAAATTATATTTCCTTCTGCAGGTGTCACTAATGTTACTTGAGCAATAATGCCTAGAGAATGCAAGAATTCTCCAGACACCTTCTGTTATATATGTGGTCACTGACAAAGAAGTAGTATAAACGACGACTGACTCCGCATGTGAAGTCTATATGAACTGTACTTTGGATGCAAAGTTGGTAATCAGGAAAAATTTGGTCACCTCATATATGCTGTTTCACGTGCATTCATTCATGGCATAGGTCAAGGGCACTAGTCATGTTCGTACATATGATGTAACAATGGTATCGAGGGAGCCAATGAACCGTTCATCTAACTGCTACTTACGCTTAACAGACACACATACGTTTTCTTCCCTTTATGTTCTTTATCATTTCTCACAAGACATCTCATTTCTTTTTACAGAATATTGCATTATTTTTTCTGTATATCGTGTAATGCAAAACCATGCTAAGCAGCTATGGTTTGTGATTATTCATTTCTTACAGCAGGTCACAACAGGAAATGCAAAAAGGCTATTGTCAATCGAATGCTTCAGGCTGCTATTCGCCCAGCTTGCCATCCTAGTGATACACCTGTCCCTCAGCTTCCATCTGAAATATCAAGCGATGACATAGTCAGTGCTGACGAACCAGAATCACTAGATCCAACATATGAGCAACAACCTGAATCTGGAAAAAAAAAAAAAATGCATCTCATAACCCAGCAGAGCCCACTGATTTGGTTCTTGATCTATCCCTCACAGAGGGATTTGCTAGTCTCCCGTTTACAGCAATGGAATCTATTGGATGAAGATCTATGATTTACAACATTTAGGGAACACTCATCGGATTTGCACCAGTACTACTCAGTGGAAAACAACCTCTGTTTTGTTTGTTTGTATGTTTTTCAATGATATCAAGGAACTGATGCTCATTGGTTGAGCTACGAACCAAGCCATTAAAGGTTGTTTATTGATGCACATCTGTACCGAATTAAAACTGTTCTGCTACATATTGGAAACATCGTGCCTTTTGTTCCAGTTGTGCACTCAGTCACTTTAAAAGAGACAGTTTGTTTTTTTCTAGATCACATAAAGCAAAATGAGTATGAATAGTTTGTTTGCACAGGTTTGAAATTTATTGCCATACATAATGGGTTACAACTACCTTTAAAAGTTTATGTGCTTTCTACGTAAGCAGGACAGCTGACCAAGACAAAAACGATACCTATGGTCAGCATGGCTGTTGCGGGATCCATTGACACCCAGATCCCACAGTGTTTTCCATCATTAACGAGCCACTAGTACAAATGGGATAATTTTGCTTCCACTCTACATAAAACTGAGATTAATGAAAAAGTTTACCAAAGCTCTGAAGCATCATAAACCATCTTTCCAGTACCTCAAGGGGAAATTTCCCAAAATAAGTGGTGTTAAGATCCAAGATGGGACATTTGCCTTGCTCTCAAAGTCAACTGAAGTTTGACAAGGATTTCGATTCAATTATGGATGAAAATGAGTTAGTGGCATGGTGCTGCATTCAAGAGTGTCTGCAGTGGACTACTGGGAAGACATATATATGACCAACATGATGTTTTATTGGGTGCACTAATCAAATGTTACCAACATCTTGGGTGTAACATGTCACTGTAACTTCATTCTCTTCATTTCCATTTGCCCTTTTTCCCAGAGAATATGGTGAATGTAAGTGATGAACAGGTTCCACCAGACAATAACAAAAATGGAGAGTTGGTACAAGGGGAAATGGAGTCCAGTCATGCTAGTCAATTTCCACTGAAATCTGAAGTGCGACCAACCGGAGACATCATACAAACAAAAAAGAAAGTACAAATAAGTACAGAAACTTATTCTAGCTTACTTGTAAAGTATTTATTTTGTGTATTTTGTTTTGAATAATAGTGGTGATCTGTTTCAATTGGCACTGATAATATATTTCCATGCTTTCTCTAATTTAACCCTCGGCGTCCCGTCGACGTTCTTCCACATCCTCACGTTTTGTCACTGCCAATCCCGTCGACGTACTTTAACGTCCTGCAATTGCAAGGTTCATAATTTCCACAATTTTCAAAATTCGCACGAGATTTTCGATTCGCCCACCTACCCAAGCCTCCCCTACCTGCCACCAGGCGGGCAGCGTCCCAGACCCCGCGTGACGCGCGCTCGCCCTTGTCTCGGTCACTCACCTGTTAGCAGTGACCCAGGTCAGACATGGCGAGTAAAGGTCTCTCAGACGACGAAATACAATCTGCCCTGGATGCCTTCACTGGAGATAGTGATTCTCCACCTGATGATGATGTGGTGGATCGAGATTACGTCCAGCCTGAGGAGGAAATAACAAGCAGTGATGAGGAGGTCCCTTCGCCCCGGAAAAAGCGGTATGTGACATATTGTAAGGCAAGGGAAGGCCAGCCTGCACCCAAACCACCTGCACAGACCTCTCTCCATCCCCTAGACAGATTCTGATGAGGACGAGGATGAGGACGATGACGATGACGGTGGCTTAGGACGTGATGTTGCCTCGTGGTTGGGGAAGGAAAAAATCTCACCCCAAGGATCAGAAGGTGGGGCGAGTAGGCAAATAAGGTATGGTCCTAGTGTTTTGTCTGGGGAAGTCGAAAGTGGTGTGGTGGGAGTGCGGGGTGAAAGGGAAAGTGGTGTGGCGGGAGCGCGGGGTGAAAGGGAAAGTGGTGTGGCGGGAGTGCAGGGTGAAAGGGAAAGTGGTGTGAGGGAGGCAGCACGAGCACGTGGTGCACGTAGGCCTAGGGGAAAGGAGGTGGAGCCACTCCCCAGCACGTCTTTCGCCCCACAATATTCCCAAACTTCCTCCCCACAGCCCCAGGATGTGGGGAAAGGAAGGAAAGGGAAGGGAAAGGGTAAAGGAAAAGGGAGAGGGAAGAGAAGTGCGAGTGATGAAAGGTGCCGCTCTCCACCTCCCCAACCTCCCCCACCACCCTCACCTCCCCACCCTGACGAAGGCGACGATGGGGACGTGGCTGGAGACGGTGGTGTCTTGTGGAACTGGGAAGATGGGAGTAATTCTACTCCCATCATTCACCCTTACACTGAGGAGTGGCGGTCTGGTTGCACGGCTCCAGGTGTGCATGCGGGTTCCACTAGGGTGGATTTCTTCCATTTGTTCTTTGGGGAGGCGTTTGTGGGGCACATAGTGGAACAGACAAACATATTTTCACGAACACAGCACCGTGAAAGTGAACGTTTGGGAACAACGAGCAGGCATTCCCAGCAATATGACTATCCTGTGACAATTTCTGAGATGTTCTTATTTTTTGCCCTGGTTCTCTTGATGGGTGTTGTAAGAAAAAATCAAATACCTGCATACTGGACCACTGACCCAATGACCATCACACCTTTCTTTGGAATGGTGATGAGTCGTAATAGATTTCAGCAGATTCTCGGCCGCCTCCACTTTTTTGATGCAGAAGATCCAGCTAATGCTAATAACACTGATAAAATGAGGAGAATTAGGCTTGTATTTGATCATTTACGGGAAATGTTCCGCTCCTCATTTTATCCTTACAGAGACCTCGTCATAGACGAGAGTCTTGTGTTGTGGAGAGGCAATATTTCCTTTCGCCAGTACATACCCAGCAAGAGACACGGTTTCGGGTTCAAGATCTTTGTTATGTGTGACTGTAAGACTGGTTATGTGCAAGACATAGTCTTGTACACGGGTGCACAGACAGATATAACAGAAGATCGTAGTATAGGACTCTCAGGGGCCGTGGTGAAGACAATGATAGAGGAGTACCTTCATCGTGGTCATGTGTTGTACCTGGACAACTGGTACACTAGCCCTCTTCTCGCTAGGTTCCTCCACCAACACGACACCGGAGTCTGTGTTACAGTCAAGAGAAACCGTTGCCATATGGTCAAGATAGGGAGGAAACTTGACAAGAACGAGGTGGTTTTCTTCCAGGCAAAAAACATCCTTGCCACCCTGTGGAACCACAACAGGGAAGTTTGCCTCCTATCAACTGTACACAGCCCCCTGATGCACCACACAGACTCCGTTGTTCACTGTAGCGAGAGGAGGTGCAACGTCTGGAAACCCAAGTCTGTACTGGACTATAATCTGAACATTAGGCAAATGGATCAGTCAGACTCGATGATTTCCAGTGCTGACTGTGCCAGGACCACGATGAAGTGGTACAAAAAGCTCTTTTTCCACTTGCTCAACATCACGGTCCTGAATGCACACTACCTGCACGCCATGACAACAGGAGTATCAGAGACCTTTGAGGGGTTTGTGAGGGAGCTGGCACATGAAATAATCTCCAGGCATGCCCAGGACAGACCCACACACCGCACCCGCACCCCCATAGCTGCCCAGACTCCCCTACGCCTCGAAAGACACCACTATCCTAGCACAATCCCTTCCGAACCAAACCGTCGTAAACCCAGCGCCGCTGCCATGTATGCAAGCACTCAACAGTCAGACCAGCCACTCAGAGAAAAGACACAAGGTACGAGTGTGTAGAGTGCAATGTTGCATTGTGCCTTCAGCCATGTTTCAGAGAGTACCATAACTTCCTACACTACTGAAACTGTGTGGGATGGCGATATGACGCTCAGTATAATGGTAAGGCCAGTCAGTATGTGCTAAGTCTTATATAAAGTTGAAACGGGTGTAATGTTTGCAGGAAAGTAATGTATAAGTTGAGAAATAGTGTAAGTTGAAAGAAGTGATATCAAAACTACACCCACTGTGTAAATCTGTGAAAATATGATGCTCAGTCTAACACTCTGGTCAGTAAATATGTGATAGCAAGAATATAAAGTGGAAACGGGTGTAATGTTAGTAGGAAAGTAATTTATAAGTTGAATACTAGTGTAAGATGAAACAAATGATATCGCGATAACACTCACTGTGTAAATATGCGATAATATGACGCTCAGTAGAATAGTAAGGTCTCCAATTATGTGATAGCATTTATATCAAGTGGAAACATGTGTAATGTTAGTGGAGAGGTATTATATAGGTACAAAAATAGGTTGTAAGTTGAAATAGTAGTCATATTGTGACTTCACCGTCTGTGTTATTATGCACTATTATTACGCTAAATATTTATGTAAGGCCTGAAACTATCTCAAAACAGTTCTCAAAAGTGGAAAACTGTATAATGTTATTAGGAAAGTATTATGTAAGTTGAAAAAACACAATACGAGTTGAAACAACAGTTACAGCGAGTTCACTCACTACATAATTAAGCGCTAACATTACGCTAAATGTTATCGAAAGGCCTGTGAATACGTAAAAACAGTTCAATAAAATGTAAAATGGTATAATGTTATTGGAGATGTATTATGTAAGTAGAAAAAATGATATGTATCATGATTCAGCAATGTTAGCGATTCATCATGACCAGTCTGGCCGATTTTGCTCGGTTCGCATGATGATACAATGCTTATTTCAACTCTAATTTTGTATAAAATCCAATTTACTCTTGCATCACATGTTTTTATGTTTGTAATAAATACATATCTACTGACTTTCATTGGTTCCCAGACTTATAATACCATAGAAAACGTGAGAGCCTCAGACCACCTACACAGAACACGGTACCAGGTGTAACAAAGGTATACCTGTTTAAGCCACTTATGGACCCCGGTGAACACTTTCTTGGTGATTGACCATTGTTCCTGACCAAAAGCGAAAGTTTTAGCAAAAAAAATTTGGGTCCAAAAATGGTCGGGATTGGGGGGTACCAGTGGTGAAAAAGTGGTCGGGACGGGGCGGGTTAATGTATAAACACTTAGGAAAAGATTACAAGAAAATGTGACGATAGGTGGATATGGCTATCAGTATCAGAATTAGCAGACTTGCGATCAGTCTTCTATCTCTACTATTCCCAAGGCTGTATTCTTAATCCATCTTTCTTTTCACACTCCTTGCTTCCTCACTACCCTCTTCTATATATAGAATGTGACTAAGAAGCCAAAGACCATTATCGTGTCCCAGTTCCATCAATGAATGTGGTAAAGTGAAAAGCATTGCAAGAAGGAATAAGGAAGCAAGAAACATGTTTTCTTTCATTAGTCTCAAGTGTACCACGTTGAGTACACCGCTTCCCGTCCGATCAGCGAAGTTAAGCAAAGTTGGGTCTGGTTAGTACTTGGATAGGTGACTGCCTGGGAACACCAGATGCTGTTGGCATCCCTACGTGTCAAGTGGGGTTTGTGGAGGATTAGTGCCCCTCCCAGTAAAAACAATTAACTCTAAGCCCTTGACCACCCCGTTTGGGATACATGGCGTCTGGCAATGAATGAATGAATGAATGAATTGATAAAGAAAACCTAAAATGGACTGTTTTTTACCTTGATCCTGAAATTTGTTAAACAGTGCAGTAGGATCAGACTGTTGTGGAAGATTCTTCCATAGGACTTTCAAAAACGGAAATGTTCAGATGTTCAAAAGCCCAGGGGGTAGTATTATTTTGGATCCATTACCATTTCCTCAACAGGCCAGAAGACAGACTAATTTGGTAGACTTGGTAATTATTTGTGGCCAGAAAAGGAGCCGAATTGGAATTATTCAGTTAAATGATTCAGTAAAAGAGAACAGTGAACAAGTTCATAAACTGTGGGATGCAGATAGTATTGAAATACATACTGACGAACCAGTGCATGAAGTACAAAGATGGATATTATTGAATTTGTCTGCCATGGAAGTTAAACATACAGTTATCATAAGCTCACTTAAATTCCCTTTTAAGAATGTTCAGAGATAAACCTGATCACCTAATATTTTATAAAAACATCATAAAGGAGGAGTTGAAAAAAATCATAGAGGAAACTGAGAATCTGGTTATTCCTAAGGATGGTTACTATTTACCTTCCCACGCACTTAGTAAAGATTCAGTAACATCTATAAGGATATTTTCAGGTGTGGTTGCAAACCATCCAAGGGGGAAGCCAGAGTCATTTATGTTGTAGACCAACATACAGAGAACCTGGGAAATATTCTAATAAAGAGAAATTCCATATAAGATTTTTCTCAGAAGTGGATTAAGAGAAGAGGACGGGAAATATACCAGATTCCCCTGGTTTCAAAATACATAGACCCTGATGGTCCTTTGAAAAACTATTGTTTCAGGCTGGTGCCTTTTTGCTGTTGCACTAGTTCTTTCTTATTAGGTAACACACTAAATTTCCATTTTCAGATTGCTGATTGACCAAAAATAGTACAAGGTGTTACAGAAACTGACACAGAGAAATGAACTGACACAGAAATGTGAAAGGCAAATTCACCTTTGCAAAGGTGGAACACCAATTCACCACTTTTAAAGGATAAAATAAAGAAGTACTGACAAGGATATGATATCCTAGTTTTCAGGCTGTGCTGGGTCTCAACTGAAATATTTATTCTGATGATCAGAGCTTCAAACATGTCAAGTTTCCTGAAGATACAGTCACTAAGGTTTTTGTTTAGTCAGGCTTCTGTGGTATTTGATCCTTTAAGATTGCTTTAAGATTGTGGAAGTGTGCATGGAAAAGTTTGGAAGGAATGAGAGTGTTTTTGATCGGTGATATGAATTTAAAGTAGGGAATGTGAAGGTGGATGGAATAGTTGGTGAGTGGGGTGTGCCTGCTGAGATAGATGAGAATGGCAGTGCGTTAGTGGACATTTGTGCTGGGAGGGGGTTGGTGATAGCCAATACCTTCTTCAGGCACAAAATGATCCACAGGTATACATGGTGAGTGATCAGAAGGGTGGGTGGTGAACTGAATGAAAGGAAGGCAATGATTGATTATGTGTGTGTGGATGAAAGGATGCGAAGATGTGTAACGGATGCAAGAGCTTATAGAGGTTGGGGAAGTGGACTTTCTGACCACTACTTGATGGTGGCCAGAATCAAGATACAAATAAGATGGAGTAATAGAAGAAGGGAAGGACGGGAAGAAAGATTATTTGCAAGGAGAGTGGAAAGGTTACAAGAGGATGAGAAAAAGGCAGAATATAAGAGAGAAGTGGAGGAACGATTGGGCAAATATGAATTGGAGCAGATGGGGAACGTGGAAGGTGTGTGCAGGATATTCACAGAAGAAATATGTGCAGCATGTGATGTGATGTATGGATGAAGAGAAGACGGAGGGGGGTGCAAGGAACAGCGTGGTGGAATGAAGAGGTGAGACAGGCTGTGACACAAAAGAAGAAAGCATACAATGAATGGATGAGAAATATGGGCGTGGAAGAAGTTGAGAGGTGGAAGAGAGAGTTATATGTAGAAAGAAAGAGAAAGGTAAAATGATTAGTAAGAGAGACTAAGAAGAGAGTGGATGAGGAATTTGGAAGGAATTTGAGTGTAAAGTGGAGGGACTATAAGAAAATGTTCTGGAAAGAGGTGAAGAGAGTAAGACAGGGTGGAAGCGAAGTTAGCAGGGGAGTGAAAGATAAAAATGGTAGATTACTAGTGGAGAAGGGAGAAAAAGTGAGAAGATGGAGAGAACACTTTAAGGAATTGTTGAACATAGTGGATGGAAGTGATACAAGTATAAGTGGCTGGGCAATGGCTGGGAGAAGGAGGGAGGTGAGAAGTCAGGAAGAAATCAGTAGGATAGAAGTTGTGGAAGCAATGAAGAAAGTTAAATTGGGGAAAGCCCCAGGAATTGATGAAGTGTGTGGTGAAATGTTGAAACATGGGGCAGAGATAGTAGTAGAAGGGATGTGGAAGATGTGCAGATTGGCATGGGAGGAAGGTAGAGTTCTGGAGGATTGGAAGTCAGGTATAATTATTCCCTTGTACAAAGGAAAAGAGGAAAAAGAAGTGTGTGGTAATCATAGGGGCATTTGTCTTCTTAGTATACTAGGAAAAGTGAATGTTAGGATACTTATTGACAGAGTTAGGGAAATAACAGAGGAATTAGTTGGAGAAGAACAGGGAGGCTTTAGGAAGGGAAGAGGTTGTGAAGATTAGATATTCATTCATAGATCTTTAGTGAAAAAGTTTCTAGAGAAGGGAAAGAAGTTGTGTGTGGCTTCATGGATTTGGAGAAAGCACATGACAGGGTGGACGGACAAGGATTGTGGAAAGTGTTAAAAATATATGGAGTAGATGGGAAGTTGTTGAATGCTGTGAAGTGTATGTACGATGGTGCGAAGGCTGCAGTGCGTGTGGATGGTGAACTGAGTGAATTTTTCTCTTTGAAGGTTGGATTGAAACAGGGATGTGTCATGTCTCCATGGTTGTTCAATCTGTACATGGATGAGATAATAAAAGAAGTACAAGGTAGGGTAGTGGATGTTGGAGTGGCCCTGGTGAGAGAGGGTAGTGTTTGGAAACTCCCTGTACTGTTGTTTGCAGATGATACTGTGTTGTTGAGTGAAGAAGGGGAGCTGCAAGGCTTGGTGGATGAGTTTGGGAGAGTGTGTAAGACACGGAATCTAAAGGTGAATGAAGGGAAGAGTAAAGTGATGGTCTTTGAGAGAGGTGAAGTCAGTGAATGTACAGCGAGGTTGGATGGTGAGGAATTGGAAAATGTGAGTACGTTTAAGTACTTGGATAGTGTGATGAGTAAGGATGGAGGTTTGGAGGATGAAGTGCTTGAAAGGGTACAGCAAGGAATAAAGGTTCCTGGTTCTTTGAAAGCAGTGATAAGAAACAGGGAAGTGAGCATGGAAGTGAAAAGTTATTTCATGACAGTATTGGGATTCCAACTCTAATGTATGGAAGTGAAGTTTGGACGTTGTTGGAAGGGCACAAGTCAAGAGTGAGAGCAGTGGAAATGAGTTATTTAAGAGGAGCCTGTGGAGTCACATGGAGAGACAGGCTGATAAATGAAGATATAAAGGAGCGTTGTGGTGTGGATGTGGATGTGAAAGGAAGCGTTAGGAGGAATACATTGAGGTGGTTTGGACATGTGGAGAGGATGGAGGATAAAAGACTGAGGAAGGGAGTGTATGTGAGTAAGGTGGAGGGTGGGAGAGGGAGGAGGAGGCCGGGGATGAGATGCAGGGATGGGGTGCAGAGATATATGAGAGAGGGGGGTGTGAGTTGAGAGCAGGGCAGTGAAATGGCGGGGGACAGGGCGACGTGGAGGCGATTTGTTTGTGGCCACCCCTAACGGGATTGAGGCGTCTGGCAATAGATAGATAGATAGATAGAAGATTGCTGAGTCCTGTAACTGTTAAGGCCACATGTTTAGTACAAGAAAGACTGCATGAGAAATTGGACTGGATCAATAAACTGGATGAGGTGTAAGAAGAAAAAATGTCGACTGATCAGGGATGAATGTGAAATCTCACAAAGGATATTCATTCCCAGAGAGATAGCCAAAGATAAACACTCAAACTTGCATATATTTTGTGACGCTGCTCAAAAAGCATATGGATCAGTAGCCTATTGTGTGTCTGAAGATCATAATAGACTTGGCATGCCCATTTGCTAGAGTTACACCACTTAAACAGAGAACCGGAACTCTTCCACAAATGGAATAAGCATTTACTGAAACAGGAGTTAGCTGAAGGAGTTCATGTGGGTTGACCGTGAGATGTGTCTTTACTGGATAGGTAAGGTGGTTAGTAAACTTCTATTCAATCAATCAATCAGTCATTTCCTGTGGCACCCCACGGGATGCATAGGGCCTCGATGAACTCTCTCCACCGATATTTGTCTCTTGCCATCTTCTTCAGGTCCCACCAACACCCCTCTTCCGCTTCTCTTTTCATTGTCCTCAACCAGGTTTCCCACGGCTTACCTCTGCCTCTTCTTCCTCTAGCGGTCCACTTTGGCACATCCTGTATTAAACTCCCTTCTTTTCTAAATATGTGCCCCGGCCATTTCCAGCGGGACAGTCTCACATACTCATCAGCTGGTTCCACTCTCGTAGTATCCTTTACTCTTTTATTTGTAACTCTTTTTATTTGCCACTTTACCCAAGTGTCCTTCTCTGTATTTTATTCTCAGATCTGTTGCAATTGAACTGTACCATGACTCATGCCCATAAATTAAAATTAGTCTAACCATGGACTTGTAAATTTTTACTTTAGTATGTACCGAAAGCATACTATTATTCGAAACAGATTTCAACATTCCAACAGCTCGCCAAACCTGTCCAATCCTCTCCTTGATTTCATTGTTTAATGATCCATTAGATGATGCAATCGTTTCCAGATATTTAAAATTTTCTACATTCCTCACCACATTATTCCCAATTACACAGTCGATTTGGTTCTCCACGTTCATATTAGTAATTTCTGTCTTTCCACAATTTATTACCAATCCCACTTTTTCTCCCTCCTCCACCAGATAATCAAGCACCCTCTGTATCTCGTAACAACTTCCGCAAATCAACACATCATCAGCATAGTCCAAATCCATCAGTCTCTTATTTTCTTTCCAGGCAATTCCTGCACCTGTTCTCCGTACAACCTTTCTCATAACATAATCCATAACCAAAACAAACAGCAAAAGCTCAAGAACTCATCCTTGAATCACTCCTGACCTAACTTCAAATGGATCACTCAAAGAACCACTCACCATTACCTTACAATAAGTACCTTCATGCAGGCTTCTAATAATATTTAAAAACTTTTTCTGGCATACCATGGAATCTCATAATTTTCAACATAGCTCCACATGAAACACTATCAAACGCCTTTTCAAAATCCACAAAACACATACTAAGTGGCATTCTCATCTCATTAGCTTGTTACATTACATGCCTTACAATAAAAATCTTATTACAACCTCGACCCTTTCTCAATCCCACTTCTTCTTCTCTTAAAATTTTATCAATTACTGGCTCTATTCTGTTCAACAAGATTTTGGAAAAGACTTTTGCAACTACAGGTGTCAAAGTTATCCCCCTCCAATTTCCAGACACACTTAAATCTCCCTTTTTTGGTATTTTTATAATCACTCCATTTTTCCATTTCTGGAATTCCACCATTATTCCAAGCCATAGTGATAAGTTTCAAAAGTGCGTTCATCAACTCATCATTTTCCACCTTAAGCATTTCAGGAAATATTCCATCCTTTCCTGAGGCCTTAAAATTCTTAATTCCTTTATAGATTTTGCTACTTTTTCCAAAGTTATATTCCCTGTTTCTATCTGCAAATCTCTCTCGGCTGGCAAAATGTCCTCTTCAGCTGGGATTGGTCTATTTAGAACAGATTCAAAATGCTCTTTCCACCTTCCTTTTATATCCAAATCTTTAGTTAACAAGTTACCATTTCTGTCTCGTACAGATATTTCCTTCCTTCTCTTATCAGTCCCAGTTAACTCCTTTATGGCCTGATACGCTGCTCTTGTGCTCTGACCGTCATTTTGATTTAATTTAATTTCTGTCTCTGTTGCCTTTTAATCATATAGCCACCTCTTATCACGTCTAACGAGTCTTTTTACTTTAGAATGTAAACTCCAGTACTTTGCTCTAAGTACTTCAACTACCTGGCCATCAACATGTTGTTCTTCACTTATTAATCTCGCCTCTTTCCGTTTCTGTATTGCATTCCATGTTTCGTCTAACATCCACTTTTTCCTCTTCGCTTTTCCCTTTTTCTTAATAGTAACCTTAGCACTCTTATGCAAAAACCTCTTTTACATCTCTCCACATTTGATTAATATCATTGTCTTCAGATTCCATCAACGTCTGCAGGACTAGAAACCCGTTCCTGCATTCCCACCGAAACTTTTCCTTCATGCTCTCATCACTTATCAGCCCACCAAAATCATATTTATTACCCACTGTACAATTATCACTAACGTTTCTCTTAAGTTTTATTTTAATCTTTGATCACTACCTATATCTGTCCCCCTCCTTACAGAAACATCTTGCAAATAACTCCTATGCCTTCTGCTAGTTGCAATGTGTTCAGTCTGGTTACAATATTTTCCACGTGGTGAAATCCAAGTAGTTTTATGTATTTTTCTGTGCTCAAAGATAGTTCCACCAATCGTAAGGTCATTTGTTACACAAAGTTTCCAAATCGCATCCCATTTTCGTTTCTTACACCAACACCCTCCTTACCCATACAGTCTTCAGAGCCCTCCCTACTACTACCAACAATCGCATTAAAATCACCAGTGCAAACTAACACATCATGTCTTGTCACTCTGTTCACTATATCCTGCAGCTTCCCATAAAAGTCATCCTTCATTTCATCAGCAGCCTCATTTGTCGGAGCATACCCTACCACTATGCTGATATTGCCATGGTTAGATTTTAAACGAGCATAAAACAAGCGCTACTTAATTGGCTCAAACTCACATAGAGCCTTGCAAGCATCTCTGCTCAACAGTAAGCCTACTCCTCGATAATGATTTCCATCACTCCTACCAGAAATCAACAAAGTCATACCATCTTCCAAATTCACTTTATCAACTCCAAGCAACCTCGTTTCTGTAAGAGCACAAATATCTATATTGTATTTTTTGATCTCCCTGTGGCGAGGGGGACACAATCTGGCCGCACTATGGGGTGGTACACCCGGCAACAGTTCCGCCTGGGCCCCCCAGTAGCGAGATATAGTAGATGTGGCAGCAGTGTGTGTGTTTGTTCGTTTGTACATGCTCGAAAAATGTTCGGATCGTCAACTCTCTCACTCCATTGTGAACGTGAATCGGCCTTTGTCAGCAGTTTTAATTAAAAGACAAATCTTCTTTAATCTGTGCTGATAATGCTATATACTGATTACTTAATGACCTGAGAGAGAGAGAGAGAGAGAGAGAGAAGGGGGGGGAATAAGTTATGAAGGATATCCAATCATCTTGGAATATATTGTAACGGGTAGCAATGCAACAATATTTCTTTTTTTTTAATTGTTGTTAGGAATACAAAGTGTCAGTAACCTGAAACGATCCACAATAATGACTGGGAAAACTATTATCATGTCCAATACAAACAACCTACTGTTCGTCCCCCCCATTACGACCCACCTACCGTCCTTACCTCCCATCTCTCCCCCATAACCACACACCAGCCTTCTATCGAGTGAACTCAAAGGCCGATTCACGTTCGCAATGGAGTGAGAGTTGACGATCCGAACATTTTTCGAGCATGTACAGACGAACAAACACACACACACTGCTGCCACATCTACTATATTTCGCTACTAGGGGGCCCAGGCGGAACTGTTGCCGGGTGTACTACTACTCTGCGGCCAGGTTGTGTTAGAAAGAATACTGCCACCGTATTCCCTGCGTGTCGTAAAAGGCGACTAAAAGGGGCTGGGTGAAGGGACTAGAGACCCCCTCCTCTGTTTTTTAGTTCCTAAAATGAGACAGGCCAGAGAAAGGGATGGGGGATTGAATTATCCCCATACCCTGAAGATTTGGTCTACAAATGTGCATGGATGTAGTACGATTGAGGCTAAAGGGGAGGAGATTGGGAGAATGTTTCTGAGAATGTTGGATGTGTTAGCTTTGAGTGAAACGAAGATGAAAGTGAAGGATGAGTCCATGTTTGGAAGTGTGAATGGAAGATTGTCAGGTGATGATAGAGGAAGGGCAAGAGAAGGTGTGGCCTTGTTAGTGAGTCCGGAAGTACAGCAGTGTGTGATTGAATGGAAGGAGTTGTCATCGAGACTGATGTGGGTGAAAGCAAAATTTGAACGTGAGTTGTGGGTGTTTGTGAGTGCATATGGGCCTGGTAGTGAAAGGGATGAAGAAGTGAGGGAGTCTTTCTGGAATAATGTTGATGAGTGTCTGCAGAGTTTTGGAGCGAATGTGAATGTGGTAATGATGGGAGATCTGAATGCTAGAGTGGGAAATGTAGCAACTGAAGGTGTAGTTGGTATGCATGGTGTGCCTGGAAGAAATGAAAATGGGGAACGAATGATAGGGATGTGTGTTGAGCGAGAGATGGTGATTGGAAATACGCTGTTTGAGAAGAAAGATATTTATAAGTATTCATGGGCGAGACAGGAGGGTGGAAGGGTTGTTGATAGAGCATTGATGGACTATGTGGTTGTGTCTAGGAATGTAATAGGAAGATTGTTGGACATGAGAGTTCTGAGAGGGGAGGGTGGAGGTATGTTTGACCACTACCTGGTGGAGGGAAAGTTAACAGTAGGTAAGAGATGGATGAGAGCTAGGAGGGTTAGGTGTGGCAGGGAGGTTTTGAAAATGAGTGAGTTGGACAAAAGAGAGAGAGAAAGATAGAGTATCAGGAGAAATTGAAAGATGAGTGGAACGCAGTGAACGATCAGGAAAATGGCAGTGTGGAGGAGGAATGGCAGTTGTTTAAGAGTGCTGTGGTGGGGCATGCAGAAGAGGTGTATGGTGTGAGACGTGTGGGTGGTGGTGTAAGAAAAGGAAGTGAATGGTGGTGCGAGGAAGTAAGTATGGCTGTGACTGAGAAGAGACGTGCATATGAAGTGTGGCTCCAGAGGAAGGATGAGGTGTCATATGAGATGTTTAAGGAAAAGATGAATAGGGCAAGAAGGGCTGTGCGTGATGCTAAAGTGGCAGCAGATGAGAGGTGGGGTAGGCGGCTGACTGAGAATTTTCAACAGAATAAGAAAAAGTTCTGGAAGGAGGTGAAAAGGATGCGAAAGGGAGAGTCTGGGAAGGAAGAGTGAGTAAAAGCAGAGGATGGAAGGATGTAAATTGAGATGGATGCAGTAAAGAAGAGATGGGCAGACTATTTTGAAAGATTTTTGAATGTAGAGGAGGAAAGGGTGGCTGAGATTGTGGTGGAGGGAAGGGTGCAAGGAATATATGTGTTGGGAGAGTTGAATGATTCTTTGATCACGAAGGAGGAAGTGGAGAAGGCAATAAAGGAGATGGAAACAGGGAAAGCTGCAGGTATGGATGGGTGTGCTGTGGAATGCCTGAAGGGTGGTGGAGTGACTATTGTTGACTGGTTAGTAAGAGTGTTGAATGTGTGCTTTGTGAAAGGTATGGTGCCAACTGACAGGGCAAGTGCTTGTGTCGTCCCGTTGTATAAAGGCAAGGGTGATAAGTATGAATGTACTAGCTTTAGGGGTATAAGTCTGTTGAGTGTTGTAGGTAAGGTTTATGGTAGAGTGTTAATTATGAGAGTTAGAGTGGGTACAGAGGGAGTGATTGGTGATGAGCAGTGTGGTTATAGGAGAGGGAGGGGATGCGTGGATCAGGTGTTTGCTGTGAGACAAGTGTGTGAAAAGTATTTAGCGAAAGGCAAGGATGTGTTTTGGGCATTCAAGGATTTAGAGAATAGAAGAAGGGAAAGACGAGAGGAAGGAGTAGTTGCAGGGAGAGTGGAAAGGTTACAAGAGGGTGAGAAAAAGGCAGAGTATAAGAGAGAAGTGGAGGAACGATTGGGCAAATATGAATTGGAGCAGATGGGAGACGTGGAAGGTGTGTGTAGGATATTTACAGAAGAAATATGTGCAGCATGGGATGTAGTGTGTGGAAGGAAGAGAAGACGGAGGGGGGTGCAAGGAACACCGCGGTGGACTGAAGAGATGAGACAGGCTGTGGCACAAAAGAAGAAAGCATACAATGAATGGATGAGAAATAGGGGCGTGGAAGAAGTTGAGAGGCGGAAGAGAGAGTTATATGTAGAAAGAAAGAGGTGAAAAGATTAGTAAGAGAGAGTAAGAAGAGAGTGGATGAGGAATTTGGAAGGAATTTGAGTGTAAAGTGGAGGGACTATAAGAAAATGTTCTGGAAAGAGGTGAAAAGAGTAAGAAAGGGTGGAAGTGAAGTTAGCAGGGGAGTGAAAGATAAAAATGGTAGATTACTAGTAGAGAAGGGAGAAAAAATGAGAAGATGGAGAGAACACTTTAAGGAATTGTTGAACATAGAGGATGGAAGTAATGCGAATATAAGTGGCTGGGGAATGGCTGGGAGAAGAAGGAAGGTGAGAAGACAGGAAGAAATCAGTAGGATAGAAGTTGTGGAAGCAATGAAGAAAGTTAAATCGGGGAGAGCCCCAGGAATTGATGGAGTGTGTGGTGAAATGCTGAAGCATGGGGGAGAGATAGTAGTAGAATCGATGTGGAAGATGTGCAGATTAGCCTGGGAGGAAGGTAGAGTCCGGGAGGATTGGAAGTCAGGTATAATTATTCCCTTGAACAAAGGAAAAGAGGAAAAAGAAGTGTGTGGTAATCATAGGGGCATTTGTCTTCTTAGTATAATAGGAAAAGTGTATGGTAGGATACTTATTGACAGAGTTAGAGAAAGAACAGAGAAATTAGTTGGAGAAGAACAGGGAGGCTTTAGGAAGGGAAGAGGTTGTGTAGATCAAATATTCATTCTTAGATCTTTAGTGGAAAAATTTCTAGAGAAAGGAAAGAAGTTGTATGCGGCTTTCATGGATTTGGTGAAAGCATATGACAGGGTGGATAGACAAGGTTTGTGGAAAGCGTTAAGAATATATGGAGTAGATGGGAAGTTGTTGAATGCTGTGAAGAGTATATACGATAGTGCGAAGGCTGCAGTGCGTGTGGATGGTGAACTAAGTGAATTTTTCTCTTTGAAAGTTGGGTTGAAACAGGGATGTGTCATGTCTCCATGGTTGTTCAATCTATACATGGATGGGGTAATAAAAGAGGTACAAGGTAGGGTAGTGGATGTTGGAGCGGCCCTGGTGAGAGAGGATTGTGTTTGGAAACTCCCTGTACTGTTGTTTGCAGATGATACTGTGTTGTTGAGTGAAGACGAAGGGGAGCTGCAAGGCTTGGTGGATGAGTTTGGGAGAGTGTGTAAGAAACGGAATCTAAAGTTGAATGTAGGGAAGAGTAAAGTGATGGTCTTTGAGAGAAGTGAAGTCAGTGAATGTACAGCGAGGTTGGATGGTGAGGAATTGGAAAATGTGAGTACGTTTAAGTACTTGGGTAGTGTGATGAGTAAGGATGGTGGTTTGGAGGGTGAAGTGCTTGAAATTGTACAGCAGGGAAGAAAGGTTGCTGGTTCTTTGAAAGCAGTGATAAGAAACGGGAAGTGAGCATGGAAGTGAAAAAGTTACTACATGACAGTATTGTGATACCAACTCTAACGTATGGAAGTGAAGCTTGGACGTTGTTGAAAGGACACAAGTCAAGAGTGAGATCAGTGGAAATCAGTTATTTAAGAGGAGCCTGTGGAGTCACATGGAGAGACAGGCTGACGAATAAGGATATAAAGGAGCGTTGTGGTGTGGATGTGGATGTGATAGGAAGCGTTATGAGAAACACACTGAGGTGGTTTGGCCATGTGGAGAGGATGGAGGGTGAAAGACTGACGAAGAGAGTGTATGTGAGTGAGGTGGAGGGGGGGAAGAGGGAGGGCGAGGCCGAGGATGAGATGGAGGGATGGGGTGGAGAGGTATATGAGAGAGGGGGGTGTAAGTTGGGAGCAGGGCAGTGAAATGGAGGGGGACAGGGCGACTTGGAGGCGATTTGTTTGTGGCCACCCCAAACGGGATTGAGGCGTCTGGCAATAGATAGATAGATAGTATGATAAAATTGATAGGGAGGCTTTGTGGTCTGTTTTAAGATTGTATGGACTTGATGGTAAGTTACTAAAAGGGACGAAAAGTTTTTATGTAAATAGTAGAGCGTGTGTAAGAGTGGGAAATGCTGTGAGTGATTGGTTTCCCGTGAGAGTGGGGCTGCGACAGGGATGTGTGGTGTCGCCTTGGTTGTTTAATATTTATATGGATGGTGTTGTAAGGGAGGTGAATATAAGAGTTTTAGGTGGAGGTCTGAGTCTCGTGAATGTTGATGGTGGAGAGTGGTCTCTGAAGCAGCTGCTGTTTGCAGATGATACTACACTGGTGGCTGATTCAGAGGAGAGAGTGAGACGGTTGATAGAGGAGTTTGGAAGGATGAGTGAAAGGAGGAAATTGAAAGTAAATGAGAATAAGAGTAAAGTGATGAAGTGTACGAGGTTGGTAGATGGTAGGGGGATGAATATAGTTTTGAATGGCGAGTTGCTTGAAGAGGTAGAGTGTTTTAAATATCTAGGGTCAAATGTTGCTGTGGATGAAAGAATAGATGCAGAAGTGATGTTTAGAGTGAATGAAGTAGCAAATGTGCTGGGAGGAATGAAAAAAGTGTTTAGATGTCGTTCGCTTAGAATGGATGTAAAGAGAAGGCTGTATGAGGGTGTTGTGGTACCTACTGCGTTATATGGGGCTGAAACATGGAATGTGGGTGTAGCAGAGAGGAAAAGTTTGAATGTAATGAAGATGAGGTGTCTGAGGAGAATGTGTGGAGTGACACGAATGGATCGAGTGCGAAATGAAGTGCGAAGGAGAACTGGAGTTGTTCGGGAGATGGCTGGTAGAGTTGAGCAGAGGGTGTTGCAATGGTTTGGGCATATGGAGAGAATGGATAATGAGCGATTGGTGAAATAGATAACTAGATCTGATGTGAGAGGTGTAAGGCTGAGAGGAAGACCACGAATAGGATGGATGGACAGTGTGAAGAGATCACTGGATGTGAGAGGGATGTCTGTTGAGCAAGGAAGAGTGGCTGTGCGTGACAGAAATAAATGGAGAGAAATTGTGAATTAATATATGTTGACCCAGCCCTGAGGGGATATTCTCCCGCATTATGTCTGATCAGCTAGTCAGGTCAGGTGCAGGTAAGGGGATGGGTCTATTATGATGTGGCAGGGGTAAACCAGCTCTGCTGTCGGGCCCTGCTGCAGATGTCACTGATTGCACTGCGCAGTTTACCCTTGTGCGGTGTGGTGCGGTGAAGATCTGTCCCTTCTCCCCTTTGGGGCTAAGATGCAAATGAATGTGTTTGAATGGATAAGTAAATGGGGAGTGTGTCGTCCTGTCTCGGCTACCTCCCTTTTCCTTGGGGGAAGCAGCCTAGGTATATAGATAGATAGATAGATAGAAATTCTTTGAACACTGAAATAAGTTCTTCCATTTTACCAGCCTGATTGAGAGTTCGAACATTCCAATTTCATATTCTTAAGGTTCTTTTTGGATGTATAAACTTATTCCTACACAGTGGGATTCTTAGCACCCCCTGCCCAAGGAACTGAGGGCCATTGCTTCATAACCAGAGTTCATCAAGATTTCTTAGGCAGAGAAATATTTTACCCTGGAGCCAATGCTAGTGGCTAGCAGGAACCAGACAGTGGAGAGTGGAAATTAACTAAAATAAAATAAAATGCAGAGGGTTAAGACAGACAAAGTACTAGAGAAAGAGAGACGCAAAAAGAAAAAAGTTTACTAGCTGATAATTGGCCTGAGATCAAAACAGTAAACATGGATCCAACTTTCATACCTTAGCCAGATATTTTAGATATTACTAGAGTGCTGTGAAGCAGCTGAAAGATGGGAAAGCAGCTGGGGTTGATGAGGTGTATGCAGAGATGCTTAAGTGTAGTGAAGAGAATGGAATGAAGTGTTTGTTATGTAAGAAGGCATGGATGAGTGAAACTGTGCCTGCAGAGTGGAAAAAGGCTGTGATTGTACCACTGTACAAAAATAAAGGTCAGCGAAGTGAGTGCAAGAATTATCGTGGCATAAGTTTATTGAGTGTGGTAGGGAAGGTATATGGAAGAATTATTATAGAGAAAGTAAGAGTTATATCGTCAGTCCTAGTGAGTGATGAACAGAGTGGCTTTAGGAGTGGAAGAGGATGTATGGATCAAATATTTTCAGTGAGACAGATAGTGGAGAAGGATTGTGAGAAGAACCATAAGGTGATTATGGCATTCATGGATCTGGAAAAAGCATATGACAAAGTGGCCAGAGAGGGATTGTTGAAAGTTTTGCACATCTATATATGCATGGTAAACTGCTAGCTGCTGTCAGGAGCTTTCATGATGATAGTGAAGCATGTGTAAGGGTTATTAGGCATCTAAGTGAATGGTTCACGATCAGCGTGGGCATGCGACAAGGTTGTGTGATGTCCCCATGATTGTTCAATCTCTCTCTCTCTCTCTCTCTCTCTCTCTCTCTCTCTCTCTCTATATATATATATATATGGATGGGGTGATAAGAGCAGTAAAATCACGAGTAATGGAGAGAGGGATGGTGTTGCTAATGAATGGTGATGGATAGAATATCTCAAATTTGTTGTATGCTGATGATGCACTACAGCTTGCAAGAACCGGACAAGAACTTGGTAGGCTAGTGCAGAGTTTTGCTGATGTACTGTATGTGAGCGTCGTGCCTTGAGAGTTCAAATACATGGGTACAGTGATAGAAAAGTGGAAAAGAAGTTGAAAGCAGAGTGACACAAGGAAGAAAAGTAGCCGGTACAATGAAGGCCTTGATAAGAAACAGTGGCTTGAGTGTTGCAGCTGCACGAGGCTTACATGAAGGAGTGTTAGTGCCAACTTTAACATATGGATGTGAGACTATGGTGTGGCATGAAAATGAAAAGTCAAGACTAAGAGCAGTGGACATAGGACTGCTGAGGAATGTATGTGGAGTACAGAGGGTGGATAGGATACTAAATAATGTGATTTATGTGATTCGTGAAAGATGTGAAGTGAGGAAGTCGGTGGACACTAGAATTGAGGAGAGTGTACTGAGATGGTATGGTCATGTGGAGAGAATGTATAAGAATAGAGTAGTGAAAAAGGTATATCTGAGAGAATTTGAAGGAGGGAGGAGGCGAGGCAGGCCAAGGAGAAGGTGAAGAGATATGGTGGATGAGTGTGTGAGGAAGAGAGGTTTGGAAGCCGGTGAGGCTAGGGAACTGACAAGAGATCGAGCTGGCTGGATGAATGTTGTGAGGAGAAGTGCATGATCAGGGATTTAACGTGGCAGCGTCCGGATTGACTCAATCGGATATGTTTATATGAAGCTACAGAATGTGGTGAATGTTTTTGGCGTATACGATAGAGCCAGGATTCCGGGGGCTTGAATGATGAGTGAATGGAAGCGTGGCCCATTGGATTGTGCAAATTTGGGCTGTCTGGATATTGCTACCACTCACCATGCGCTAGGGTGGGAAAGGAGGTCCGGATGATGATGATGATGATGGCTAGATTCTCTTCAATGAGAGAATTCCTAAGTACTACCAAACTTGTTACTGGAATCCTGAAGAAAAATTAGGATAACAGAAGATAGAACCCATGGAATTTTGGGTAAAAATGGTGCAAAGGATGCATAATAGAGCAACACCTGAATTAATAAGCTCAGGTATTCCCCGTGGTAACAAGCTGATAAAGTATTTCGGAATATTATCAGACAGAAAGGGTTTTATCCACTGCTGGGGTAGAAAGGCTGATTTGCCTCTCCAAACTAGTCATTCTGTTTTGCTATCAAAAATGATTATTTCACAAACTTAATAGCACAAGAGGCAGACAAATTGGCTCCCTATGGTGGAATGCCACAAACTTTGGCCCAAATCCGTGAAAGTAATGGATCCTTACGGGAAGACAGCTTGTGAAAAGATATCTGAAGAACTGCGTAATATTGTAGAGGTTATGAACAAATGTCGGGACAGCCGAAATGGATAATTCCGACAATCCCAAGGCCAACACATGTAAGACAAAAGATTATGATATCGGTGAACAAATGGTCCAGGCTTCTCTGCTCCAAGCATACCTGACACACCCATTAATCTTGGCACAGGACTTAAGCAGGGAGAAGACGAAGGAGGAGAGGGAAATGGAGACGGAGAAGAGAATGGAGTAGAGGGAAAAAAAAAAAAAAAAAAAACTTTACACAGAGTGTCAAGTTGTTTAAGGTGGCATACAAAGCTGGTAAAAGCAGGCATCATGAGGAGAGTAGAACAAAAGCACAGAGAGCATGAAAAGTTGCAGAGAAGACCTAGAGATGCCAGGAGACAAGGGAAATCACAGAAGATGGAGAAAATGATGGGTGGGAATAGAAGACAGTAAAACACAGAAGGGTACTTGAGACTTTTAATTATTGCCAGGATCTTGTGGAGCACCAAGGATGTTATATGGGATGAGTAGTGAAAAACAGAGGTCATAAGAAAGGGTACTGCTCAAATGCATCATTAATTTTAGGAAGAGTTCAAGAGAAAGGCACCCATAGAAGCATCATTAATTTTCGAAGGAGGTCACGAGAAAGGTAACGATAGGTGTATCACTAATTTTAAATATAAAGAATGCAAATACTGGACAAGACAGCTCAAATATGGGACAAGACATCTCCAGGAAATGGATATACAAATAAACACAATCATATGGGTGACCAAGAGAGAACAGAATTAGGGGGTTGGCAGAAGGGACAGACTTCAGGAGTGTCTCAGGAGCACAGATATTCTGATGAGAGAAAGTCACTTGACCATGGACGGGAAAAGGAAGCTGGTGTGTGGAAGTTGGTAAGATGGTTAGATTGTGAGGGTGCAAGACATGGGATTTTCACATGCCCTATGCGTTAATTAAAAATGCCAATTAACTTCTGCTCATTATCCATTGATAATTATTGCTAGTCCCTGGTTGTGTGCATAATTATAGTTGTTATTTCTCTAGTAAATAAGAATTCAGGTGAACATGCGAAACTCAAAAGTAAGGCTTTGTCATACTTAATATGTTTTTAATTAGATGTAACTGAGTTAAACCTCCACGTATTGAGTGACTTGTTTCCATTGGTGTTGCTGAAGTGTCTTGTACAAAGATATTAACAGTAAAGTAGAAAATATATCTGTGTTTTGGAACCTCGGTGTGTGGAACAGTTTTTCCTTGTAGTCGGGTAGGGAACTGTGTCAGAAATGGATATGTAGTGTCACACTGTCCTAATTTTAATGTTGCAGATTCTTACTGGACTTCGTGTTCGGACTGCTATTGTTCTATTGCTACCAGTTACTATCAATAGCAGTCAGATATCGTGCTCACTAAAGATGAGTGTGAAACATGTAAATGATTATTGAGGAAGTGCAGGTACGTCACAGTGACCTTACATCTATCTAGGGCCGCCTTCGTTACCAAGGGATAGGGTACATACAGGGAGACCTTTGGTGTACCACGAGTCAACTTCGCTGGTGCTGTAGCTGTTAAAGGAAAACATTCTCCCTTAAATAAATATATCCCTGTTTTCATGTATATACACAAGGGTAATGCACTTGAAAATGGCAGAAGACTTAAGCTCTGAAATCATTTTGAACAAATTTGGAAGGTTTGCAACTAGCTTCTGTTTGAGTAAGTAAGCAAACAAAAATTGGAATATTTTTTTTAGTTCAAGCATTACCTTTATATATATATATATATATTATATCATCTCATCAGCCGTTTTGAGTGTTCACTGCAACACCGGCCCATCCCGACCGAAGTGGGGACGATTCAGCCAATGTATCTCTACCAAGTGGCTTAGGCTGTCTGGTAGAGATTGTATGTAGGGTGAGAAGTGCTTGTAAGTGTAACTGTAGTGTTGGAGAAGCTTTGGATATGTGTGCAGTCTGTGAACCAAGTCTAATCGGCCCACGCAAGCCGACTGGGTGCAAGCATACTTTATAGTATGCGACACTAGTTCAAACACAGCACCCCTTATGTCCGCCAATGTAGTACGTGGCCAGAAGAATGCTCTCAAAGTTTATTACCCTGGCGGGGCGCGAGCCCTCGTTCTTCACTGTACAATAACACACACTTTACCAGTGTACGACAGAGGCTCCATATATATATATATATATATATATTAGACGGCCATCTCTCTTCTCCTAGATCTATCAACAGTGGTGTTCCTATCACCAGCTCTCTTCCTTTTATTCATCAATGACCTAAGCTGTACATCTAACCCTATCAACTCGTACACTGATGATTCCACCCGTCACCTTTCCATTCGATTCACTCAACGTCCATATCAGCAGGAACTGCAACAAACGAAAGATGAGGCTATGACACACCTAATGTCTGACTTGGCTTATATCCATGACTGGGGTAAAAATAATCTTCTTGTTTCTAATGCATCAAAGACTCAGTTCTTACACCTATCAACCTGACAAAATCTTCCACAGGAGTACCCACTAATGTTTAATAATATCCAGCTCAGTCCTACATCATCCTTGAACATGGTATTGGTTTCATCCACTTGGGACTTATCTTGGAAAGATCATATGACATCTCTTGTAAAATCTGCTTCCAAGAGATTAGATGCGCTAAGCTGACTTCATACTTTCTTTACCCCTGCAGAGCTGTTGACTTTATACATGGGTTTTATTCTCCCGAGTGTAGAGTACAACTCTCATGTGTGGGGAGGCTTTGCACATACAACTCTTCTCAGTAGGGTGGAGTCAAAGGTTTTTCGTCTCATTAACACTCCTCCTCTTACTGGCTCCCTTCAACCTCGGTCTCTTCGCTGCACAATTGCATCTTCATCTCATTTCTATCACTACTTCAATGGTCACTGCTCCTCTGAACTGTCTGCTTGCATCCTCTCACCTCTACGACCCTTCTCTATCCAGCTCTCTAATGCAGGAGTTAACAGTTACTCCCAGTCCTTCATTTATGCAACAGGTCAGCTCTGGAACTGTCTGCCTCTGTCTGTATTTCTTACTTCCTATGATCTCCAGTCTTTCAAACGCAGTGTGTCCAGGCATCTCGAAATGAACGGATCTTGAGTTTGGCTCTCTTTTGTATTGTTTATGTTATTTTCTTGGAAGGGACGGTTTGCTGTTGCCTGGCCTTTGGTTCTTTCTTCCTTGCATAAAAGAGATTTTATATATATATATATACACAGGGTGTAAGATAACATATGACAATAACTTACACCAATGATCTATCATGTAATTTTGAGTATATTTTATTCTATAAACATATACCCTCTGCGGCCCCAGTTCAGTACCCAGCATTCGGCTATTTAAGTTTAAAGTTTTGTGTCTCGGATGTGTCGTCGGGTGTGAACTTTGCAGGGTGGTGAGACGAGTATTATTAGCGTATACTGTATTGTACATAAAAATCTTATATGCTGTCAGTACAAACAAGTTTTAAGAAGAAACTTTACATAGTTTATTGATTCTTTAACATCGTCATGCATTCCTGCAGTTCTTTTGCACAAATTGACTGTAATTAAGGATTAAATTCAAATATGAAGGATTCCAAGGGAGTAGGGGCGTGTTTAGTGATGCCAGTTATGTAATGCATGGTTTGCAGGTTAGTACTACCAGCATTATCGTAAGACCCAGAGCTCATTCTATGAAGAAACATTACTGTAATGCGTGATTAACGTCATTTTATGTCAGGAGTAATATTATTCTTTATTACAATTTTTCTGATGCAAGTAAACGTGGCAACATTCCCTTCACCTGATGGTGACGAGGGAACAGCCACACTTATTCAGTGAGGAAACATTATTAGTATATTTTTTTTCAAAAACTGGAATTGTTTTTTTTTTTTTTTTTCTACCGAATCTATGTTAACCTTGTTCCATTATTCAGTTATTATGTAACTTAGTAATTCCCTCATTAGATAAAACAACTCAGCCACACAACCTACGAAAGGTGTACTAATAATAGGTAGTGAAAGTTTTGTTTTTATCTTATTTTTTAATGTTTTGCTTCAACTGTTGATTATTTACAGTGGTAAAGTAAGCAGTATACAGTAAATTTGGAACAAGTGCTCTCTCTCTCTCTCTCTCTCTCTCTCTCTCTCTCTCTCAGTGGCAAGGTTTACAGCGGTTTACCTGAGTATTTATAGTATTCATACATTGTTTATTGTATAAACTTGATGAATTCTTAGACGTAGCCTTTCCCCCGGCGCCCACTGGCTCTCATTCTTCTCTGGTTTGGGTGGTCTTTCATGATGAGTCCTACATCAGATGCTCAAAGTGCCCACCACCACTTTCAACGCATAATCTTGCACACTCCATCACTGATTCAGTCGTCTTTCTCATAACTGCTGGGTTGTTCTTGATCACTTGTCCTGCTTCCATTACTCTTGCAAAAAGTTGTTGTTTGGTGTTGCTTTTCCTTTTGTACACACGTGTCTTCATGTGGTCCCAGAGGTATGAGTCAAGTGGTGTCAGGTCAGATGAACTAGCAGGCCATGGGTAGGGTCCTCCTCGACCGATCCAATTATTGGAAAATGCTTGATCCAGGTGCTACCTAACCTGTCTGCTGTAATGTGGAGGTGCAGCGTCATGTTGGAAGATCACTCATCGTCGTTTAGCCAGAGGAACATCTTCTAAGAGTACAGGAAGGTCATTCATCAGAAAACTTACAAAGGCATCCCCAGTCAGTTTATCCTCAAAGATGTTGGGTCCAATCAGATGTTCGTCTATGATGCCACACCAAACATTAAAAGAAAATCAATGTTGGAAGTTGGCTTCTGCTGTTTGGTGAGGATTTTCTTCTGACAACCAGTGTTCATTATGTGTATTACGCAGGCTAGCATGGGTAAATATGGCTTCGTCGGTATACTAGATGCACTTCACGATCTGGGGATTATTTTCTAGCCACGTACAGTACACAAGGCATCTATCAAAATCTTCAGGGTTAAGATATTGAGCATCCTGTAAATTATGTGGTTTCAGATCTTGCCTTTTTAATGTCCTCCACACTGTTGTGTGAGAAACGCGGAGACGTGAGGAAAATCTTCTTGTACTTATGTCAGGGCTCTTTAACCCCTTAACCGCGGGGCGTCACTTTCGTGACGCTTGGGAGCAAGGGATCATACCGCGGGGCATCGCTTTTGTGATTCTGTGTTATTTTGAATTCACCCGGGCTTCCAAGTGGGGGCTTGTATCATCTATCAGTACTGCCAATATCCAACACTAGTCAGCACTCCTAATCTCATCTGTACTCCCATCCTTTGTTGACAATTTAGCCATTTCTCCCCGTTCTTGACTCCCCTCCCTACCCCCCCTCCATTACCCTATCCTCTCGCCTGCCCGGCCGTGCTACGCTAAGTAAATCTTCCCTGGAATTTTTCACTGATTTCATCCATTGAAATAAGCCCTATGCCCTATTCTTATACCAAATAATATATACAAGAAAGAAATAAGGTTAGTGAGAGTGCCATACACCTGGAATTGGCTAATTATCACCTGACAACACCTCACGTGCACTCGTTCACTAATTTTCGTTGTTTATTTCCCCTTGAAATATGCCCTATAATCTATTTTCGTAATAAATATACATATAAGGAGGGAAGGGAGAAGCCTAAGTGGTATTTACATTCACCTGGAACTACCTAATTTATAATGTATTGTCTAGATTTCCTGCCAATCATTTCACTGCTATATATAGCTGTGTCAAGAGGCTAACGTTGGTAGTAATGAATTTCCCCAGGTAGGCCACCACCCCAGCCCACCCTTATCAGTTCACTCTCATCTTCCAACGTGGAGGTACGTCAGTTCGCTCTTGCTAGCTTCAGGGACTTTTCACCCCCATGCAACGGGCCCTGTGACCTTTACCCCCTACTAAACCTCGTGTGGAAAGAGGTAAAGGGCTGACAATTGATAAAAGAGTGACTACGATCTTTCTATTGAGTAAAACAGTGCAAGTGGAATTGTAAATAATGTGTAAATAATGTGTAAACAGCAAGTGAAAGTAATGAATGTAAATATACGTGAACAGTGGAAAATAGTTTTATAAGTTACTTCAAGTGACAGTGCATAACACAGTGTAAATAAAATAGAAATGTAAATAACGTAAATAAAATAGAGAACGTAAATAGAAATGTAAATTAGTAGTATTATAAGAATACGAGTATATACTCTAGGAGTAATGAAAGTGAAAGTTTCACTCTAGCATGTCTGAATACTATAAGTTATGAGAGTGAAGGTGAAAGTGACATTCACTCTCAATGCTAGTATACAGGACGAGAAAGTGAATGCTACGTATTTTACTGAAAGAAATGGAATGCCTACAGTGACAATAAGCTACTATTACTGAAGGAAACTTATGGATAAAGACTGTAGATATATATAAGTGTTACATAGTAATAGAAATATAAAGTGTGAGGGGTTTTATGAATAATAAATGACAGAGTACCAAGAGAGAACTAGCGCAAGTGCGACGGTCAGACGCGCTCGTAATTTTCATTGCTTTCACAGTGTTTTTTTTTTTTTTTTTGGAGTATGGATCCCAAACTACTTGAAAATCATAGAGTAGTGTTTATAGTGTTAATATCTGGCTGTGGTAATCATATTACGGGTTGCCGGGAAGTGTAAAGTGGAGACTTCGTTACCCAACTTCAGAGGTCTCCACAAGTCCTACGGTAACAGACGAAGACTCAACAAACATTCCAGGAGAAAGCTGAAGGTATTTGCCATAAGCATTTGTAATTTTAATATTCTAGGACTAATAACTGATTTTTGGCAAATATTTTTTGAGAGTCTGTCGGAGCCCAAATAACCCCGCAGTACATGCAAAACATTGGTAAACATGCCCACAGTGTAGGGGTTAACACGGCATGCATTATCTGTCTTTCTTTATCTTGTGCGTCTATGCATTTTGACCTCAGATAAATTCCAGGGACACTACATGTGTTGCAAAGATGCTGGTAGACACTGCAGAAAACTCGAGCACCTAGACAGCTTCTGTTTGGGTATCTCCTGTATTCCCTAGCTGCAACACTGGCATTATTATCGTAGAATCCGTAAAAATAGACAATATCTGCATATTCTTCATTGCTGTGTGTAAGTGGCATGCCGAGTACAGCTGAGCAATTGAACCTGGAGCACAGTATTTTCAGTGTGCCTCGCCTGCAAATTTTCCCAAAATGACACCGTGGATGCAGGTTGCCAAGTCCTTATCACCAATCTCGCTAGTTTAGTCCTCAAAACTTGCTAGAATGTCGCTAGATAGTAAACACTGCAAAACAGTACTAGAATATCACTTAAAATGGCCAAAATATCCAGAATGAAACTAGATATCATGTTGCCGGATGATAAACAGGGCCGCTGGGTAGAAGCAATAAATAGATCTAGCTGCAAAGTCGTTAAATTGACACCCCTGTATTACATTTCTCACGTCACAGTCAGATGAAGGGAATGGTGCCACGTTTACTTGCATCAGAAAAATTTTAATAAATAATATACTTGCATCGGAAAAACTGTAATAAATAATATTATTATTCCTGACTTAAAATGATGCTAATCACACATTACAGTAACGTTGCTTCACTGAATGAGCTCTGGGCGTTACGATAATGTTGGTAGTAATATCCTACAACCCAAACATTGCATAACTGGCAACACCACACCAGCCCCTCCTCCCTCCCTACTCCCTTGCAATCCTTCATATTTGAATTTAATCCTTAATTACAGTCAATTTGTGCAAAAGAACTGCAGGAATGCATGACGATGTTAAAGAATCGATAAACTACGTAAAGTTCCTTCATAAAACTCGTTTTTACTGACAGCATATGGGATTTTTATGTACAATACAGTATACGCTAATAATACTCGTCTCACCACCCTGCAAAGCTCACACCCGACGACACATCCAGGACATCAAACTTTAACACTTAAATAGCCGAATGCTGAGTACTGAACTGGGGCCGCAGAGAGTATATGTTTATAGAATAAAATATACTCAAAATTACATGGTAGATCATTGGTGTAAGTTATTGGCTTACGTCACGTTACACCCTGTATATCGAGAGAGAGAGAGAGAGAGAGAGAGAGAGAGAGAGAGAGAGGGTGAAGTGCTTGAAAGGGTGCAGCAGGGAAGAAAGGTTGCTGGCTCCTTGAAAGTAGTGATAAGAAACAGAGAAGTTAGCATGGAGGTGAAAAAGCTACTACACGACAGTACTGTTATACCATCTCGAATGTATGGAAGTGAAGCTTGGACGTTGTTGGAGGGAGAGAAGTCAAGAGTGAGAGCAGAGGAAATGAGTTATTTGAGAGGAGCATGTGGATTCACATGGAGAGACAGGCTGACAAATGAGGAAGTGAAGGAGCGGTGTGGATGTGATGGGAAGCGTTTGGAGAAACACATTAAGGTGGTTTGGCCATGTGGAGAGGATGGAGAGTAACAGACTGAAGAGGAGAGTGTATGTGAGTGAGGTGGAGGGAGGGAGAGGGAGAGGGAGGCCTAAGATGAGATGGAGGGATGGAGTGGAGAGGTATAAGAGAGACGGAGGTGTGAGCTGGGAGCAGGGAAGTGAAATGGCGGGGGACTGATCGACATGGAGGCGATTTGTTTGTGGCCACCCCTTACGGGAATAAGGCGTCTGGCAATATATATATATATATATATATATATATATATATTTATATATATATATATATGTGTGTGTGTGTGTGTGTGTGTGTGTGTGTGTGTGTGTACAGTAAAAGTCGTCTCATTTGGCGTCTTCGGGACTAAGTAGGTGCTGGAAGAGCAGAAACTGCCGGAAGACCGGGAAAACCTGCCAAAAATTTATAGCCATCATGGTCGGTCATCTCAATGCAATCACTGTCTAGCAAGTATTATTGGTCAACCCTAAGCAGTAAATCGGCCATCTGTTTCTTAAAGCTATAAATAGTGAAAGAGCTCACACTGAAATCTTCCATTATCTGCTTCTTAGGAACACCAGCCTCCATTTTTTTTTTTTTTTTCAATAATTCAGTCTTCTTGGTGATAGTCATTACCTTATGGGTATGTTTTTTTTCACAGCACCAGTAGACTTTCCACTAGTAGAGGCAATAACGTAACACGAGAACGAGAGGATGACCGTATAACAGCACCACAGAGCTAAACTTTCAATAGATCCCACTCACAATTTTCACAAAGCTAGACACTCACAAGTCATGATGGCAAACGACACATGCAGGGTTGGCAAGCAGAACTCTTCAAGAGTGCTAAGCTCAACTTCAAAATGCGCTAAGCTATAAGTGAACTGTTCATACGTTCGCACTAACTTGAACTTTAAAACCCGCTAGATAGAGAAGAAAATCTAATATTTTTTTGTGCTAAATATTCATGAAAAATGCTATGTATTATGAAAAGCACTAGACCTAGCGCCAACAGCGCCAAATTGGCCAATTGGCTCAGCATATGTGCCGGAGGAACAGAGAACTTTCTTAACCAGACTATTTATGAAAACCGCCAAAAGACCAGAAATGCCATAGACCAGATGCAAAATAAGAGAACTTTTACTCTATCTATCTATTCCCAGATGCCTTAATCCCGTAAGGGGTGGCCACAAATAAATCGCCTCCATGTCGCTCTGTCCCCCACCATTTCACTGCCCTGCTCCCAGTTCACACCCCCCTCTCTCATATACCTCTCCACTCCATCCCTCCATCTCATCCTTTATATATATATATATATATATATATATATATATGGAGCCTCTGTGGTACAGTGGTAGAGTGTGCATTTCGTACACGGGTGAACCAGGGTTCGCACCCCGCCAGGGTAATAAACTTTGGGAGTGTTCATCCAGCCACGTACCGCATTGGCGGACACAAGGGGTGCTGTGGTTGAACCAGTGTCACATACTGTAAAGTATGCTTGCACCCAGTCGGCTTGTGCGGGCCAATTACACTTGGTTCACAGACTACACACACATCCAAAGCCACTCCAACACTACAATTACACTTACAAGCACTTCTCACCCTACATACAATCTCTACCAGACAGCCTAAGCCACTTGGTAGAGATACACTGGCTGTATTGTCCCGACTTCGGTCGGGATAGGTCGGTCCTGCAGTGGATACTCAAACGGCTGATGATGATGATATATATATATATATATATATATATGTATTATATATATATAAGAATTACCCAAAGGTTAAGACAGCCTTGGGAATTCATAGTTGTACATGGCAAATCACACTTCTTCACTGAGTTCATAATAGATACTGTCAAGAATTGCCTAAGAAAGATCTTATTTAGGACTAAGTGAAGCAACAGTCAACAGTAGGATTTTGACCTTTTTGTAGAATACTAGTATTTCATCAGAAGCTTTGACACCAGCCCATTTGCTGTATGGCAGAAGCCTATCTCCTGTTCCGTTTGTTGACATGAAGGAGGCTTATGATCTAACTCGGAAAATTACCTGGGACATCTGAGGAAGAGGTAACAGCATTTGATTAAGTTTTAAGTAGCTTGGAATGGGCAGTGGAGTAAAGATTATATATTTATTAAGTCTTAGAAAAAGATAAAATGTTGCTCAAGTAGCTAGTGACAAATCCTTGTTGAAGGCAGATGGGGTCGTGGAGGAAAAAAAGAAAACAATTAATCTAGATCCCAGTGATCCCTAGCTAAAATAATCACTACTCAGGAGTAATCAGAATTATAAATTTAGTATCTAAGGGACAAGTCAGTATGAAAAAAAGTAGACAAATTGCTACCCTTATGGTTGTCAGTTATTCCTGAAGAGGGGGATGATGATCAATAGGGTCTTACAGGGGTGGAATGGAGAATGGCTGGGGTGCAACTGAGAATGGCCACAGCACAAGAGTCTCAAAATTTGTGGAGAGATCTGAATAAGGATCATATTACATGATACAGCATATCAATTTTTGCCTGTCCCCACCCTATGGAAACTCTTTTCATTGAGAGGTTCAATGTATGAGCGGTAAATGCATACCTCTTAGATGTAGTTGTCATAAATTAGAAGCAGAGGATTTAACCGCAAACCCAAGAACAAGCTTCTTTGTTGGTTAATGGTCCCTTACAATTGCCATTAGGTAAAGTGGTGCTACATCTGTCATCACAGACATTTGAACTGTATCATGTATATAATGTATACAAAATGGAATGAAATATTGATTTTAATATATGGAATTCATGCATTAAAATTTCAAAGTCATGAGTTGCAGCTGTGCACTTGGAACATTCCAGTAAGAAAACAGGAAGAGGTCCAACAACATTAAAATTGAAATTGGTAGTGGTTTTTATGTAACCTAAAGTAGGCTCATGAAACCGTTTGTGTTGTTAATTTCATGATGTTATAAACAATAGTTTTAAATCATTGAACAATTAAAGTAGTCAATGGTAGTTCCGACGATTCAGATTTGCCAACATTTTATTTTGTCCAAACTCTCTTTGTGGAAAGTGTGGAAGAAACAACAGGCCTTGGCAGCCATTCAAATAAACGTGATCCCACATGGGACACCCGAGAGTTCACCCGTCAACATATAATGGCCAACTTCAGTAACCACCACTCCGTTCTAGAGCTGTCATTTCTGTATTTATTGGCCAGAAAATAGGAGTGAAATAGAAGTAGGAGTGGTCAAAACAGACAGGATCAACCTATCAAACTCTGTTACAGAATGACTCGGCTTTAGAAAAAGGTGGTGTTTTGTGCAGTCGGCCTCCAGATGACGGTGGGTGACTGGGCGTGCCTGGTGGGATCACATATGGTCTAACAGAACTGTGTCTCAAGGTGTTTCTTGCTGGCCTTCAACTCAAAGAATGTGAACAAAATATGGTGGCACATTTGAAGCCTTTTTGGAGTTGCCACTAATTGCTTCAATCATTTATTGTATTAAAACCATGATTTATTTATTACTCTATGAAATTAAAAGCAATGCCTTCATGAGCCTACCATAGTTTTATACAGAAACCGCTTCCATTTTCAATGTTCATGTTATTGGACCTCTTCCCATTTTCTCACTGGAAAGTTTCACATCCATAAATGCTACCTTGTGAATTTAACACATGGAATATTAATCTCCTTATATTACAATCATTATTTTGCCTGGTTTATATAAATTATATACATTTTATTGAAAATGCAACTGTCTAGGACGTGAGATGCAGCTGCATTTCATTTAATGGTACTTATATGGGACCCTCTACTAACAAAAGTGCTACCGGTACTTCTTGGGCTTGAAACCTACTAATTATAATTTTTTGGATAAATCCCCTGCCACGAGAATTATAGCTAAAGCAGTGTCGTTGTCAGATTTTGATGGATTGTGGGAAAGAGGGGGGGCAAGGATAGGGCCAGGCCCTATTTTGGCGGGCCCAATGCTAGACATTGTCTTCAATTTAAACAATTTTAATTTTCAGATGGGGGGGTCAGTGGGGGGAGCCAAAGGTCTGACTGGGGGAGGGAGGGGCTAAATCCCCTCCAGGCCCACCGATAGCTACACCACTGTCAAGAGGTTTACCTTCATGGCTCAAGCAGGACACCTCTGAGTGGGGGAAACTTTTCCACACCTTGTTCAGAGAGAAGCAGAACTTGGACTAAAGTTTCTCTCAGAACATATCTAGAATACATTATTCCACAATCCACTTACAGTATTGCGTTATTATCGGCAGTAGGGGAAATATTACGGGAAAGAAGTTTCTGTTCTTACAACGATGAACAAAATGGAATTGACGAAAGTACTTTGGGCAATATTTGAAAGCTCCATCAACAAAAAGTCTTCCATGTCATTTCAAAAGCATTCAAAATTACTGCGAGTTGAAAGTATAGTATAATTTCTGTCTTCTCATCATTCACAAGTACAAATTTTCATCCTTGTTTATTTTTACCTCAGTTTCAGGCAGAGACATGAACTTCTTGACGACTCAAAGGCACTACCGGATAATTTCGTCTGCATTCTCTACATATCGAGAGAAATTGTTTTATATCTTGGGGCTGGAGTAGCTTCTCACGAAAACTCTGAAGTTTGTTTTTCATTATTTCTGAAAGTCTAGCACTTGTCTAAGTTTTCACATCGTCTCACTTGCACTCTAAATTTTGGCTAATATTATTTTTTGCTTGGAGGGTTATGTTAGGTAACTGCTTTCACTGGTGCTAGTCCACTATCATCGTTTCTACTCCGAGCTTTACAGTTCCTTTTGTTGTTTGCGCATCTTCACGATGTATCACCATTTCCAGTGTCCTGTCTGCTCTAAAAGTTAATTCATTATATATCAATCTTCTTTTTTTTTTTCAATTTGTTTCTGAGAGTTGGCCGTTGACATGTTGCTGCGCTGGTGCCCTGCTAAGGAATGAGCAGCTTGGTTCACCCACTCAGCCGGCAGGGTGAGCAACGAAATGACGTCAGTCAACCGTCAGTTCCGTGTCAGTCAAACCATTCAGCTACATCTTATAACCCCCTAAACACTCAAACATCTTGTAACCCCCTACACAACACTGTACCATTTTCATGGTCATACAACTGTCCCCAGATTAATGATAATATATCACGGAAGTACCGATATGTTATCACCCAAATGATGTATACTGGTATGAAGTACAGTAATAGTAAATTGGATTTTGCGCCCAAATGAAAAACAGGCATGGGGTGGTGTGTGGCGACCATAGGTAAAGTCCAGGTTAGGTAAAGTTAACTTGTATCATGTCAGAGCAAGGCCAGTTATTCGTGGTTATTTAACGTGCAAATCTCTCCCCTCTTACCCAGCCATCAGCAGTGGTGTGTGGTGTGCAGCGGTTCGGCCTTGGGTTCTGTTTCACGGTGGTGTACAGCGCCCTGCTTACCAAGACCAACCGCATCAGCAGGATATTTAATGCAGGCAAGCGCACTGCCAAGCGACCCTCCTTCATATCACCACGATCACAGCTCTGTATATGCTCACTCTTCATATGTATACAGGTTGGTTGTATTGTACTAGTCTTGTTCTGTTCTTGTTTCTGAACCTCACACAGTAGAGAATGTCCTATTTTTTTTCAGCTATGCTATGCCGAGACTATTTTAAAAGCTCGGGACAGATATTTCAGAATTAAAGTGATAAATATAACCTTCACTTACCCTTTCAGCACTATGGGACTTTACTAAATTGAACATAACTGTCTGAGAACGGCATAAAATAACAGAAATGTGAAGTCAGGGGCTGAAAGAAATATTGCCAAGAAGTGCATTACCGAACGGCCCTCCATATCACCGCGCTCACTACTCTTTATCTTCACTTGGGCCGTCTAGGTGGATTCTGTTGTCCGCGAGTTGTAATCTCATGCACACATGTTGTTTTATATGTCCAATTGTTGTTTTGCATGTTACAGTGAAATTTATTTGTATGACCTGTCTCTTGTGGAGATGTTCATACCGTACTCATGAAGCGTTTAAGAAATCTGCCATTTTTCGAAATTTAAAATACATTCAGCAACCAAAATTTCTGTTGAATTTCGGTGCAGCAAACACCATACCCTGAATGACATTTTTTATGAAACCTTGCATACGCAACCATTAGGGCTCAGTAACTGACCCGAAAGCGAATGTATTTATGAGTAGCAACATCAACTTGTCTTGCCAGTTGCAATATTAGCCCATCTCCTGCTTTGTTCACAAGGAAGTCAGACATCAATCAACCCATCCACAAAGTCCAACCACTCACTTCCTTTGCACACTTACCTACGCCACTCACCCACCCACTCATAACCCCACCCACCCGCGCCGATCATGCTTCCACCCATTCCAAACACCTCATCCGCCAACTTGCTTCATCCCGCTAATCCAACCCACCTCGCTCATCCATCTCACCCTAGGCACCAATATCACACAGCTCATCTATTCTTCCGATCCTTCAGTCCTACCGCACCCCACCCATCCATTCACAACACGTCCAGACATCCTGCCAAAATATGCTCACCCCACACATCCCAGTCTACGTGTGTGTGTGTGTGTGTGTGTGTGTGTGTGTGTGTGTGTGTGTGTGTGTGTGTGTGTGTGTGTGTGTGTGTGTGTGTGTGTGTCGGTACTTAATGAGTGTTTTTAAAACCAACTGTGGATGTGGGCAGTCATATACACTGTCGTTAAATGTGTATACGATTGTCATTGATGGTAATGCTTTTTTATTGGCTGTTGTGACATTTGTAAACCAATGTTTGTAGTGTAATGAATTATACTGTGTTATAAATGTAATATTCTCTCTCTCTCTCACTCTCTCTCTCATATATAGATATATATATATATATATATATATATATATATATACATATATATATATATATATATATATATATATATATATATATATATATTACGTGTCCGACTTTGGACAAAGGCTTCAGGGCCTATTTCTCGGGGGCAGTGACCTATCCCAAGGCCCAGTAGTCCTCCTATACCTCCACATGTCACCACTTCGGCGCTAACACCCACCATCCATATTGAATACATGCTAGGGCTGTCTCATACAGGATTGGTGTATTGGTATTAGCGGGTGTATTTTTACGACATGTCGGCGGGTCATCTGGTAGATCAGGAAAGTCTACTTTCAGGAAATTCAAATCCTTAAACTGTTCCCTGCCCCAGCCAGGATTCGATCCTGGGTATGTGTGTGTGTGTGTGTGTGTGTGTGTGTGTGTGTGTGTGTGTGTGTGTGTGTGTGTGTGTGTGTGTGTCCGTTATGCGCGTACGTGTAAAACTAGATAAGCTGATGGACAGAGATATATTTGTATATCTTGTCTATGCTTGCGTGTAAATTTTTCACTGTAATACTGTGTCTATTTTCTTACCAGCGAGCGATGTTTATTCCCAGTTTAGTTTGGAAATGACCAGCTCAGCCCGGCTCGGCCCGACCTGACCGTCACGCTAAGAGCTAGTAACTTTACTCCTACAGTATATGAAGACGAGTTGAAATTCTTTCTGCATGTGATACATTCATTGAATAAAAATTTTTATCAAAGAAGAAACTCACCCAAAACGGTAGAGGAACCACTTTGGAATATCGAGTTTTCCAAGGGAGTGTTCGGCCCTAATCGATGAACGCCTTAATTACGAAATCAAATTTTTAATAATTTTCCCTCGTAATACTGTGTTTTTTGGCATCAGCTCTAGCAATTAAGTATCGGAGACTCCGCCTATAATTGCATGTCAGAAGGAAATTGTGATAACACGGCGCTCGTTTGCTCGTTATGTACTCACAAATCGCACTTTACCGGTAATTATGCTGATGAATCTTTCATTGACAGTGTACAGTCGACAGCAGAAGTTCTTCCCTGTCAACGTGTGAACTACGAGCCTATTTACCTGGTATCAGTGTATGAGTTAAAGTTGCCTGGTATGGTTTAAGTGATTAATATTTGATATTAGTGTCAGAGGTAAATCATGTCTTAGTTTAAGTTGATATCAGTGTACAGCAGATGAGATAATATTCTCACTGACAAATGTGACGTTAATGTATGAATAATTTTTTAGTAGGTACTTGGACGCGAAGGATTATTTCTATTGACTTCAAACGAGTGTTTTAGGGAACATTATAATTTTTCATGATTACTAAGATGAGGTTACAGGACATTAATTATGAAGCCCGTCAGCCAGTAGAGAAACGTCAATTTAGCGCATGTTTCTCGATGACAGTGTTCGTTCGTTTTAAATTTTGTCCCGTCCTGCACTCACTCACCACCCGTCCCTGTTGTTCTCAGTCACGCTCTGCCATCACCCACATTTTTTTTGCTAATGTTGAAAAATTTATTTCTGTAAGTAAAGTACCGAATGGAATAAAATTAAATGCATTCAGTTTGCATCGTTTTATCTCGTTGACAATTTTCGGTCATCGGATAGTCCATAAACACAGTTGTCATTAACAGGAATCGGTGGTCATTGTGGCGGTGATGGGACAATACTCGTTAACATTTACATAACAGTTACATAGCCATCGTTAATATCACTGCTCTAAATCCTGTTCCTAGCCACAACCTCCCTGTCTCCCGTCCCCTCCCCCTCATACACTTTTCACCTTCCTCCTTTCCACAAGTATCCATCACTCTTTCCTCCTGTTCTTCCCCTCCCTCATCCCCTTACCCTCCTTTCCTTAACCCCATCCACATCACCACCTTCCCACATTCATTACATCCCCTCAGATTTGTTTTATCTTCCTAATGAAAGACGACTCAAAACGTGAATGCAATTTTCACAACAGAAATGGACGACAGGAGTGTGGCAACTATATATATATATATATATATATATATATATATATATATATATATATATATATATATATATATATATATATATAAGTACCCTCGCGTCCAACACGGTAATATTGTCATGCACAGGTCCCGTGTTGGACCAAAAACGTGTTGGACAAACAACAGAGCTTATGGGGAAAAATGAATTACCAGGTATGTCAGCAACCCTAGGAAAAGTCACCCTAAATACCTGCCATATACCTTTACATATATTGGTACTACTGTAATTATAATAAATGGTGCTGTACTATGAATGATAACTAACCTTTTAGGATAGTGTTGGTGGGCTTGCTGGGAATGGAAGGTGGTATCCAAGGCTGTAGGTAGTCCTACTGGGTCCCCGGAGGATGGCTGCTGGTGTCACTAGCGGGTAATGGCTGCTGCTCCTCCTCAACCTCCCTCATAAATCCTGCAAAATCACACTCAGAAACACTATCCTCATCCACATCCATGGAAAGTCCTGCTTCTGCCTGTCCTAGCATTCCGTAAGCCTTCACTGGTGCCAGGATCTTGTCTTGATTTTTTATTATGGTCCTCACACTGGCTTCATTCACGTCGTAGGCCTTGGCGATGTCCACTTTCCTCTTCCTTTTCTTCTTCCTCTCGATGATTTCTAGCTTGGCGGCCTGAGGGAGGTACCGCCGCTTCTTGGGGTTCTCAGATGGCTTCCTAGGCATCGTGAGCAGGATAAAATGCAGTTGCAAGGGCAGAAAATGCAGCGAGAAATAAGCACCTTCCAATGCGAATTATGCGACTGAGTGACACTGTGGCGGGAGAAATTTAAACAAAACATCACGTGAAAGCAGAAGCATTTTTGATTGGGCGACATCACGATCACGTCACGATAGCGGGTGGGGGAGGCAACTTGATCAGAAGTTTTGATTGGCTGTCAGCATCACAGGAACGTCCAGTATGATCGTGTTGGACCGGTGTAGCGTTATGATCTGTCCCCCTGTCCGCCCCCTACGGCGCATGCGCGGAAGTTGCCAGAGGCCGCCACAAAAAAGCCATTTGTCCTCTGATCTCTGTAGGGGTAACATGATCGGAGCCTCTCGCCCTTTGTTAACAAACGGCAAATGGTCATTCCGGCTTCTCGTATCATTCGTCTCAAAGCTTTCTCGGGTAGTTTCCGCCCTTAAATTAAATTAGGTTAGGCGGAAAGCGGTAAAAATTCGAATTTCTAAGGTATGAATGAGTTAGGTTGGATAAACATAGTTATAATTAATCATCTGGGGACGAGTTATCTAATCTGTTAGGCGTGAGGATTGCCTTAGCTTTGTATCTTTACAGGAATGAGTCAGGCTCGTACTGTCCCGTGTATTAAACCATTTTTATCATACATATCCTTGAAATTATAAATAGTTTTGGCACACACTACCTCATTCTGTTGTGCATTCCACTGATCAATTGTCCTATTAGGGAAACTGAACTTCCTTACATCTTTATCACCTCTCTTCTTATGCTGTATTGTGCAATGTCCTCTTGCTGATGCTTCACACATATGATATATATTCATTTATGTCTATTTTCTGTTCCCCTGATATGCATTTATATAGCATAATCATGTCTCCTCCTCCTCTCCTGCAGCATTGGTAAATTCAATCTTTCCAGTCTTTCTCAGTAACTTAAATCCCTTAAGCTTGGTACCCATCTTGTAGTGGCACGTTGTACTTTTTCAATCTTATCTGTGTTTTTTGAGATGAGGATTCCAGACTACTGTGATGCATACTCCAGAGTTGGTCTGATGAATGATATTATCTTCCTCAGCATATCTTCATTTATATATGTGAATGCTATTCTCATATTAGCAAGCAATGTATACATGTTTCGTACCTTCTCACTGATGTGATCATCAGGAGATAGTCTGTTACTGATAATTACTCCTAGGTCCTTCTCCTTTTCTGATATGTGTAGGGTTGATCTTCCTAACTTATAATACCAATCTGGTCTTTTCTCACTTTTACCAAATGTTATTACATGACACTTATCCACATTAAATTCCATTTGCCATTTATTGCTCCATTCATGAAGCTTGTTCAATTCCTCTTGCAGCTCTTTGCAAGAATCTATGTTAGTAATTTTCTTTTGAATTTTTGCATCATCTGCAAACATATTTAGAAAGCTTCCTCTCTGCGTTATATATTCACTTTAATACTCACCCAACCCCTTTTAAATGCCATAGAGTCAATAAGTGGCTTTTCCTTTTCCTTTTTTTCTTAAAATCTAAATAGATAACTGTCCACCCATCCTTCTCTTTTCTGTAGTGTTTCTCTAACTTTGTCATAATTGCTTAGAAGATTAGTAACACATTAGTAACATGATTATATATACAGTATATATATATATATATATATATATATATATACTGTATATATATATATATATATATATATATATATATATATATATATATATATATATATATATATATATATATATATATATATATATATATATATATATATACTGTATATATATATATAATACACGAGGTGCTATGCAAAAGTTCCAGTAATTTGAATATTGTAGGAAAATAAGTTACCTTACCTCCTAGTTCTCACTGTCGCCTTCGAAGTCGTCCCCTTGGGCAAGTACCCAGTAGTCCCAGCGTTTTTTTTTTTTTTTCAACAAGTCCATGCATCCCTGGAAGGCTTCAGGCGTGATGGTCTTGAGCACCTCCTGCGATTCTGTCTGGATCTCCTCAATCGAGTCAAATCGACTCCCTTCAGTCGTAATTTCAGCTTGAGAATCGGGAAAAAGTCACAGGGGGCAAGCCAAGCGAATAGGGTGGGTGGGGAATGACTACCGTGTTAGTGGAAGCCAGGAACTGGCGAACCACAATTGATGTGGGGACGGGAGGGCGTTGTCATGATGCAGGACCCAGTCCTTGTTCTTCCACTGTTCTGGACGTTTGCGGCGGATGTTCTCTCTCAGACGCTGCAAAACTTCACAGTAAAACTTTCCGCTGACAGACTGACTGGGTGGGACGAATTCCTTGTGAATAATCCCTTGGATATCGAAGAAAACGATCAACATCGACTTGACATTGCTGTACCATTGGACAACCATTGCAAAACCTCCAAACCACCCACATACCACGTTACAATAGTAAGTGTAGCTCAACAACACGTCCGTTCACAGACACGGCCGGGGCGACACTGACGCACAAGGGGTGCTGCTGACTTCTCCTGGCAGCAAAAGGTAAACTGCAAACGGTTGGCTCCCTCTGTTCAAATCACTGGAACTTTGGGTAGCACCTCGTGTATATATATATATATATATATATATATATATATATATATATATATATATATATATATATATATATACACACTCATGTACTCTATACAAGCACACACACACACACACACACACACACATACACAAACATATACACACACACACACACACACACACACACACACACACACATATATATATATATATATATATATATATATATATATATATATATATATATATATATATATATATATATATATATATAAAGAAAAAAGGAAACAAAGCCGGAAGGGAAGAAAAGAAATCAAGACAAAATACTGTAAGATGACATAACGAAATAGGGACAGGAACACAGAAAAAAGGATACAATGACAGAAAAAGACGAGACAGATAAACACAAGCAGACAGCAACACAAATGGACGGAAACATAAGCAGACAGAAACATAGAGAGACACAACAGAGGTAGACAAAAAAAAAATGGCTTAGAAAAACACAGCCATGAAGAAAGAAACACCGAAACATAGGCAGGCAGAAACACAAGCAGACAGAAATAAAGACAGACAGACAAACACAGACAAAGAAACCCCACACACAGATATACAGACAGAAAGACATATAGGCAATAAACTGACGAACAGATTCACAGACTAAAAGAACTATATACAGATCTAAGCGAAGACATACACGAAACAGGCAGACAGATGCACAGACAGACTAGAACTCAGACAAACGCAAACACATACAAAGACAGTAGGACAGAAACACAAGAAAACGGACGAGAAGATAAACAGAAAGACAAACAAAATGACAAAGGAAGGCGGACAGGAAGGAAAAAAAAAAATAACAAAACAACCGAAAGGCGGACATAAAGAAGAACAGAGACAAAGACAGACACACGCACTGAAAGAATGAAAGAAAGAAAAAAAGAAAGAAAGAATGATTGACAGACAAATACAGAGAAGAAACTGGGAAAGAAAAAAAAATAAAGACAATCAGAAATACACAGAAAATTACACAGAATGATAAAGAAGGGATAAGACTTATACCGTCAAACAGAAAAAGAGACAAAGGCCGGCAGAAAGACAAAACGGCAAACAGAAAGAATGAACGTCGTAATGACAGACAGAAATAGATATGCTTCAAATTTCCTCACACCTGATCATACTGGCGCGAGACGTGTTTGGGTTCGGGTGTTTGAACCTCTGCTTCATGAGACATTCTCAGATTACTGACCCGACCAGTGTTTGTTCTTCTGGCCTTTCTCCACCCATGTCTTCAACTTTCTTCTCCGCAGGGTGGAGTAAAGAGATTTTTGCCCGTGACTGTACTTTGGTTTGTTGAACTGTATCCTGTCATTACAGGGAGGGAGATGGTGGTAGATGGGGGCATCCATGATCAACTCACTTGATATAGTGCTGCATACTTCTTCTTTCATGTCTTTCATTCTTTTTCTGTCTCTGTCGTCTTCTCCCTCTACTTCTCCAGTCCTTCCTGTCACAGTTTATTAGGCTACTTTTCTTTCCACTTCCGGTGACTCTGTACTTAGTGACATGCCAAATGGTTTCATGTAACTAAGGGAACCGTTTACAATGTTGAGTGATAACCATATAGTCAAGTAAAGGGTGACGTGAACCTTGCTATGGTGCCCCTGTTACCTGAGTGGAGAGACGCAAACGCGGCGTCCACCCAGGAACCAAATCGCCACTCTTGTCCCCGCGCTCGCTGTGGCGAGGTGCTGTCAACTGCTGGGAAGCATCGGTTCACTGCAAGGAACGGACCTGCAAGGGCGGTTGCTTGCCTTAAATTGATGGGTCTGCTTGACCAGACAGACTGGGGTAGTACAACAACAACAACGGCAACAACACAGAGAGAGAGAGAGAGAGAGAGAGAGAGAGAGAAATTGGACTACCAAGGGGGAAAAAGCACTGATGAACAGTACAGCCCAACTTCACAGGAGATTATTATGAAGCATGGAGACTCAAAGCAAGCGCAAGTGATACTGAAGTTTGCTCTGAAAATGTTTCTCTATCATTGTTTTTGTCAGCCCTGAAAATGTTTTTGTAATGGTTGCTAGGCAACGCTTTCAATTTGACTGTCATCCTCTTACGTCTGGATATAGACGGTCCCGGCGCAAGCTGTGGAGTGGGGAAAGATAAAGATGGAAAGGAAAAAGTTTGAGAGATGAACGATAAGCACACCAGCAAGACGGACACAAAACAGACAGACCTCTTTAATTTAGTTCATTTGCTGACTTTTTAACGGGATCTTTTTTGTCCCAGCTTAGAGTACAGCTCAGTGGATGGAGGGGAGGGAGGCTCATCATATGCAATATCATGAACATGGAAGTCAAAGGATTTATGTTTCAACCCTCTACCTATCACTGATTCCCTTCGGTCCTTCTTTGCCGAACTGCATCTCTTTCTCTTCTTTCGTTGCTTACTGGTGTCATCTGAACTTTCTGTTTGCATCGCCCCATCCTCCTGCATACGTCTGTTAGCACACTATTTATTTGTTTAATTGAAATTTATAATTTTATTTGTCCAATGCTGAAATCCCGGAGCTTACCAGTACTGTCAGTGCTAGTGAATTATGGAACGTTTTCCATGGTAATAATGATCTGTCTTAACATATTTAAATCATGCGTTTGAGTTGTTCGATCTTTATGCTAGCTTTCTTTTAACTTTATATGGGAAGGTTACGTTTTGCAGCCTCTTTATGTATTTATTAATTTATTTTTGACAGAAAACACTTCTTGATCCTATTCAGACAGATGATGGCAAGTTGACATGTACACCATCTGGGAGGATTAATAACCTCTTCCTGGGTGTGGCAGATGGTGGCCCTTTCAAGAAATCCATTGAAAAATTAAAAAGGATGTGTTAGAACGTGGAAGAGCTCCGTGAGAAGGCCGTTGGTGATGTGGGGCGCTAAGTGAGTACCTGCAAGGACCAAACACTCTCTAACTCTGTCTTATCTTTCAGATTATTGTGAGTGCACTGTGGGGGGTGATGAGTCCCCTAGAAGTCATTCACCCCTACTCAGAGAGGATTAACCCTGTCCGTTCACTGCCATTTTTTTAACATTCTTTCTGTCGCAAGAGTTTATTCTGCTGGAGAGAGACTTTCGAACAAGAGGGGCTGGTCATGTCCTTCATTAACCCTTTCCCTACTTTAATACTCCTTAGAGCTTAATAAATACATCTAGTTATTTCAGGAATAGGCAAAATATGAAGTCCTCGCCCTGAAGGTGTTAACGGTGATCCCTGTGCTCCATCTGACAGTAGCTGTTTTCTGTTTTCCAGGTTGTAGTGTCGGGAGTGTGGTGGGTGGTGAGTCCGCCTCGAGCCATTCACCACTACCTTGTGAGAGAGGACAACTTCCTCGTGTGTGCCGCATCCATTAACGCATCGTATGTGATAGCCCTCGCATACCCCATAGGTGAGAGAGAGAGAGAGAGAGAGAGAGAGAGCGAGAGAGAGAGAGAGAACGACAGTTTCAAATGAGAGAGACAAATTAACTCCTCACTTATATGCACATGATCTCTGAACACAAAAATCTAACGTGAAAAATACAATAAAGGAGAAGACGTTAGACGGTTTTCACATAAATAACTCTCAAACACATGCATAAAACACAAGATAAATGGGTTATATAAAACATGGATATTGAAGACACAAATGTATAAGAAAGGACTGTAAATCGCGAACACAAATATCGCCCAGAATTTAGGAAACAGAAAGACAAAGTGCCATTCGCTAAATTTCTTACACAGAGATAAAGAACAGACAATGTAGTATAAAACATTCATGCGTTATATTGACGTCCGAGGCTCGCGTGGACGTGAACTCGGGGGACTGCAGGCTAAAGGGTCCCTTCTCCTGCAGTCCACTGTCTTCCTCTTCATGGAATTAAGAGAGATGAGGATACATGAAGTCAAGAAGCTTTTCTAACCTATCACATAAGTACTACCAAAAGGTACCATGAAAATGGTATAGGAGACATAGATACATATGTTATTGTAAGAATTTCACAAAATTTTACACCTAAGTTTATAACACAGGAAACAAAAATACAAGAAACCACATGAAGGGTAAAGTGCGGCTAACCCCACGCCACACAGGCAGTGCATACCGTAACACTGTAACCTAGTTGACCTCTTATGAGAAGAGAAGAGCCTTAAACTTTTAACAGCAGACAGCTGATTGGTTATCCGATTGCATTCGGTAGTAACGATGTACTGTATTTTATTTTTTATTATAAGGGTTACAATAACCATTTGGGGGTAGGGGGGTTTCAAGAATACTCCCCCAGTATCCCTGCTTGTCGTACGAGGCGACTAAAAGGATTGGTGGTGGGTTAGTGCCCCACCCCGTAAAAAGAACTAACTAAAAAAGCGAATAAAGCGCCTCGGACCCGGACGGACCATACGTTGACGACTAAGAAACGGACAAAGGACATTCTGAGGATGGGAACATGGAATGTGAGAGGAGTGAATGATGAAGTGAAAGAGAGAGAAATTGTCCAGGTGCTTGAGGATGCAAAAGTGGATATATGTGGATTGACTGAAACTAAATGGAAGGGGGGAAAGGATGAGAGAATGGGAATATGGTGTAGGTGTATGTGCGGGAGTCAGTGAGAATAAGACGGCAAAAGAGGGAGTATGTCTGATGATAAGCAAGAAGTGGAAGGAGAATATAAGAGAGTATGGAACAGTGGGTGCAAGGATTGTATGGGTGAGGATGAAAGTAGGTATGCAAGCATGGGCGATTGTATGTGTGTATGCTCCAACAGAGGATCGAGTGGCAAGAGTGAGAGATGAGTTTTGGGCGAGAGTAGAAGCATGTATGGACAAGTTTGAGAGGAGCGAGAGAGTGCTGTTGATTGGAGACATGAATGGCAAAGTTGGGAATGTACGAGTGGATGGAGTGGTTGGTCAGTGGGGTGTGCCAGCTGAAGTAGATGGGAATGGTAGTGATTTGGTGGACATCTGTGCTGGTAAGGGGTTGGCAATAGCCAACACCTACTTTCGGCATAAGATGATCCACCGGTATACATGGAGAGTAATGAAGAGGATGGATGGTGAACTTGTTGAACGAAAGGCAATGATAGACTACGTGTGTGTGGATGAGCGAATGAGAAGACAAGTGTTGGATGCAAGAGTGTGGAGAGGGTGGGCGAATGGAGTCTCGGACCATCACTTGGTGATGGCCAAGGTAGAGCTGCAAAGAAAGTGGTTGAGGAGACGAAGGGGAAGACAAGAGGAAGCAGCTCCTGTGAGAAGAGTGGGGAAATTGCAAGATAGTGAGAAAATGACAGGGTATAAGAGCATAGTGGAAGAAAGATTGGGAAGGTATGAGCTAGAGCAGATGGAAGGGGTGGAAGACGTATGTAAGATATTCACGGAAGAGATAAGCACAGCGTGTAAGGCGGTTTGTGGAGTGAGCAGGAGATGCAAGGGTGTGCAAGGGACAGCATGGTGGAATGATAAGGTGAAACGAGCTGTGGAACAAAAGAAGAAGGCATATGGTGAATGGTTGGCGAGTAGAGGTAGGGGAGAAGATGAGAGAGAGAAGAGAGAGGTATATGTGAGCAGGAGAAGGGAGGTTAAGAGCTGGTGAAGGAGAGTAAGAAGAAAGTGGATGAAGAGTTTGGGAGGAATCTGAGTGTGAAATGGAGGGAGAGTAAGAAATTGTTTTAGAAGGAGGTAAAGAAAGTAAGGCAGTGTGAAAGGGGAAATAGTAGGGGAGTGAAAGATAGGAATAATAGATTGTTGGTGGAGAAGAGAGAGAAATTGAGGAGATGGAAGGAGCACTTTGAGGATTTGTTGAATGTAGAGAGTGAGAGCAGTGTGAGTATAAGTGGTTGGGGAATGGCTGGGAGAAGAAGAGATGAGAGGAGGGAGGAAGAGAACAGTAGGGCGGAAGTAGTGGAAGCGATGAAGAAGATTAAACTGGGAAAGGCCTCAGGAATTGATGGAGTGTGTGGTGAAATGCTTAGGTATGGGGGTGAGATTGTTGTGGAGTGGATATGGAAGTTGTGTAGATTGGCTTGGGAAGAGGGAAGGGTTCCAGAGGACTGGAAATCAGGTATAACTGTTCCTCTGTACAAAGGAAAAGGGGAGAGAGAAGTATGTGGTAACCATAGGGGTATTTGCCTTCTTAGTGTGACTGGTAAAATATATGGTAGAATACTTATTGATAGGGTTAGGCATATGACAGAGGAGCTAGTTGGAGAAGAACAAGGGGGATTTAGGAAGGGAAAAGGGTGTGTAGATCAGATATTTGTTCTAAGATGTTTAGTGGAGAAGTATCTAGAGAAGGGAAGGAAAGTGTATGCTGCCTTCATGGACTTGGAGAAAGCTTATGACAGAATAGATAGGCAAGGTATGTGGAAGGTATTAAGAATATATGGAGTGGAGGGGAAATTGTTGAGTGCTGTGAAGAGTATATACGAGGGAGCTAGGGCTACGGTGCGAGTGGATGGTGAGCTGAGTGAGTTCTTTGATCTCAGTGTGGGACTGAAACAGGGGTGTGTGATGTCTCCATGGCTGTTTAATATATATATGGATGGGGTTGTAAAGGAGGTGCAAGGTAGGGCAGTGGATGTGGGGGTGGCCCTAATGAATGAGGGTGAGATTTGGAAGCTTCCGGTGTTGCTGTTTGCTGATGATACAGTATTGCTGAGTGAAGATGAATGGGAGTTGCAAGGTTTGGTGAATGAATTTGGGACAGTGTGTAGGAGGAGGAAGCTGAAAGTTAATGTAAACAAAAGTAAAGTTATGGTGTTTGAGAGGAATGAAGTCACAGAGTGTGCAGTGAGGTTGGATGGTGAGGATATGGAGAATGTGAGTGCATTCAAGTACTTGGGTAGTGTGATGAGTAAGGATAGAACTTTGGGGGATGAAGTACGTGAAAGGGTACAGCAGGGAAGAAAGGTTGTTGGTACACTGAAAGCAGTGATGAGAAATAGGGAGGTGAGTATGGAAGTTAAGAAGTCACTGCATGATGGTATTGTGATCCCTACCCTGACGTATGGAAGCGAGGCGTGGACCTTGCAAGAGGGGAACAAGTCAAGAGTGAGAGCAGTGGAAATGAGTTACTTGAGAGGAGCATGTGGAGTGACGTGGAGGGACATGTTGACGAATGAAGAAGTGAAGGAACGTTGTGGGGTAGATGTGGATGTGGTTGAAAAGATTAGGAGAAATACACTGAGGTGGTTTGGACATGTGGAGAGAATGGAGAATGAAAGACTGACTAAGAGGGTGTATGTAGGTGAGGTGGAGGGAGGGAGAGGGAGGGGTAGACCGAGGATGAGGTGGAGGGATAGAGGTGAGAGGTATATGAGGGAGGGGGGGGTGAGTTGGGGGGAGGGTAGTCGAATGGTGGGTGACAGAGTGACTTGGAGGCGTTTTGTCTGTGGCCACCCTTTGCGGGATTAGTGCGTCGGGCTATAGATAGATAGATAGATAGACAACATTTATCATATATATATATATATATATTTATATATATATATATATATATATATATATATATATATATATATATATATATATATATATATATATGGAGCCTCCGTGGTACAGTGGTAGAGTGTGCGTTTCGCACCCTGGTGAGCGTGGGTTCGCCTTCGCCAGAGTTGTAAAAACTGGGAAGCGTTCACCGAGCCACTTGCTACTTTGGCGGACACAAGGGGTGCTGTGGTTGAACCAGTGTTGCATACTAATATGCTTGCACCCAATCGGCCTAAGGCGGGCCGATTACACTTGGTTCACAGACAACATACACATCCAAAGCCACTACAACACTACAGTCACACTCACAAGCACTTCTCACTTTATATACAGTCTCTGCCAGACAGTCTAAGCCACTGGGTAGAGATAGCCTACATTGGCTATATCGTCCCTGCTACGGTAGGGATAGGCCGGTCCTGCAGTGGACCTCGCTGGCTGATGATGGTGATATATATATATATATATATATATATATATATATATATATATATATATATATATATATATATATATTTAAAAACAATGTCTTACGAAAACTATCACATGGCCAAGATGGCTATGACATTTTCAGTTCTCCTGCCAAATCAACACTTTCAAGACAGTTTTACTGGTTTCTAGATTACCCTCATTTTCAGGCAAACAAATGTAATTAATACATCATTGTTGCAATATTACGTTTGGCATGAGAACTGAAAATTTCACACGTATCTGAGCCATCTTCTGTAGTTTGTAAAGCCTTGTTTTTAAATAAGTCTATGCGATTCACACACACACACACACACACACACACACACACACATATATATATATATATATATATATATATATATATATATATATATATGGAGCCTCTGTGGTACAGTGGTAAAGTGTGCATTTTCGTACACTGAAGAACGAGGGTTTGCGCCTCGCCAGGGTAATAAACTTTGAGAGCATTCTTCTGGCCACATACTGCGTGGCGGACATCAGGGGTGCTGTGGTCAAGCCAGTGTCGCATACTAAAAGTATGCTTGCACCCATTCAGCTTGCGCGGGCCGATTACACTTGGTTCACAGACTACATACACATCCAAAGCCACTCCAACACTACACTTATACTTACAGCACTTCTCACCCTACATACAATCTCTACCAGACAGCCTAATTCACTTGGTAGAGACACATTGGCTGTATCGTCCCCACGGTCGGGATAGGCCGGTCCTGCAGTGGCCACACAGACGGCCGATGAGATGATATATATATATATATATATATATATATATATATATATATATATATATATAGTTATAGTTTTATATATATATATATATATAGTTGTAGTTTTATATATATATATATATATATATATATATATATATATATATATATATATATATATATATATATGCAAACTAACCACAGGAGAAATGAAAGGAGCGACAGTGAGTACTTTCGTATATTACATCTTCAGACAGAGTGAGACAGAAACGTAAAGGGTAGAGGTTTTATGCACACCCGCAGCAGGTAGTGGCACACAGAACAATGGATGGCCTGAATTTTTACCTGCGGCTTATTTGGTCAATCAAACCGCTACTGTAATCCTTGTAACAAGAAATATTTTAAATACATCGTTATTAGTGAATGCACTCGGACAACCAGTCAGCAGCCAGCTGTCAAAAGCTTGATATGTCTCTCTCTCTCTCTCTCTCTCTCTCTCAGATGAAATAGAACAGGCAGTATTATGGCTCAGTCTGACACCAGAAGTTGCCATCAGCAATATTCTGCCCACACTCACGCCCGTCTCAAGTATCTCGGAACCGGGTTACTGCTGTATTCTCGCTTGCTGATGTATAACGTTTGCAACACATAGATTCCCTTACCACTAGTGGTGTCTCCTACAGCTAGCTGATACTATCATCAAAACTTACTCCAACAGCCAAGCTACTGCAGACCCTACCAGCTCTGCTACCAACTGTCTAATACCAATATACGACACACCCAGCTCTATCTTAGTTTATACTACCCCATCCATGACACTACACGTTTTACCAGCTCCACTACCAACACTGCTGCTATTAGTATCTCCAGTATTTTTATGGAATGTGTAGCCTATGCTGTTTGTTGTAAAGATATCACCTTTGACACAATCACAAACACCACCACTATCAACACATTACACACCGTTGAAGTCTTCTTTCATCTATAGTACCAACACATTGCACACCCTACCAGCACACCAACTTACATTTTCTGAGCTAAGATACTACGCCCCCTACCATTTATACCCAGTCATTCCAGGTTACACTCCTATTACCACCACTCATATGCCCATACCAACACATTCCCTCACGACTATTTCTAGTACCCCCACCACTACCAGCACACTACACAGCCTACCAACAGCCAGGCAGACTCTAATCACAGAACCTCTACTACTGCATCACTACTAATACACTACACGCCTTACCAGCATCACTACTAATGCTTTCAAATAACCCATAACCTTACTTTCAACACCTCTACTACAAGCATCTCGAAATGAGAGGATCTTAAATTTGGGTGTATTATTATTTTTTTTTTGAAAGAGCAGCTTCCTGTGCGGGCCTGGCCTTTGTTTGTTTTTTTCTTTTTAAATGTAAAATAATGCACCCCTACTACTAACCCCCCTCCACAATCACAACTTCCCCACTACTGCAATATAAACAGCATCCCAGCTTAACACTTCCACTTTAAACTTTTTCTTAACATTCATACTATCGATACTGACACCCTATGAATTCCATTTATAATTCCTCTAACACTCCAGCTGCTAACCACCCTACCAACAGGTTTGTTCATGGTTTTTGCCGCAGACGCTCCCATTATCAGCACCTTTGCATACCCAACCAGCCCTACTGTTAACACCACATCCATTATCCTTACCAACACTTCTAATACCCTCACATTACAAGCCCGGCCAGCATCCTACCAACTCTCCTTTAAACAGGTCTGTTCGTGGTGTGCACCAAGTATGCACTATTAACCTACACAGTCCTAAAGACAACAACACTTATTGGAACACACACACACACACACACACACACAACCAACTAATCCTGAATACTAACACCCAACCACCTCTGGTACCCTCAGGTCTGATCGTGGTATGTACGGTGTATGCAGTACTAACCCGTAAGATTCCCGAGGCGTTCAACGAGAGTCAGCACATTGGCTTCACCATGTACACAACCTGCATCATCTGGCTCGCTTTTGTGCCCATATACTTCTCCACCGCTAATAATGTGGAGGTGAGACACTTTGCACCAGTCTGATTGATTTATGTGTTCCACTGACAAATGTTCATATATACCATTAGCTTCACCATACACACAACCTGTATCATGCACATAGCTTTTGTGCCCACATACTTCTTTACTGCGAATAATGTAGAGGTATGGTAGTGTGCAGCCTCACTTGCCCGAAACATGTGACGGACAAGTTGAAGTAATCACAGGGTTTGAGCCCCTGCAATATTCGAGTCTGAACCTTGGACGGACCTCTGGGCCTCGTTTCCTCTTATCGATCACATGTTTGGGGCAAGTGTGGCCTCACTCTAGGGTTTTGGAGTCCTTAGATTGCTGATTAGATAACCTGTAACGGCAGTTCACATACATTTAAATAGGACAGCTTATTGCTATGGTCACCTTAGTATCCATATACTTTTCCCTGCCTGATAATATCAGGGTCAATACAAGGTTTTTATACAGTGTTTTTATTCCAGTTTATGTATACAATTTTAAAGTAAGGTCGTCAGCCTACCCCTGTAATCTTCTGATGTGTCCCCTCTTCCGAACATTATCATCATCATCTCCGACATCTTGCTCGGTCCTTAGATTCCCCTGACAGGAGATGACCCAGACAAAATTGTCTCCAGGTTACTTTATCCTCATATATCTCTCTCACATTCTAAAGCATTCCTCACTCTTTTCCTTCTCTCTTACCGGTATACTGTTCCAGTCCTCTCTTTCTTACCATATACCGTCTTCTTTTCCAACACTATCCTGAGTCTCTCTTAGAAAGACTCTGGCACGTCACGCATGTGCATTATTTGTATAATTACGTCCATCATAACTAATTGGATTCCTTTGTATCTCATCAGTAATTTCACATCTTACTCCTGTTACCTCTTACCTATTCTTCAACTTCAGAATGACTTACATGATTACGATTCAACTTGCTCACGCCTGCAGCTGTAAAAAAAAATCTGCAGCTTGTAACTTAGATGGTTCAGGCACTCACTGGCCAAATTATACTCGCATACGTGTTTGTCGGCAACAAAACTCTGTTAGGCGGAGTTCACTGTAGCTTAAATACTAATAATTTTTCCCTTCAGAACCCCATCATGTTCTGTCAAGGCAGCTGTCGGCATTTTGGCAATCAGACTGGCAACAGCCTCTGGTCCACCATTAGTAGTCAACTCTGTCCTACCACAACCATACTTGACAGAATGTAACCTGCCCTATAACAATAAGAGAGAAGAAATTATCAGTGGTGGAAGAATTCTATGGTCATCTGTACAACTCAGGGAATTGAAAAGTGTGAAAAAGGGTAAAATACGGTATCATAGAAGAGTTAATCAAATCTACAGGAAAGATTGCCCTGGAAAAACTATCAAAACCCTACAGAATGTCTCAGAGAAGGATGAGTCCCAAAATCCTGGGAAAATGCAGGAAAAATTTTAATACATAGAAAACGAGACTTGCAAGATCTTCAAACCTACAAGTCAATTTGCATGTTGTCAATTATTAATTATACAAACTGTTCACAAGCCTTATCACCAATAGATTTTCAGAGGTGCTAGACCCTAACCAGACTAGGGAACAAGCTGGCTTTCGAAGTGGATTGACAACCATCGACCATATACAATAAATCAAATGAGTGAGAAGGGAATAAGTATAGGAAACATTTGTGTAAGGCATTCATTGATCACGAAAAAGACTTCGACTGCATAGAAACATCCGTGGTTTTGAGCGCAATTTGTCGACAAAATGTATATGAGATCAACTGTAAAATATGGGAAGACATAAAGAGATGGAACAGCGATCATAAAACCCAATACAGGTATTGGAGAAATAAATAAAACTCGTGTAAGACAGAGCGATACCATATCAGCAAAACTTATTACAGCATGTTTGAAAGTAAATAGAAAGCTTAACTTGAGTAATAAATGTATTAAAAATGAGTATAATATAGAGGATTTAAACAGAAAGCCTTTGTACAGGACTGAAATTATTAAGAAAAAACTAGTCATGTTTAATACCAAACTCAAAATCATGAAATAAGAATACAAACTGAAGTTTTAGAAGTAGTTGATGATTTTGTATACCTAAGACAACTTTACTGATGTATAAACATGAATGGAAAAGGTAGGGAATGTGAAGGTGAATGGAGTAGTTGGTGAGTGGGGTGTGCCTGCGAAAATGGATGAGAATGGTAGTGCTCACGTGGGCAGCTGTGTGGGGAGAGGGCTGGTGTTATCCAGTACCCACTATAGGCACAAAAAGATCCAGAGGTATACGTGGCGATTGAAGAGAAGAGTGGGTGGTGAACTGAATGAATAGAAGGCAAAGACTGATTGTGTGTGTGGATGAGAGAATGGGTAGGTCTCTACTGGATGTGAAAGCACACAGAGGCTGGAGGAGTGGATAAGTGGTGCTGAAAGGCAAGGTACAAATGCGATGGATGAATAGGAGACTAGGGCAGGAGGAAGCAGTCCATACAAGGACGGTAGAAAAGTTACAAAAGGATGAAAAAAAAAAGGCGGAATACAAGAGAGAAGTGGAAGAGTGATTGTGTATATGTGATATGCAGCAGATGAGGGAGGTGGAAAGTGTACGCAAGATATTCACAGAAGAAATCTGTGCAGCATGTGAGGTGATGGGTGAGGTGAAGAGAAGACAAAAAGGGATACAAGGAGCAGCACGGTCAAATGAAAAGATGAGACAAACTGTGACACAAAAGAAGCGAGCATATAGCGAGTGGATTGGAAACAGAGAGATAGAGGAAGTTGATAGACAGAATTGAGAGTTATATGTATTGAGGAAGAAAGGGGTGAAAAGATTAGTAAGAGAGAGCAGGAAGAGAGTGGATTAGGAATTTAGAAGATATTTAAGTGTAAAGTCGACGGAATGTAAGAAAATGTTCTGCAAGGAGGGAAAGAGAGTTAGACCGGGTGGTAACGAAGGTAGCAGGAGAGTTAATGAGGAAAAAGGAAGATTGATAGTGGAGAAAGGAGAAAAAGAGAGCAGATGAAGAGAGCACGTTAAGGAATTGTTAAAACATTGAGAATAAAAGTAAAATGAGAGTATAAGTGGCTGGGGAATGGCTGGGAGGAGGAGGTAAATGAGAAGGGTTTAAGAGATCAGTAGGATGGACGTACTGAAAGCAATGAAAGTGTCAAAATGAGGAAAGGATCAGGAATTGATGTAGTGTGATGAAATGCTGAAGCATGGGGAGCGATAATAGTAGATTGGATATGGAAGATGTGCAGATTGGCCTGGGAATCCCGTAGAATCGGATGTCAGTTCTAATTATGAATCCCTCTGTGGCCGCTGGTGTCGAATGACATTTTACCGTGGCATGGCCACTGGCGTTAATGCAGCGCAACTTGTAGAAAACTGTGGAAATTTTTTGGAAGTGAACGAGCGTCTGGGACGTGTTGAGAGTAACCTAAACTATACTTCAGCATACCTTATCTGTCAGTTCAGAGTCAGCTGCAGTGAAGAGTGGATTTTCAATTTTTTTCACTCGTGGCCATGCCTAAATATGCACAGCTACATCCATTATCTCGACCCAGTTCAAAATATTTTCTCCTCTGTTGCGAAATACACACAGCCATCCTGTTTGCAGTTGTAAAAAAATACAGGCATAAACAAAAAAGACATGAAAATAAGAGAAAAATGTATCTTTGTTTTGGCATCTTTACCTACTTGCTTAGGTTTGTTGTAGCCTATTGGTTTGGATCATTCGATACTGTGTGACTTGTAGAAAACTGTGAAAACTTTTGAGAAGTTAATGAACATCTGAGAAATCTTGAGAGTGACCTTCCCTTACAACATCTGTCAGATTACTCCTGCTGCGTGACCAGTGGATGTACGATTTTTTTTTTTTCTCGTAGCTATACCTAAACACACACAGTTACACCCATTACCTCGACCCACACATAAAATATCATTTTTTCCTCCTCCCTCGCAAAACACACACAATCGCCCTGTTTACGATTATATATAAATACAGGCATAAACAAAAAAAGACATGAAAATAAGAGAAAAATGCTTTGTTTTTGGTATCTTTACCTATTCGCTCAGGTTTGTTGTACTGGTTTGGATCATTTTAAATATTTTTTGCCGTGCACTAACATTGCATCAACGTGTGCCATGTTCACGTGATGTTTGGTGGGTGGTAAAGCCTCCCTTTCCTTCCCTCCTAATCATCTCGTGCGAGGTAATCGCAGGTCGTCTCGCATATCAGCCCTCACTGTTCACTGAACAATGTTCAGCCTGCACACTCAAGGGATGACCTTATATCTCGATTAGGTCTAAAAATATAATCTCTCACCTCTCTTTTCCCACAAACTCCACCACCCACAGTACAAAAATAAGCCGATGCTACCAAAAACACAAACACCGAAATACGCTATATAAATTCATATATTTATTCTTTATTGAAACCTCACATATTATGTGCTGATAAACCTCGAAATACGCTTATTTAGTCATTTCACACCATTTCATCACCACTGACATTGTTTTCCATAAAAAGAAAAAAATAAATAAACCACAGGAATACTTAGGTGTGACCATATCATCTGCGTCAATTTGCGCACTTTCCGCGCTTCATTGCGCAGCACAGGATGTATCAAGGAAGCTCAAAACTGCTTTGCTAGGTGCGTCTGACGTTCCTTTTCCATATGGCAATAAAAAAATCGACTTTCGAAACTTTAGAAATTGGCCCCGGGGTCGGCCAATGGGTCCTGACAAATTACACAAGCTTGACCACGGATGGGTCACCCTGTACAAAGGAAAGCGGGAAGAAGAGTGTGGTAATCATATGGGCATTTATCTTAATGTAATAAGAAGTGTATATGGTAGGGTACTTATGAGAGTTAGGGATATAACAGAGGAGTTAGTTGGAGAAGAACAGGGAGATTATAGGAGGGGAAGAGGTTGTGTAGATCAGATACTGATCACTAAGGTCTTTAGTGAATAAGTTTCTAGAGAAAGGAAACAAGTTGTACGTAGCCTTCATGGACTTGAAGAAACCATATGACAGATTGGACAGAAAGGAATATGGAAAATAGTAAAAATATATGGAGTAAATGGGACGCTGTTGAATGTTATGAAGAATATGTTTGAAGGTGCTTAGTCTGCATTGTGTGCCAATGTAGATATTGAGTGAGTTTTTCTGTCTGATTGTTGAATTGAAATAGATGTGTCCTGTCTCCATGGCTCTTCAATCTATATATGGATGGGGTTATAAAAGAAATACAAGGTAGGGCAGTGGATGTTGTAGCGGTCCTAATGAGAAAGGGCAACGTTTAGAAACTTCCTGTTCTGCTGTTTGCAGATGATCCGTAATTGTTAAGACTAAAGAGAGCTGCAAGGCTTTGTGAATTAGTTTGGGAGAGTGTGTAAGAAATGGAACCTAAAGGTGAATGTTGGGAAGAGTAAAGTTGTGGTTTTCGAAAAAAAATGAAGTCACTGAATTCACAGTGAGCCTGGATAATGAGGATATGAAAAATATGAGTGCATTTATGTACTTGAGTAGTGTGATGAATAAGAATGGAAGTTTGGAGGACTACCTGCTTTAAAGGGTACAACAGAGAAGATAGGTTGCTGGTACTTTGAGGGCAATGATGAGCAACGGGGAAGTGCGCATGAAAGTTAAAATAAAGTCATTGCATGATAGCATTGTGGTACCAAGTCTGATGTATGGAAGCGAAGCTTGGACCTTGTTGCAAGGACATAAATCAAGTGTGAGAGCGATGGAAATGAGTTTTCTGAGAGGAGCATGTGGAGTTATATGGAGAAAGAGACTGACAAATGAGGAAGTGAAGGAGCATTGTGGTGTGGATGTGGATGTGATAGAAAGTGTTACAGTCGCGGCACGGACTCTGAGGTTGTTATTATCGTGCCCTGACAACCAATCATTCAAAAGTGCGTGTGATTTCGTGTATAATATGAGACGCATGTGATTCGTGTACATGTTCGCGTATAATTATATTTGTGTTTAATAATTATATTCGTGCATAATAATATGATTCGTGTATATGACACGAAATCGGATGCACTTTTGAATGATAGGTTGGCAGGGTACGATAATAACCTCAGAGTCGTGTGCCGTGACTATAGTAGAAATACAGTACACTGAGGTGGTTTGGCCGTGTGGAGAGGATGGGGAGTAGGAGAGTATTGTGGAGAGTGTGTGTGAGTGAGGTGGACGGGGAGGGGGAGGGAGGAGGAGGACGAGGATGCGATGGAGGGATGGAATGGATAGGTATATGAGAGGGAGGATGTGAGTTGGGGGTAGGGCAGCGAAATGGCAGGGGACTGGGTGACATGACGGCAATTTGTTTGTGGCCACGCCTGACTCATTGGATTAAGTCGCCTGCCGATAGATAGATAGATAGATAGACAGATGAAGAGCGTTTGGTAGGGAAATAGTATATGAAAGGGCACTTCATTGTTTAAAGTGAAAGTTTTTTCTTTTATTAATGTGCTCTCCCCTTAATGACTTACGGAGAGACGTGGACAATGACTGAACCAACAGAAAGGAAGCAGAGATGTGCCGAGAGAGGTATAGGAAGAACGATGCTAGGAATAACTTTAGTAGTACAGAATCAGTTTCGATTAGTTTACTGAGTGTAAAAGACTAAAGAAAATCAGCAAACAAAAAAGAAATGTAAGTGTGCTGGCCACATTAATTATAGAAGACTCGATGACAGATGGACAAGGAAAGTAACAGACTGGGTAATAACTAATTCAGAACGACCAAGATCAAGACCAGCAGTTAGGTGGTGTGATGAAATAAAAAATAATTACACCAGGTGACACAAGGTCATAAACAAAAAGTAAAGAGCAAGCAGTGAAGACAGAAAATTCGTTAGAGATCATAGGGTTCTGGAAAGGAAGGAAATAGCACAAGACCGGGATAATTGGAAACATTTGGGTGAGGCCTATGTCATGCAGTGGAATGTTACAGGTTTCTGCTACTACTCCTGCTGCTGGTGATTGTCACGGGGTTTTTAAAATATAACACGGGGTTTTTAAAATAAAAGCTTATATTATTTTAATTGATAAATGTTCAATAATATTCGAGAGCAGGGACAATGATTGTCTTACTAAATCAAGCAACGATTACTTTACGCTGACTTCTTTGCACGATTCTCTAAGAACGAGAATTTATAAACTTCCTCAACAGTACACAGCAGACTAATTACTCAATTGCTGTTTCTTAGTACTGTTAGCCTCTGGAGAAAGTTACTTCACCCCTGACAATAAATAACTAATACTAATAATAATATCAGGTTCTTGCTGGTGCTTAACTCCTAGGAGGCACAACGGATTTTAAGTTTAATACACAAGACTGGCCCAAGTACCAGTTATGAATAGCAAAACGTTTATGCAAGCTAGGAGCTATATGGAAAATAAGCTTAATTGTGGAGAAATGAAACAAGAGTTTACATTACATTAAGCTCAAGGAAAAGAACTGTTAAATTTATTGATTACAAAAATAAATTTAACGTTACACTTCAAATGAATTCAAATGAATAGATCGTACTCACTCACTCACTCAAAAGCTAAATACTTACGCCTAGGAAAAAACACCTTAACTGAACTCTTAAACCTAGGAAAATACAAAAAGGAAATACTGGTCGATGAATGCGGTGTATCACCAACTAAGGTGGGGGCACTGGATAACTGTGGTCTAGTGGAGTCTGGGTGCTAGCTGACCTCTCCTCTCACACTTCTGGAGCACAGAACCTCTCTCCGTCACAACAAACACTCGACTGCCTTCAAAATACGATGTATGGGCAGGACGCACAAGCCACCGGAAGAAGGCGTGGCTAACGGTTGAGGCAAGCAGGGGCGAACAATAAAGAAACAATAGTATCGCTCAGTAGAGCACTTAGTGATGTGCATTAAATCGGTCACTTTTGAAACAGTGACGAATGTTTTGAAAAGTATACCCCGAAATGGAGAGAGAAACGGTTAACTGAGCGATACACAGTGAGTTTTCCACTAATAGTTCGTGGCTTCTCACAAAAGGGAAATGTGAATTTGATTCGTGACATTACGCCCCTACAAAATTAAATTTTTTCCTTATGGGAAAAAATTTGTGGATATATATATATATATGTACACATCCTAACTCATTCACACAAGATTCACACTGTGGTGTGTGTGCTATCCTGCTACAGGAGAAAGTCGCAGTCGCCAGTGAGCGAAAAAAACCTCGTATTTATGTTAATAGAAGCAAGTTTGAGGGAAAATCTCCGTGACGACGGTGAAAATCCTGTACTCAGGTCAAACTGAGCGAAAAGTCGCTACATTTACACTGACAACTAATTGTTGTGTAGCGTGGTGTATGTAATACGCGGTGTAGGTGTGACAGTTGTAGTGTAACTGTACCTACGTGTAAAATGACACAGTAAATAATAATATGGCGACGACGAAGGCAGAGGAGAAGAGGCGGCAACGTGCGGCAGACGATGAGCTGGCCCGCACAGTAAAACTGCTACACCCATTGCTGTACCTGCAAAACCAATTAAGGTGGAGCATCAAAAGTGTCAATGAGACAAAATTCTTATTACGTTACAATTACTCTCTCTGCCTAGCAATCAGTACATGCTACGAAAAGTATGCTCTAGCTGAAAAATACAAGTGACAGCCTAAGCTTCGTACATTCGAGGTCGCCATTAACTATAGCACACGATTAGTGTCGGCAAGTTGAGAATCCTTGCGCAAACTCGGGTCTTCCATAGCCTCGAACTGCACATGGGTCCTCAACCTGTGCCTTAACCTACAGTACTTATATTAATATCGAGGAGCTGAGAATCCTTGTGCAAACTCGGGTCTTCCATAGCCTCGAGTCGCCTCTGCGGAGTTCTCTCTCGAACTTCCCCCTTAACCTACAGTACTTATATTAGTACTGGGAAGCTGAGAATCCTTGTGCAAACTCGGGTCTTCCATAGCCTCGAGTCGCCTCTGCGGAGATCTCTCTCGAACTTCCCCGTTAACTTAAGGTACATATATTAGTATCGGGGAGCTGAGAATCCTTGTGCAAACTCAGGTCTTCCATGGCCTCGAGTCACCTCTGCGGAGATCTCTCTCGAACTTCCCCCTTAACTTAAGGTACATATATTAGTATCGGGGAGCTGAGAATCCTTGTGCAAACTCGGGTCTTCCATAGCCTCGAGTCGCCTCTGCGGAGATCTCTCTCGAACTTCCCTCTTAACTTAAGGTACATATATTAGTATTGGGGAGCTGAGAATCCTTGTGCAAACTCGGGTCTTCCATAGCCTCGAGTCGCCCCTGCGGAGTTCTCTCTCGAACTTCCCCCTTAACTTAAGGTACATAATACGTATGTACAGGCCCTGGACATACTGTGTCCTATGGGGCCAATGGGCAAGACGTCAGGTCTGCACCCAGTTCACCACTACCCTGTCTCTCAACTAACTCAGAGATTACAGGTGTGGTTATGAACGGCACAGGAAGGACATGTCCCTGATTAGTGGTGTTACTTTGACACACACTGCAGGAACGCACGAAACTATCTATGTCTCGTCCCATCCCTGGCCAGAAAAAGTCAGCTCGGATACGGCCCTGGGTCTTCCTTTTGCCCATGTGACCTCCTGAGGCTGAACAATGACCCCATTCTAACACTGCTTGGCGGTACTTGACGGGGACGACAAACTGCAGTCGAACCTCTCCCTCGGGTGTTCGTGACTCACGGTAGAGCCGTCCTTGTTTGCGAAGGAACTTGGCTCGACCTCCCCGTGAATACTTAATCACTCGACCCTTCTGTTTGTTCCGCACGGCAGCAAGTGTCGGGTCAGAATGTTGTTCTTGTACAACAAGTTGACTACACATCAGATCTTGCGGCGATTCAATGATCACTGGGGTGACACAGTCTGGAGCCTCAGTCATGGCTCGTCTTACCGCAGCAGCCGAAGTCTGAGTAGCGTCATGTTCGGTGCAACTATCCTTGACATCATAAATATTGCCAGTGATGAGGTCAAATAAAGGTGGCATGACAACTGCGAGTGTCGTACCAGTATAAAATGGAGATGCCACCTGGATACATGCCTCAGGGAACAATCTCACTGATCCATCAATAAGGTTTGCATGGATCTGTCGACCTGTATACTGCTCAGGCCGAACTAAACTCTGCTTGACAGAGCAACCTGAGGAACCATTATCTCTCAGGACCTTCACAGGAATGTCTCCCACAAACCCTTGCTGAACAAGGAAGGTACTGTCACCTGTGGGAGGGCCTGTGGAGGAAGCAGCTAGCCACTCATGAGGCTGCTGAATTGATGCGGCAAACATTGTGCCTTGAGAATTATGAACTTGAGGAGTCGTACTCACTGCCTGTGGAGATGGAACATTGGCCATCTGTGGAGGGGGATTCACTGTCACTATGGGACTAGTGAACTGTGGGGGAGTACCCATACTGGTAGGGACGTAACCACCGTGCTGCTGCTGAGGAATGAAGGCTGCATTCGCTTCCTGCCTCTTTTGAGCTGGTGGTGAAAAAGTTTGTCCCGACGGTCGGTTGCGTGGCTGATACTGCTGCTGGTTAGGGTACTTGTTGTACCTCTTCCACTCAGGTTTCTGAGTGTTTTGCCCCTGGTCCTTCCACTGCGGTTTTGGACCTTGGCCATTATTCTGAGAATGGCCTTTTTGCTGGGGTTCAATCTGAGACGGTTTCCCAGATTTATCAGGTTTTCTATTCTAGGTGTTTTGCTTACGAATTTGATACCCGTATGCAGTAAAGAATGCGTCAGCCTTTTCTGCCATTTGGCTGGCATCTTTCACCTGGCAGATCTTAAGCTGTGCTATGAGCTCAGCAGGCCACGACCTCTCTAGCTGTGTACGCAGCATAAGGTCAATTATCCCCTCACGCGTGGAAGGAGTTTCATCTTTCTCCATCCACTCATTTAAGTAAGCAGTGAGACGGTCGAGGAACTGAACAGCTGTCTCCTTGTCTTGGAGACGAGCTCGCATGAACTGAACTTTGGCGTCGTCTACTGTGAGACCATACACCTTAATGAGTGCAGCTTTCATTATCTCATATGTGAGATTGTCTCCACGAATTCTGTGGAGAATATCGAGGGCAGGGCCCTCAAATAAACTAAGAAATTGGATCCGTTTAGCTGCCTCATCCAGTTGATACACGTCTGCCATGTCCTCAAAACGAGCTATGTACGGCTCGATTCGCTCACTTTCCTTGTATGAAGGAAGCTTGATGCGTGGGGTCGCCAGGACATGTGTAGGAAGAGCGCTAGTGGAGTTTGGATTAACTGCACCAGATGTGTCTGAAGCCAAGGAATCTCGCTTGAGCTTCAGCACTTCAAGTTCATGTTTTTCGCGTGCTTCTCGCTCGGCACGTTCGTGTTCTCGTTCTCTCTCTCGTTCCTCATGCTGTTCTCGCTCATGTTCCAAGTCGAGTTCGCGCTGTTTTTGCTCGTGTTCGCGCTGTTGTCGCTCTTTTTCTAACTCGAGCTCGCGTTGTTTCTGCTCGTGTTTGCGCTGTTCTCGCTCGTATTCGCGCTGAATCTTATGCTCTTCACGGGGATCATTCTCGCGTTGCTGCTCCTGATTATGCCGTGAGAGTATATACTCTTTAATTTCGGTTGGGTTCGAAAGACCCATTTCTTTGGCTTCCTGTAAAAATAAAGTGGTAGCCATGATGCTAATTTACTAAGCAAACCGAAACTGAGTACTGACTGCTTCGCAAACGAATGCTAATAAAACAAATAAAGAATACAGACACAAGCTAATGGTGACCAGTCTTATCTAGTTAACTGGCAAAAATAAAGCAAAAATGCAAATAACTGGGAAAACTCAATAATTAACACAATGGGTACGGCGGCTACCCAGGAGCGAATAAAATCGTCTAGCGTTACCAAAAATAAAGTACTAAATAGAGTTAAGTACTCTATGAATTAATAAAGCAAAAATTCACTTGCTAAATTAACGGTAAACACCAGTAAACTTGTGCCAATAAACTTTAATTATAAATACCTAAATATGAACGAGTGAGTACTATCTCGTGAATAGCTTTAGAGCTAGGAGTTAATATCCTGGCGAGGTCGCCAATTGTCACGGGGTTTTTAAAATATAACACGGGGTTTTTAAAATAAAAGCTTATATTATTTTAATTGATGATAAATGTTCAATAATATTTGAGAGCAGGGACAATGATTGTCTTACTAAATCAAGCAACGATTACTTTACGCTGACTTCTTCGCACGATTCTCTAAGAACGAGAATTTATAAACTTCCTCAACAGTACACAGCAGAGACTAATTACTCAATTGCTGTTTCTTAGTACTGTTAGCCTCTGGAGAAAGTTACTTCACCCCTGACAATAAATAACTAATACTAATAATAATATCTGGTTCTTACTGGTGCTTAACTCCTAGAAGGCACAACGGATTTTAAGTTTAATACACAAGACTGGCCCAAGTACCAGTTATGAATAGCAAAACGTTTATGTAAGCTAGGAGCTATATGGAAAATAAGCTTAATTGTGGAGAAATGAAACAAGAGTTTACATTACATTAAGCTCAAGGAAAAGAACTGTTAAATTTATTGATTACAAAAATAAATTTAACGTTACACTTCAAATGAATTCAAATAAATAGATCGTACTCACTCACTCACTCAAAAGCTAAATACTTACGCCTAGGAAAAACACCTTAACTGAACTCTTAAACCTAGGAAAATACAAAAAGGAAATACTGGTCGATGAATACGGTGTATCACCAACTAAGGTGGGAGCACTGGATAACTGTGGTCTAGTGGAGTCTGGGTGCTAGCTGACCTCTCCTCTCACACTTCTGGAGCACAGAACCTCTCTCCGTCACAACAAACACTCGACTGCCTTCAAAATACGATGTATGGGCAGGATGCACAAGCCACCGGAAGAAGGCGTGGCTAACGGTTGAGGCAAGCAGGGGCGAACAATAAAGAAACAATAGTATTGCTCAGTAGAGCACTTAGTGATGTGCATTAAATCGGTCACTTTTGAAACAGTGACGAATGTTTTGAAAAGTATACCCCGAAATGGAGAGAGAAACGGTTAACTGAGCGATACACAGTGAGTTTTCCACTAATAGTTCGTGGCTTCTCACAAAAGGGAAATGTCGTGAATTTGATTCGTGACAGTGATGATGGTGATAATGACAACCTATATTACACTACTCTGATCCACACCAATCCATCCCATAGCCAAGCACCAACACTGCATCAATCACCATCTCGCTGACTGCCGTGGCAGTACTGGTGTTTGTTCACAGCCAAGCTCCACATCATCTAAACCTAACCTAGCTTGCTGTCTACAAACCCATCCTACCCTGCTTTACTCAATCCATCACCAACCAAATTAATCTTCCCTTCACCAGTACCCCATCCTAAAACAGTGTGTCAAATCATACTTTTCCTTTTCTTCACGATAAAGTATATCACTAATGACAAGACGAACGATGTTGCAAAAATGATGTTTCGTGTCTGTTTATTATCTGTTGTGTTTCAACTATCTTGGCCAGTCAGGTTTGCGTTGTAAGGAAAGGGGTGAGACTTACTGTAATTTCTTACTGGATTAGGTTATGTCCTAAGCTTACTTAACCTTCTGTGCACTTTCTTCTCCACAGCTACGCATTACCACCACGTCCATCACTGTCTCACTGTCATCCACGGTAGCGTTGGTCTGTCTGTTCACACCCAAGCTCTATATCATCCTGCTGAGGCCAGAGCGCAACGTGAGGCAGTCAATGATGGCCAGCAAATACTCCACTGTCAGAAGTAACCTGTCCACGTCTTCCCAGCGAGTTGATTCCACTACGCAAAGCGAAGGTAGGACGGGATTTAGTCTTGAAAGAGAAATTTCTGGTTATGTAAACTATCTGTTTTAGCGACTTAACTTTACGAAATCTTATCTGCGCTAAACTAACCAGTTCACGTTGCCACAACGAGTTACCTACTGCATTCACACCAATAGTGAGGTGAGACATATCTTCTTTTCAGGGACAACTTTCAAATGCCTAAACCTATTTAATTTAATCTATATACCTACTTCTCTAAGTGAAGCTGATGTGACATAACAATATGTCTACCTTTTTACGGTGGACCAGCTTCACCACTGAGAATGTAGCTGGTGTGGTATTACATCCTCAGGAGCAATTTGGAAAAGTTTTATATTATATTAGAGGCCACACAACAGAAGGGGTTCACAGACCACCAGCCAGAAAATGCGATTTTGTTGGATAACTCTATTCTCACCTATACTGGAATGTATATTCCTTAAAAAATATTTTGTACATGCATCCAGCTGTGGTGATAGTGTGGAAGCAGAGGAGCAAGTCTTAGCTCTGTGTGTTCGTGTGTGTTTGTGTTGGTTGCAACCAGTAAGAATTTAGCCGGGCTGCAAGCTTCACTTACCGGCTGGCTTGTTGTACGTGGCAGTGCGTTTGGCGGGAGTTTTTGTTGTGCCATTCGTCAGTTGCTGCCATTGTGCTCTGTTCTCAGCACGCAAAAAGGAATTCTTGCTGTTTTACAGCCTACTAGTATGATAATTTGGGGGGGTCTGCAGCACATTCATATTGTTTAATGGTACATATCTTCGTTCTAATCAACATTGCCATTTGCTTAAGCAATCACGTTTTCTCAGAAAAAAAGCTTAAAGTTCGGCAAAACTACAAAAATAATATATATATAATAATAAAGAGATAGATATGGCCAAAATATCATCAGAATAACAATCTACACCCAAAACCTTTTCCTTGAAAAAAATGAACGTTCTACCATCAAAATTAAAAAAGTTAAGGTTGCAAGAATGTTGCTGAACTTTGAACCCGTTTTTAGTGTTTTATGATTTGGCGTGAGAACATCTTACGTCTTACTTTCTCTTCCCCCAGTCTCTTTCTCTCACTTCTTCCCAACCAGTCTAATGTAATCGTAGCCTGACTCAGTCTGTAATTCTTTGAAATAAAGCACTTCTCCAAGTAAAGGTATGGTTAAGCAACGAACCTTCGTAAAAAACTGAGAAGTGAGCAGTGATTCTTTCAAGGCGCAGGAAACGTAAAAAACCCTTGGAGAGAAAGATGGAGAAGGGAGAATGGAAAGACACAGCTAGTGAACCCTTATTCTTACCCTAACTTTTGAGTCACCGACGGAACTGAGAATCTGTAGTTCATCATATCCGGTGGTCCTGTGGTCCGAAACACTACACTTTTTTCAGTCCAGCTTGTCCAAAAACTGCCATCTCCCAGTCCTGAATGCTACATTGTTACCGCAGATAAAAACTTGAATATGATCCCCGTCACGAGGAAGTCAAGCTGCAGAATTGGCTTTTTCTGTCAATAAGCTACGTGAAATAAGCTGCAAAGGAGTGATAATCAGGGTCAGGTTAAGGTGAATGAACAATAGTCGGTGTGAAAGTCATGTGTTTTCCATGATAGTTCGAATCCCAGCCAGGTCAATCGCCTGCCCTGAAGGCCTTTCCAGTAGCTTGTTTTATTTATGCATTCTTACGACCATCAGACGATTTTCTTAAGCTTTAGGGAGACGCCCTGTAGTGGAGAGGGAAAAGAGCCGCAGTTGATAATGACGAGGGTGTTGATGATAACTAATTCTCTGTCTATTCTGTCTACCGTAAAATATATATAATACTAACCTTTCTTGCCTCTCCCTCAAACCAATTCTGCAGCTGATAACGATGACATTGACGAATAGTTTGACGATGGTGATCATACCTCAAAAAAAGAACTTTGTGTGATATGGGAGTCTTCGCAGTACCACTTTCTTAGTTATTTATTTGCATATTATACATTTGCATTCTCTTGTGTGCTGTTGCTGTCGCATTATTACTGACAAAGATTATATCAATAATTTTCAAGGTGATGTTGAAAAAAAATGTGCAAGATAAATTACTCATGAAGAGTTGCTGCTGGATCTCCAAACTAGTTTGAATACAATTCTATAAACTGCAATTGATGATATGAATAATTTCGAAGTGAAGGCCATTTTAATTAACATGTACCTGCCTCCGTCCTCTTCAGTCTTGCTACCACGAGACTACGAACTGCAGGAGAAGCTGCGTCTGCATGGCAGCGTGTGTGGTGGTGGGTGCCACAATGCCACCCAGACCTGTCCGCCGCCCTGCGACCCACCGGAACATCACTGCGGGGGAATCATGGTCATCCTTGCACCTTCATACCCACAGACAGCTGCCAATGGCCTTCTGCAGGATGTCCTTGATGTACAGCTCTAGTGGCATGGTGTTATGGGGTCAGTTTATGCAAAATACTGAACATCTTCTTAGTAAACCAGTGGAGACTAAAATCTGCAGTTCTAGTTACTAAACATTATATAATGAAGTTCGCAAGAGAGCTACCGTACTGAGAGGAGTAACGCATGAGTACCTGACAAGGTAACAACTCATAAATACTGTGGTGCTTCCTGCCTAAAAGGAAAGGAGCAGGCAATATAAGGATGAGGTGAAATAAAGTGATTTTCAAAATGGGGAAACGTGGGAATATGACCCAAAAGCGTACTCAGATCTTTGCGAGTAGGTTATTGGATGATGACAGGCATATTCAAATATACCTGAATAGGAAAGTAACAAACAACCTCAGAGTGTGAAATGCAACTGTCGATTTACACTTCAACTTGTTATCTCTACCCAGTAAAGAAGAGATTGGGATACAACACATTTTGCTCAGTAATTTCAGTTAAGTACAGCTTCTATCAATGTTCATTAGAGTTTTAAGTCCCGCAAAAATGCCAATTACTTTAATCAGTCTGAAAAGGCCAAAGAAAAGTTGCAGTTGCCACACATCGTAGGCCTAAATTAAATCAATACTTGTATGCTACGAAAGGCATCACCGCAAGTTATCATGAAGTTTAGTTTCTAGGATGTTCAGTGTTTCAGGCATTCAAAATTATATTATTACTTGCCTCCATTAAATATAGTTCATCGCTTTTTTTATTAGCTGTAAAAAAGTGTTCAGACAATGGCTGGCAAACTCAGTTTCACCGAATATTAGACGCAAGCTACCGACATCCCCGTCAGGATGATTCCCTCCTACAGCTACATTTTAGTTTCATCATTCCAGCTACTGATGAAAACCTCACTGGAACTATTCTTTCTCAATGTTTTTCAGAACGCTCGCCATTTCATATTAGATTTCAGTTTCGTCAGAACACTGTCATTTCATTAAAAAATTTCGGCCGGTAAAGAACCAGACTGCTGTGCTAAATTAAGTGAAATCGGTTGATGTGGGACTTTTTTTTTTTTTTTAAATCCAAAAAATTCTGAATAGCGAGAGTTCCATTACTGGGTGCATTATCGTGGTGAAGGAGTCGACTGTCACTCCACTTCTTGCATCTCAGTGCCTCCACATCTGCCTCCTAACTTTCAGGTGGAATGCTGCATTAACCATTTTACATGCAGGTCGAATGTGTGTGTTCACAGTTCCTTTCATGTCAAAACCATGCAAGAAACATGACCTCCACTTAATATCTTGGCTTTAGTAAGTATTGTTGAAACTGCAGTCGTCATAAGTGATATGTTTTAGCTCTTGGGACGTACCAGTAAACTCACCTTTCATCCCAAACTATGACGTAGGATAAAATTGTTGGATCCAATGGACAGCTGTCGATCAGACTGAAGGAAAAAAACAGCAGTGCTGCATTTGGTAGGAAAGAGCGGTGATAGTTCGGATACTTAAAAAATATTTATATTTCTAGAAATTCAGGTTTAAGCAGTGGTGTAATCGTGTTTATGTCAAAAGCTGCCTCATCATTTGGTTCTTCTGCTGATAATATCAAACCCTTAGCTCTTTTCAGATTTAAGCTATAGTTAACGAAACAAAAATTTTTCTAAATCGTCCGAACCATCCCTGCCAGTGGTGATGGTTGGGACAGGAGGGCGGGATGGTTCGGCTATATATATTATTTGGCTCATTCTTAAAAGTATGTGAGCTGTTTGGCGAAAAACTAAAATTTATCAGTTCAAAGACATATCTTTCAAAAGTGCAAAAGTAAACATCAGAGTCCAAATGAACCTCTTCATATTAGTTAGATAATATTTCAAAGGTTAAATAAGCTTCACCAAAATTATGGATAACTGACATAGCCTCGTACGTTCTGCTTTAAAATGATGCATAAATGGCCTCTCTCTCTCTCTCTCTCTCTCTCTCTCTCTCTCTCACAGGCATAGAATTTGACTCCAACATTCAAATAAATGTCTTCATAATTGTTCCAAAGCATTTTGTTTAAACTGAAATTTAATTCAGCAAAATTATGAATAACTGAGTTAACCTCTTACTCTGCTTAAAATGAATCATAATTGGCCTCATCTCTCTCTCTCTCTCTCTCTCTCTCTCTCTCTCTCTCTCTGGAATATTGACTTCACTTCTCACTTTCCAGGTCTGTTTCAGATCGCAAAAGAAAATCTCTCGTATTGTCTATTTATTTCCTTACCTCCGATTGACTAAGACTTATATTAACGCATATTGTAGCCATCCCCATCTCAAATGTTCAAATCATCCTGATTGTATATAATTAATTCGAGACTTCACCAGATCCTGCTTCAGAAATCTGCCACTAGGTTCGCTTCCGTCGCCCAGCTCTGATGCGGGGTAGGCTCTGAAAAAGTAGCCAGTGCTTCATTTATTTTTAATTTTGACGCAAAGTAAAACACCTCAAAACATATCTTACTCATCAAATTACCCAGATGGCATGATATGCTACAAAGAAATTACAATATGGGAGCCCTTTGATTATATACAATGTATTATGTGTCATTTTGTAAACTCCGCTTTCGTCAGTGTACTCATCTCTGTAAGCATAACATAGAGACAAAACCTAGGCAATTTTACTAGAACCATCCATAAAGCAAGATAACAGTGAGTAAAATATTTGTCATTCGCTAGTATCCACAAAAGAAAATAAATGTGTAGCCGCATATTTAACAACACCTTTCGATGTGCTGCCCTGCCTGACGTATGACTTTTCTTAACAATACGGACCTGTTGAACGTCTTGGTCATCTTAGTAACCAAAGTCTAACACAAAGAATTCTTTTAAATGTTTCCCTGGCTCCACTGCACAATTTAGTAAGCTTAAACTTCAACTCCGCGTACACTGTTATGATTATAGTGTCATACAGCACTGCCGTTTGTTTGGATTCATATGGCTGACTCACCAACTAAGCAATCGTTCAGTACATTATTTTCAGTGGAACTGCTTACTACTTTAAAGCACGCTAAAACACACACATCAGAAGTCTTGAAGGTAATCTCCTTTTACTAACTGTACACGATTTTTTCAAATATATGTAAACAGACAACACACTATTTTGGTCCCCAAGCTGATTCTCTGAAAGCCTACTGTAGTTATTCTTTCTTTACAGGTATATATATATATATATATATATATATATCGCTTGATTGAATAGGAAAAAATATTCCTATATATAGCAGTATTATTATAAACTTAGTATTAGGTACAATTTTACAAGTCTTTAAAACCCGCAAAAATATTTAATCGAGGCTGGGCGACGCTAGACCACCTGGTGGCAGACCGCTGAAACAGGTTTGGTGAAGCCTCTAATTGATGGGTACCCTCAAATATCACACGAGAGAGTTTAACAATCGTTGATAGCATTATTTTCTACATGCAACACAGATTAACCATAGTAATGCATAATTCCATGTTTGACATGTTCATGGAGGTACAACTTGTAATATTTACTCACAACAGAGAAAGTGAAAAAAAAAAAAAAATGACCAGGATCGAAAAGTGTGGCATTTGTAGCTTGGAGGTTTCGTGTGGTCGAATCATACAAACTCTCGCGCTTTCAGGCAAGACCTTCCGGCGAAGGTCTCACACGTTTCTCAGGAAATGCACTGTCCGAACCAAGGCCTTAAGATTACCAGGTTGAACCACGCCCATGTGGCGTGACATCATGCGGCCTACCTGTCCCTCTTCCCCTTTCTCCCCTACCCTTACTTCTGTCTGCTCCATTTTCTGTGGTGTACACACTCCCAAGCCATCACTGACAGATCCGTTTTTTCTCTCTCTCTCTCTCTCTCTCTCTCTCTCTCTCTCTCTCTCAGTATATATAAATGTGCCTACAATATTATGTTGCTACATATAGATATACAGTATAAAAAAATTTATATTTCTTGCAATAAATTTTCCATCCAGCCTTTGTATGTATGTATTTCTCTATTTTTCTCTCTGTCTAATGTACTGAATTTGCTGTATATTCTATATATATATACACAAGTACGTTATTACAGAAAGAGAGAGAGAGAGAGAGAGAGAGAGAGAGAGAGTGAGGTGTTCCTTCTGATGCAATTCCCCAGTGTCCTTTGACACTCCCATATACAGGGCGAGTCAAAAGTAGCGCCCGATTTCTGTTTCTACGACTGTCTGTTGATTGTTTACCATTTCTATACAGTGTACAGGAAGGTAGAAATCAGCAATAACCTGCAAAACAAAAACAACAAAATTAACTAAGAAAATAAATAATGCAAGACAAATATTAACAACATGGCCTCCCAGAATGTGGGCGCTGCTTTCGACTGACACTGTAGATACAGGGTTGTTTCTCTCTCTCTCTCTCTCTGTCTCTCTCTCTCTCTCTCTCTCTCTCTCTCATTATTTATATACAGTATAAAATCAGTATACATTACATAGACAGACAGATAGATAGATAGATAGACAGACAGACAGAAAGGCTTGTATGGAATAGTTTTTGCAAGAAAAATGTAGTGAATATTTATTAGCCCCCCTTTATATATAAGATTTTTTATGTTGTATATCCACATATATGTCTACATAACATTGTATACATGTCAATATATAATGAGAGAGAGAGAGAGAGAGAGAGAGAGAGAGAGAGAGAGAGAGAGAGAGAGAGAGGGGGTGTAATTAAGGTGTTCCTCCGAACCTCATGCAATATAAATTCAGTATATATTTGAGAGAGGGATAGATAGATAAACAGATAGACAGATTTGTATAGAAGAGTTAGTGCAAGAAAAACGTAGTGAATATGTCCACCCATTTGATATTTTCATGGGTATCTGTTGAAAAGTAACTTTGAAAAATATCCCTTCCTGTTTTTTTTTTTTTTTTTAGTCGTGAGTCTTGCCTTTAGAATTTGGTAAAATCAGTGTTGGAAGTGCATTATCCTGTAGTCTTCTTTGACTTGGAGGTATTGGTATGTCCAGCAGTTCACATCTAAGTGACCTTTAAAACGCTATTTGCTCAAACTGACGACTGCATACTCGCGCTATGTCTGGGTTAAAGATGTCTATTCTTTTACCCAAAAGTATCCACTTTTGAAGAAATACTTCATTTTTTGATAAGCTAAAGAAGCTGACACCCTTAACCTTCTTTCCAGAGTCTTCATAACACCCGAAAACTGCACAGTTAATAGGCATTGAATAGTAGTGAACAGCATGGTGACCTATAGAGAACTGAGCGAGCCAGCACCACTGCTGGCCACGTGACGTCATGCGCGAAGATACTGTAGACGCATTTTCGTCCGGCCGTGGTTTGACCTGTTGTATTCTTTAGGCCTTGGTCCGAACCATCCCACTGTCCGAATCATCACTGCTCTCCATAATCTGTGGTCATATGTAGAACAAAATTGGAAATGGTAAATCGAAGGTACACTGGTCAAATAATCTTAATCTTGCTGTATCTATGGTGCCCTAGCTTCCTGCTATCCAGTGATCACGGGGAGTGACGCACAGAAACCGAATGGATTCAGAGCAGTGTATCATTCTCTCTCTCTCTCTCTCTCTCTCTCTCTCTCTCTGATCCACGAGTCTAAGGGAAAATTACCCTAAAATTTAAGTTCACCGTGCTTCCCATTCAGCATCAAAATTACCCTAAAACAGGGTAATTAACCAGCACTTGGCAACACTGGCAGTGGCGCGAATTATGTCTTCTGTTGATGCGTGGCAGCAAACAAGGGTGACTGGTGTACGAAAAGCAGTGATGCCAGTCTCTGGGGGACTCGTGTGTGTGTGTGTGTGTTTGTGTGTGTGTCTACACACACGCAGGAAAACAAAGTTAACCATCTTATCAGACGTCTTTTAAGTTTTATTTCATTATCTGCAGGCGAACTGATTCGGCTTAGGAGTGATCCCTCGTGCAGAAGATTTGTATAAATACCCAATGCTCTCTCTCTCTCCCTCTCTCTCTCGTCCTGAAATAAAAGTTTAGTTCAGACCTTTCACAATTTTCCGCCCAAAAGGAAACCTCCCAGTCACATCCTTCCCTCATTGATTCTCGAACATTCTAACTATATCGTGTTTCTGTTTCTTCTCCATCTATTTCACGAATGAGGAGACAAAGGAGGATGAAATAAAGCAACTGTTACGTCTTAAGGGCAGATTCACCACTTTGTATAGGCTTGGTGGGTTTATTTACTTATTTTTTTTCTAACTCTCGTTACCTCCAACGATGTTATTATTAACTACCGGAAGGGGAAACATTATTAACTTGAAAGGTAAAATTTTACTTGACTCGGTCTCCTACATTACCGGAGTAAAGTAAAATCGTTGGATAAAGTAATCTGGTGGTCGAGTGATTAGAATGTCAATGACAACACTGTACTGAAGTGGCTAGGATGCAGCGTGACTCATATATTTATGGTTAAAATCTCTGAATCCCTACTGTTTGCGTGTGTCCAACTCAGGGCACAGGCGTTCTGTTCCCTGTGGCCCATTAGTCCTCCTACGTTCTTAACCTCCCCATGTCACCACTTAGGTACTAACGTCCATCGTTCATATTGACTAGCCCTTAGCCGGCGGCAGTAGTTGCTGAGAAGCACACACACCAAAAAATTTTTCTTTATATAGATGCCCCCAATCACAGGATTGGAGCATAAATATAGTTACACTGCATTATGGAAGGTTTTAACATAATGTATATACTGTAGAGACTCTACCGCATGTAAGGTTTTAACATTATCTATATATAGACTACAGCAATGTGGGACAGTTGCCACATTTCATTAACATAGCAAAAATGGTGGTGCAAGCATCTGGTTGGTGGAGTGGTATGACTTGATTGTAGGTTTTCTTACTATGCTTTGTAAAATGACCAAACCTAAAAAGGTATACATCTCCCCAACATTAGTTTCCTTCCACATCAGATCTCTACTCTTTCTCATCATTTTCCCTTTCCTTGTCTTTTCTTCACAGACCTTGGCAGCATATTTGTTTCTCTCATTATATGTTCGGTTATATCCCAATCTACAAAAGACATAAACATCTCCGGTGGGTCCTGATGATTTTGCAAAAGTAATTTGACCCCTATGTCTCCAGTATGTGGCAGTCATTCTCTACTAACTGAAGAATGACTCAACCACCCAACTGGAGCATTTTCATCATTGCCATAAACTTCTGCACTTGACAGATTATGATCTGGCTCCGCTGCAGTACCAAGTTGTGACTCATTACCACTATCTGTGTCATCATCACAATCTGATGTAGAATCACTACAAATATCATCAGTGAAATCATCATCCAAATCCTGAACTAGAATAAGTTGTATCTCATCATCACTAATGTTCCTCTTTGTGTGGGTCATGATTATGTCCATAATACTAAAATATCAAAAGAAAACTAGGAATTGGGGTCTACAAGAGAAACAAAGGGGTGCTGTGTCCCCTCTAAGAGCTGAGAACAGACTGATGGAGTCACTTTTTTTGTTTTTAAATATCAAAAGAAAACAAGGAATTGAGGTCTACAAGAGAAACAAAGGGGTGCTGTGTCCCCTCTAAGAGCTGAGAACAGACTGATGGAGTCACTTCTCTTTTATTTTAAGATATTTATCCCAGCCAATGCTGGGATACAGGCAAACTAAGAGCCCATCAGAGATGTGCTTGGCTCATGTGGGCTGTAATTAACAAGGCAGAGAGTAATCCCTAACCGTAGTGAGGAGTAAGTTGAAGGGTGCATTGGCAACAATGCCCGCAGTGTCAGTTAAGCCATCCCCCGACCAAGCGAAGCCTGTGGCGGGGCATGACCGGAGTGGAGTAGTGGCTGGACAGTGAGGGAAATAGTAGATGAGTGGCTCCTCAGATCTAGACAGGCAATGGAGACAGAGTAACCCCAATCGCAATTGCTGGAGTCGCACCACGAGATAATTAGGCAGGCCTGAGGAGGGGCAAAAGCGGGGCACATTATGTTGCGGTGGCATGCCACACGGCAGACCATGAACCCTCAGAAATACAGAGCTGATGGTCATCCCAGGACAGCCTGCTGATAGTGACAAACCATGTGGTGACAAGTTGTGAGATGCCGGACCCCAGCGGGAGTGTGACCTCCAGGAAGGAGCAAACTGAGCGTGCCGCAGCATCAGCAAGCTCATTGCCGGCTATTCCCATATGACCTGATAGCCAATGGAGGGTGACGGTAACGCTCCTGTTGGAGAGAAGGGAGGCAACGTGAAAGACTGCAATGAGCAGAAAGACATTATCAGTTAGAGAAAAAGAGCAGAGGCTCTGGAGTGATGACAGGGAGTCATTGCGGATGAGTACATGCCCATGGGGATGGGTATAGCATGGTGGAATGCCAAAAAGATGGCCACTAGTTTCACCTGAACTGCAGAGACACTCTGGGAGAGTCGCCATGACTCTGTGTGGTGGCCACAGACAAAAGCCGACCCAGCAGAGCCATCAAGACAGACTGAGCCGTCCGTAAAATAAGTGGCCAATGCAGGAGAGTGCAAAGTAGCCACCCTATGAAGACCATCCTGATGTAGCATGGCTGGAATGGAGGAGCGTGGTTTGGTCTCCGAAGGGCAGAGGATTGTAAAAGGAGGAGGGTCCCACTGTGATGAGGCAGCAAACCCAGGACAGGGTAGGTCTGGATCCCAGCAGATGGCAGGGGCAGCACCCAATCTGTGAATTACAGCAACTGTTGTGCGGGCCCAGTCACGCTGGAGAAGAGGGGCAGGAGGCCTGCACATTAGCTGCTTGAGCACGGCTGACACCAGCAGTCGTGGGCGATGTTGCACCAGCTGGGGAATGATAACTGCTGTCCTTAACGCAATGCGATGTGCCAGTGACAGCAGACTACTCTCCATACATATAATAACGAGCTTGGTCCAACGAGGAACACCCAGCACGATGTGGAGCTTATCATTTTGAAGGACCTCCAAAGAACGAATAATTGGCGGGGCTGGCCAGTTATGCAGATGGCACTGTAGTCCACCAAGGACCTAATGGCGTGAATGTAAACTGTCTGGAGGACCCTGAAGGTTGCCCCCAAGTTTCGGCTCGAAAGACACCTGAGAGCAGCCATGCAGACTGAAGTACGCTCCCGCAGGTACTTCACGTGTCTCGAAAAGGTGATGCTGCCGCCAAGCCAGACACTCAGATACTGGTGGTGAGTGATGAAGGCGAGCTGGTGCCCACCAAGAGTCAGTGGGAAGTCTGGGGGATGGAGGCCAAAGGAGAGACACTTAGTTTTTTCCAAGTTGATTTTCAGGCCCAACTCATTGCACCAGTCATGTAGCTTGGAAAAAGCAGAGTGGGCCCGAGTGAAACAATCTTGTCTTGTAAAGACGAGGGCCAGATCGTTGGTGTAGCTGAAGAGGGTCACTCCTGGACCATAGCTGATATTCAGTAGCCCCTCCACCAGAACATTCAAGAGCAGTGGGCTCAAGACACTCCCCTAGGGGTGTCATTGGGGTGATGATAGAAAGGGGACAGGTGCTCCTGAAAGCGGACCCCTGCTGTGCACTCCTCAAAGAAGTCCTTGACCCATGACAACAATCTGCCGGCCACTCCCTTGGCAGCAAGAGCAGCCAGAATAACAACAGAGCTGGCCAGTTCAAAGGCTTTTTCGAGGTTGAGGAAGACAGCCATCCCCCTTCCCCCTCTGAGCTCCCTGAGGAGGGATGCTAGGTAGTGCATAGCACTCCAGCCAGGATGGTAGGCAAAAATCTTTGGGTGAAGCGGTCCCAGATGCCAGGCAAGGCAAGCTCACACAATCCTCTCTGCCGTCTTAGGAACGCAGGTAAGAAGAGAGATCAGGTGCATGGTGGTGGGATCACAAGGTTTAGGAATCAGGTGGATGGTAGCCGTCTTCCACGACCTTGGTAGACGACCCTCGGACCACGAGAGGTTTAGCAGATCAAGCAGCTGCTCACAACCATAGTCTCCAGGCACAGTGTTGCTCCCATGGTGCAGCACTTTTTGGAGTTCCCTACTGGTGATGGGACAGTCAGTGGGGTCAGGCCTTTCACAGGCAGCCTGGATCACAGCAACACGGGAGGCAGACAGTTACACCTGTAGGGCCTGGACGGATGGCTCTTGCCTTACTTCTAAGGAGAGCACGTCGCAATTCGTCCTCAGTTACCAGAACGCCATCGTCTTCATCTGCTTTCAGTAACGCAGCCATCAGACAGAGAGTGCAGACATTTTGCTGGGAGGAGAATGCAACTTGAGTGTGTTGGGCAAAGTTGATTGTTTGTGATTGTTCAGACCATGTATTAACCCATTGGCTCCCAGATTTTCTGTGTGAGGGATTGTGCTGGAAGGGTGCTAGGCGTACTGCCCTCCGCTTGTCAGCTCATAGTTGTGAAACTCATAGGTCCCTACCCCAGGGTTCCATTCTTTATTAAAATTTGAAAATGCCCAGTTCTGTCCTATATTGAGGACATTAGGCTCTAATGGACTAATAAGATCTTGCACATACTCAAGAGGACTGTGGTGGAGAGCACTGGAGGACTTTTTCCTGACAACCTTATTTATTAGATGCCACATGGATCCATGCGCATTATGGAGGTCATTCTCTCGGGCATGGAAATATGCTGTACATTTCTTTCTCATATCCTTTGACTAATGCAAGAAACCCTTGGTTTAACCCCTACACCGCGGGCTTGTTTACCAATAACTTGCGTGTGCCGCGGGGTTATTTGGGCTCCGACAGACTCTCAAAAAATATTTGCCAAAAATCAGTTATTAGTCCTAGAATAATAAAATTACATATGCTTATGGCACATACCTTCAGCTTTCTCCTGGAATGATTGTTGAGCCTTCGTCGGTTACCGTAGGACTTGTGGAGACCTCTGAAGTAGGGTAACGAAGTCTCCACTTTACACTTCCCGACAACCCGTAATATGATTACCACAGCCAGATACAAACACAATAAACACTATTCTACAATTTTCAAGTAGTTTGGGATCCATACTAAAAAAAAAAAACACTGTGAAAGCAATGGAAATTACGAGCGCGTCTGATCGTCGCACTGGCACTAGTTCGCTCATGGTAGTCTGTCATTTATTATTCATAAAACCCCTCACACTTTATATTTCTATTACTATATAACACTTATATATATCTACAGTCTTTATCCATAAGTTTCCTTCAGTAGTATTAGTTTACTGTCACTGTAGGGATTCAATTTCTTTCAGTAAAATACGTAGCATTCACTTTCTCGTCCTGTATACTGGCATTGAGAGTGAATATCACTTTCATCTTCACTCTCATAACTCATAGCATTCAGACATGCTAGAGTGAAACTTTCACTTTCATTACTCCTAGGGTATATACTCGTATTCTTATAATACTACTCATTTACATTTCTATTTACGTTCTCTATTTTATTTACGTTATTTACATTTCTATTTTATTTACACTGTGTTGTGCACTGTCACTTGAAATAACTTATAAAACTATTTTCCATTGTTCACGTATATTTACATTCATTACTTTCACTTGCTGTTTACACATTATTTACACATTATTTACAATTCCACTTGCACTGTTTTACTCAATAGAAAGATCGTAGTCACTCTTTTATCAATTGTCAGCCCTTTACCTCTTTCCACACGAGGTTTAGTAGGGGGTAAAGGTCACAGAGCCATTTGCATGGGGGTGAAAAAAGGCCTTGAAGTCAGCAAGATGAAACGTACATCCTCTCACTTCGGAAGATGAGAGTACACTGATAACGCAGGGGCAGCCTAGAGGCCTGCTTTAGGGGTTATTCAGAGTTACCAATATTACTTCTTGAAACAGCTAAGTCTAGCACTGATATGATTGGCAGGAAATCTAGACAATACATTATAAATCTGGTAGTTCCAGGTGAATGTAAATATTCTCCCTTCCTCCTTACATGTATATTTATTACGAAAATAGATTAGAGGCCTACTTAGGAGATATATAATCAGAGCTACCAATGTTAAATCTTGAAACAGCTTTGTGTAGCACTGATATGATTGGCAGGAAATCTAGACAATACATTATAAATTAGGTAGTTCCAGGTGAATGTAAATATCATTTAGGCTTCTCCCTTCTCTCCTTACATGTATATTTATTACGAAAATAGATTATACGGCATATTTGAAGGGGAAAAAAACAGCGAAAATTAGCGAACGAGTGCACGTGAGGTGTTGTCAGGTGATAATTAGCCAATTCCAGGTGTATGGCACTCTCACTTACCTGATTTCTTTCTTGTATATATTATTTGGTATAAGAATACGACATAGGGCTTATTTCAATGGATGAAATCAGTGAAAAATTCCAGGGAAGATTTACTTAGCGTAGCATGGCCGGGCAGGCGAGAGCATAGGGTAATGGAGGGGGGGTAGGGAGGGGAGTCAAGAACGGGGAGAAATGGCTAAATTGTCAACAATGGATGGGAGTACAGATGAGATTAGGAGTGCTGACTAGTGTTGGACATTGTCAGTACTGATAGATGATACAAGCCCCCACTGGAAAGCCCGGGTGAATTCAAAATAACACAGAATCACAAAAGCGACGCCCCGCGGTATGATCCCTTGCTCCCAAGCGTCACGAAAGTGACGCCCCGCGGTTAAGGGGTTAATCACGCTTGTTCTAATGCTGTCCGCAACAAGAGGGCCTATAAAAGGTACCAGAGCCAACCCAACCCTGAATCACATCTTGTTTATGTTTCTGCTCGGAGTCATGCTAAATCTGTTCTTCGCACTGCTAAAAATAATTTCATCCATACTGAGTTCTCTCAACTCTCCAACTCGAATTCTTCCCACTCCTTTTGGCACCTTGCCAAAAACCTTTCTAACAACTTTACCTCATCATTCTTCCTCCTCTTTTGTATTCTGATAGCTCTGTAGGTATTTCTTCTACTGATAAAGCAGATCTCTTCACTCAGACTTTCTCCTCCAATTCCACCTTAGACAATTCCGGTGCTGTTTCTCCATCACTTCCCCCCTCAGACTTCCTCATGGCTGACATTAAAATTTCTTCAGCTAATGTATTTTCTGCCATCACTGGCCTCAATACTAACAAGGCATATGGACCTGATGGAGTCCCTCCTGTTGTCCTCAAGAACTGCACTTCAGTGCTTACACCCTGCCTAGGTAAACTTTTTCGCCTTTATCTGTCAACTTGTACCATTCCTGTTTGCTGGAAGTTTGCTTTTATTCAGCCAGTCCTAGAGAAGGGTGACCGTTCCCAACCCTCTAACTATCGTCCAATTGCTTTAACATCCTGTGTTTCAAATGTTTTTGAAGTAAATTCCTAATCGAAACATTTTAAGGCATCTTTCCTATCACAACCTTCTTTCTGATCTACAGTATGGGTCCCGACAGGGATGCTCCATTGGCGATCTTCTCACCTACCTTCCAGACTCCTGGCCATCTTCCTTTCGGGACTCTGGCGAAAGCATTGCCATTGGACTTCACAGCTCGAAGGCTTTTGATCGAGTCTGGCATAAATCTTTAATTTCCAAACTGCCCTCTTACGGTTTCTATCCTTCTATCTGTGCCTTCATCAATAACTTCCTTTCTGGTCGTTCTGTGGCTGCTCCTTTGGACGGTCATCGTTCTTCTAGATCTGTCAACAGTGGTGTTCCTCAGGGCTCTGTCCTATCACCAACTCTCTTTTATTCATCAATAACTTTCTAAGTTGTACATCTAACCCAATCCACTCGTATGCAGATGATTCCACCCTTCACCTTTCCATTCGGTTCTCACAACGTCCATCTCAGCAGTTACTCCAACAAACAAGGGATGAGGCTATGGCACACATATTGTCTGACTTGGCTCGTATCTCTGACTGGTGTAAAAATAATCTCGTTGATTTTAATGCATCAAAAACTCAGTTTTTACACCTATAAACCCAACACAATCTTCCACAGGAGTACCCTCTAAGGTTCAATAATATCCAGCTCAGTCCTGCATCATCCTTGAACATGCTTGGGGTTTCATTCACTCGGGACTTATCTTGGAAAAACCATATTGCATCTTTTGTAAAATCCGCTTCCAAGAGATTAGGTGTGCTAAGCCGACTCTGTACCTTCTTTACCCTTACACAGTTGTTGACTTTATACACGGGATTTATTCACCCCTGTTTAGAGTACAACTCTCATGTGTGGGGAGGCTCCCCACATACAGCTCTTCTCAATAGGGTGGAGTCAAAGGCTTTTCATCTCATCAACTCTCCTCCTCTTACTGGCTTCCTTCAACCTCTGTCCCTTCGCTGCACTGTTGCATGTTTATCTATTTTCTGTCGCTACTTCAATGGTCACTGCTCCTCTGAACTGTCTGCTTGCATCCCTCCACCTCTCCGATGGGTGCAAAGCACCCATCTAGCAACAAATTCTCATCCCTTTTCTGTCCAGCTCTCTAATGCAAGAGTTAACCGTTACTCCCAGTCTTTCATTTATGCAACAGGTCAACTCTGGAACTGTCTCCCTATGTCTGTATTTACTACTTCCTATGATCTCCAGTCTTTTAAACGTAGTGTGTCCAGGCATCTCGAAATGAACGGATTTTGAGTTTGGCTCTCCTTTGTATTGTCTTTGTTTTTTCTTGGAAGGATTGGTTTGTGGGCTGCTGGCCTTTGGTTCCTTGTTTCTTGCATAAAAAAAAAATCATCTGATGGTTGCTGCTAACCGTGAACTTCAGGAGTCAGTATGGATGCATTGTTGTTGGGCAATTACTGTAGATCATCTCTTGATGACTGGTACTGGTGCAGATGGTCAGGTGTTGGTTGCCTCTGGAAAGAGAGACCATCTTCTACCACCTTCCTTTCTGCTTGGAGGATGCACTGATCAAGTGCCCAAGTATGAGCTTCAAGGCTACTCTAATGCGTGGTCTTGTAACACAACGACTGTAGAAGTCATCTGTGGAATTTACCAGGGAGGAACATACACTGTCAGGCATTTGTAAGTCAAATGTGGGGAGGAGGTTGGAAATGTATGTGATGCATGTACACTGGAAATATATGAGATGTATGTATGGCAGTACTTGAGAGGAATGGTAATGCGGGTGCAAATGTGACGAGGGGAAGGTCAAGCAGGGATGGTATCGTGGAGCCTGAGGTCATCCTGGTACGAGAAGAGGGTAGGGATGGAAAAGCACCTGATATGGGATGGCATTAGCCCATATATCATGATGTGATCATGTGATCAAGGGTGACTTCACAAATGTGTGTGGCTCCACCAGTGTCCTAGTGAGTGAGTTGATAGTGACAGATGTATTCAAAGAGAGGAAGTCCATTGTGATTTGGAGAAGGAGAGAGGTCACCCAGAGCAGGATGTCGGGCATTAAAATCACCCATGTAGATCATGCCACGAAATGTAAGAGTAGGGAGGGCAGGGATATTAAACCTTCCAGGGGCAGAATAGATGTTACATATGTGGGTCCTGCCATCGCCCAGTGTGACTTAAAAAAGGTGAAAGGTCTTATCATCATTTACAGAAGAGCAGAGAAGTTGATGTGGTCAGGAGGAATGAATGTAACTAATGAGACCATTCCTGTCAATGTAAACGCACAAAATATAGTCAGTAAGTATGGGAGCCTCCTCTCCAGGTAGAGGACGACCAACAAAAGCTTCTTGAACGAAAATTACATGTGGGTGATAGCGACATACATTGCTCTTGAATGCAGCAATTTTCAACTGATTTCTGACTCCACAGGCATTCCAAGAGATAACATGAAGCAGCATTCAGTTAGCAAATTTTACGTTTAGGTTTCCATGAGTCAGGCAGGGATGAGGAGGTAGCATGAGTAATGCACTGTGGTTTAGTATGTGTGGGGTCCTTTGTTGAGAGATCACTGACCATCTCAAGGGGAGAGGCAATAGTATCCAGCTTCTCTGTGAGGGTGATGACACTGGTGATGACAGCCTGGTGAGACTCAACAAGAGAAGTGAGTGTGCTTTCGGTGCTGGTATGCTAGCAGACCAAGTCATCAATGTGTGCCTCAATGGCATCAAAGAATACCATAAGTACTGTACAATAAGACATTAGAGTGGCAACAGCTTCACGGAGGGCAAGTACTTGTGCAGAATCGGGAGTGGTATAAGAGGCAGGTGAGATGGCAGCATCCAGTGGAAGTGGCAGTGGTGGTGGTGGTGGCGAGTGTGGTAACACAGCTCAAGGAGTTGTGGCAGGGCCTCAGTATTAGGTACAATCAAGCCACACAGTGACTCCTGGCTTGTAACAATGAGGACATCTCCACTGCGAGGTGTCCGGTACAGGTAAGGGTAGTGGTTCTTAAGTAGAAGTGGTAGCAGCAGTCGCGGGTTGTGAAGGGGTGTGATACGGGCAAGTCTGGGAGGCATGGTTGTCAGCAAATCATGCACACTTCTCCGAGGAAGAGTGGTAGCATGATATATGTCCGATTCCCCAGCATTTGAAGCACCATGGCAGTTTTTCCATCATTCTGCGTAGCTCACAGGATGGGAGACAAGGGAGGAAACTGAAATTGACAGCTGATGGAGGAGGGGCTGGGAAACTCCAGATGACAACAAGTCGGTTGATGGGCATCCCATTTTGATGGAAACAACAAGCAGCAAGTACTGCATCTTTTCCCATGGAATATACCTGCAAAAATTTGTGTGCCATATGTACTGTACACCTTATATGCACAAAAATATGGTACATATCCATCTTTATCTGAATGAAATAATAAAATAAAATTGGTTTTATTTTACATAAGAAACATAAATGTCTGAAGATAATTAGTGAACCAATAATTTGACGAACAGATTGTATATACTTTCAAACTATTTATCTATCTATCTAATCATTGCAAGATGCCTGAATCCCGTAAGGGGTGGCCACAAACAAATCGCATCCATGTCACTGGATCCTTCGCCATTTCACTGCCCTGCTCCCAGCTGACACCTCCCTCTCTCATATACCTCTCCACTCCATCCCTCCATCTCATCCTAGGCTTCTCCTCCCTCCCCAAGCCCTCTTCCTCCCTCACATCCACTCTCCTCATTAGTCTCTCGCTGTCCACCCTCTCCACTTGGCCATACTACCTCAATTCATTTCTCCTAATGCTTTCTTTCACATCCAATCTTCTTCAATTCTTCATTTGTCATTCTGTCTCTCCGTGTAACTCCACATGCTCCTCCCTGATAAATAGTTTCCACTGCTCTCACTCTTGACTTATATCCATCCAACAAGGTCCAAGCTTCGATTCCATACGTTAGACTTGGTATCACAGTATGTCGTGCAGCGATTATTTTTACTTCCATGATCACTTCCCTATTTCTTATTAATACTTTAAAAGAACTAGCAACCTTTCTTCCTTGTTGTACCCTGTCAAGCGCTTCACCCTCCAAACTTCCATCCTTACTCATCACACTACCCAAGTACTTAAAGGTTCTCACATTTTCCATTTCTTCCTCATCCAACCTCACTGTACAACCAGTGACTTCATTTCTTTCGAAGACCATAACTTTACGCTACATTCACCTTTAGATTCCGTTTTTTCCACACACTTCCAAACTCATTCGCAATGCTTTGCAGTTCCCCTTCGTCTTCACTTAATAATATAGTATCATCTACAAACAACTGTACAGGAAGTTTCCAAACATTACCCTCACCCATTAGGGATGCTCCGACATCCACTGCCTAAACTTGTATCTGTTTTATAACCCCATCCATATACAGATAGAACAACCATGGAGGCATGACACATCCCTCTTGCAATCCAACATTCAGATATAGAAAATTTCACTCAATTCACTATCCACTCGAACTGCAGCCTTAGCCCCCTCATACATACTCTTCACGGCATTGAACAACTTCCCATTTACTCCATATATTCTTAATATTTTTCACATTCCGTGTCTATCCACCCTACCATCTGCTTTCTTCAAATCCATGAAGGCCACATACAACTTCTTTCCTTTCTCTAGAAATAAGACCTATGATTGAATATCTGATCTATGCAAACTCTTCCCTTCCAAAAACCTACCTGTACTTCACTAACTAATTCCTCTGTTATTTCCTTCACTCTGTCAAAAAGTATCCTACCAGGCACTTTTCCTATTACTTTAAGGTGACAAATGCCCCTATGACTACCACACACTTCTTTGTACAAGGATAATTATACCTGACTTCCAATCCTCTGAGACTCTACTTTCCTCCCAGGCCAGTTTGCATATCTTCTATATTCATTCTACTACTGTTTACTTGTAGGGTGAAAGATGATCTAGCTCTTGCGCAAGACAACCTCCTAAGCCCGACAGAATTTGGCATAGTGAACAAACTTACGATCAACTTCCTTTCCTTACTTAGGTCTGTTTTTGCAGGAAAAACATGAAACAAAGATACTGCAGTCTCCCCTCGTTGTCCTTCATGCAGAGCAAATCTTACTTATGAGGTGAAAATTGTAGTGAAATATATGTTATTATTGGCAGAACAAAGAAAGGAGTGTACAAACTCTTCCAGGGTCTCCTGACTTCCTGGCAAAGAAAAAAAAATCCATTTGCTGTTGTAAACGCATCTCCAGGCTGCATGCCAATCCACACCCCGAGTCTAAGACCTTTGTCAGTTTTGTGAAACTTGACAAAAGTGAAAGAAACGGTTTACCTAAAAACTACACCCTGGAAGCTTAGGATTAATGCTTATTGACTACACGAAGGATCACTAAGGCAGAGATTTTTTTTTTTTTTTTTTTTTTTTTTTTTTTTTTTTTTTAGGTACAATCTTCCCCGGAAACCCGACACTCTTCATTAACATCTACATCCAGATCCCCAACCGTACTGCTGGATCGAAAGGGGCAAAGGGGAAACAGACTTTCTTTGATAGTCTTACTGTTTTTTAAAGAGAATTTGGGGTTTTTGAGTTAAAAAAGAGGTGCTGCCACGGTACTCCTGACTCCCCCTTGTGAATGTGGCCAAAAATCTAAGTGTTGGTGCAGTATTGTAAAACTCGACTAATCGTTGGGAAGAAGTGGTGAACCTTAGAATAACAATGAAGTTATTATTTTTTGTTAGTTTCGTAGGTTAAAGAAATCAGTGAATTAAAAAGCTGCAGTTGGGTTGCTGAGGAGGTAACACCTTCGGTGTGACACGTTAAACTAAAGCTGTTGTGTCTCCACGGTGAAAAACCATTCTTAATTAGGTATAATTCTTCTATTGGAACAACTTCCAACACGGTGAGAACATCACACAAAACAGCGAATCAGTAAGAACTTGAGTCGTTCTTATGAGAGTTCTTTATACATATCATAATAACACACGTATTTACACATGAATGAAAGATCGACATTTTCAGTCTGACAGATGTTCGAATTATGCATTATTTCATGATCCAGTTCTACTTCGTAGTTTTTCGTTCTCATTGACTCATGAGGCTTTCCAGCAGAGCAGCCTGTGCGAGTCCTTAATATCATGAACGCTCGCATGATCAGCATCTCTTGGTCTGTTGTCAGACGCCTTAATCCTGTAAGAGGTGGCCACAAACAAATCGCCACCACATTACGTCATCCTGTCCCCTGCCATTTCGCTGCCCTCCCCCTAGCTCAGCCCCCCCTCTCATACACCTATCAACTCCATCACTCCATCTCAATCTGGGCCTCCCCCTCCTTCTACCTCCCTCCACCACTCTCCTCGTTAGTCTGTCGCTCTCCATCCTCTCCACATGGCCAAACCACCTTGATGAATTTCTCATAACACATTCTATCACATCCACTTCCACACCACAACGCTGTTTCACTTCCTCATTTGTCAGTCGGTCTCTTCAAGCAACTCCACATCTCCTCTCTAATAATTCATTTCCATTGCTCTCACTCTTGTGTCCTTCCAACAGGGTCCAAGCTTTGCTTTCATACATTAGAGTTAGTATCACAATGCTATCAAGCAGTGACTTTTTTATTTCCATGCTCACTTCACTATTTCTTATCACTGCTTTCGAAGAACCAACAACCTTTCTTCCCTGTTCAACTTTCAAGTTCTTCATCCTCTAAACTTCCATCCTTACTCATCGCACTAACCAAGTACTTAAATGCACTCACATTATCCGTTTCTTAACCATTCACCCTCATAATATATTCAGTGACTTTATTTCTCTCAGAGACCATAACTTTACTCTTCCTTACATTCACTTTTAGATTCCGTTTTATACAGATTCTCCAAAACTCATTCATCAAGCCTTGCAGTTCCCCTTCGTCTTCATGTAACAATACAGTATCATCTGCAACCAACAGAACAGGAAGTTTCCAAACGCTGACTTCTTCCATTATGGCCACTCCAACATCCAATGCCATACCCTGTATCTTCTATAACTCCATCCACATATAGGTTGAAGAACGATGGACATGACACATCCTTGTTTCAGTTTAAAACTCCGAAAAAATTCATTCACTTCACCATCCAGACGCACTGCTGCCTTAGTGCCGTCATACATACTCATCACGGCATTCAACAACTTCCCATTTCCTCCATATATTCTTGTTATTTTCCACATTCCTTGGCTATCAGCTCTGTTATATGCTTTTTCCAAATCCATGATGGCTGCCTACAACTTCTTTCCCATCTCTATAAACTTTTCCACCAAAGACCTTAGGGTGAATATTTGATCAACACAACCTCCTTCCTAAAACTTCCCTGTTCTTCAACTAAATCTCTGTTATTACCCTTACAATGCCAATAAGTATACCACCATATACTTTTCCCTTTACACTAAGAAGACAAATGCCCCTCTAATTATCAAACATTTAATTTTCTCCATTTCCTTTGTACAGGGGTATACTTACACCTGACTTTTAGTCCCCCGAGACTCTACCTTCTTCTCAGGCCAGTCTGCATATATCCCATATCCATTCTACTACTATCAGTAGTTGAGTATTAGTGTGCCATATGCAGAATTATTCTGGCAAGGTAGAGGTGCTAGGGAGCCTTCTCAACCGATGAGAGCAAAGTCCGATTAGTGAGATGTAAATAAGATTAACTGATGTACAGTACAGAAAGATACTTTGAAAATGTATATGAATATATTGCAATATTTTCAATCATGAGAGATTGATAAAAACTTGTCGTAACGTTTTTAGTGTAGCACTGTACAATTATGCAGCCAAGCGTGCCAAAATCTGCTGTGAATGGAATTATTCATTGGTCCATAGCAGTGCTTCATATCACTGGAATGAACGTGGAACTGTGTACATAACAGTGACCTGAATAAAGTGGAGACACAGATGTGGTGATCTGTACTACTGCGGTTAATAATCTTTATACATGCCTAGGTTATCGACTTAATGAAGTTGTGAAACTTCCAACTCGTCTGAGCAGTACTTGTTAACATTCTTATCCTCTTACGACTAACCCTCAGCTGCATGCAGTAGTCTGGCTTCAGATGGAAACCTAAAGTTCTCCTGCTCCTGAATGGGTCAGCGGCGATAGCACTCAGGCTCCTGTGAATAACTAACAATTGAATAAAATAATTTGGTGTAAGCTGGAAATGAATACTGGAGTAGTCCCGACGATAGGTGAGTTAATTTAGTTAGATTACAATCTTTTTGCGCTATTTCCAAAAGATGTAAAAGAACAGAAACTCTAGATGGCAACTGCACTATCCCAATCAAAGGCTTGCCAGCACACCCTTACAAGCTGTGGCAATGAAACTTTTGACTGACATGAAATACTTTTATGTGATAACAGTACGAAACACACAACAAAGGATTATGAAAAGCAATTATAATCTCCAGTGTTCGGGAGTTAAGGAAGGTAGGACAAACTGCTGGCCGGGGACTGTCTTGGAACTTTGATCGTAATACAGTCTTCAGTACAGCAGGAAAGTCCTATGAAGCAGTGCATATTGGTCTGAACACACTATGGGATGCAGTGGCTCTGAAACAATAACCTGAACCTTGTGAAAACATGTCATTTGTTCAAATACTGCAAAATTGAAGAGGTGGTCTTAATGCAGTTGTAATAAAGAAATAAATTACACCCACGGTATATATATATATATATATATATATATATATATATATATATATATATATATATATATATATATATATATATATATATATATATATATATATATATATAATGAAATCCTAAACAAGGTTATGTAAGGAGGACCTATCTGCAGAGGAGTTAATGAAGCTTCCGTCTAATTCTAATCGCTTTAATTAATATAGTTAATCAAAAGCTGAACAAAACCGTCTTGTAGGAATAAAATAAAATACAACTACATCACATGGCGAAAGGGGTTCATGGTCCTACTCATTAATTCGAAACTGATGTTAAAAATCTTACAGAGGCTTTTGTTTATAGTAACACTATGAATCAAGCTCATTTGAAACTTACTTTATTAGTTCAAAACCCCAGACTTACAAAACAGTGTTGACAACAGATGCAAAATAAGGTTGAGTATGATATTACATACGATTATGCTTTAACGGATCCGCAGCAGCTTGTTCTGATCCAGTGTTCATGCTGATGGTTCCACTGTCATATCACTTTGACTTATATATATATATATATATATATATATATATATATATATATATATATATATATAAATATATATATATATATACTGCTCTGGTTTTACAGAGTTTGTAAGATTTCTAGGCAGTACATCCTGTCTGCCTTTAATTACACATAAAATAGAATTATATATTGTACAGAGATATTCTGTTGTCCGTACATTGCAGATTTGTAGCCTTGTATATTTAAGATGAGTAGATCATGAATATGCGCAAGGATGATAATAAATAACGATATATTTTTGAGAAATATTAGTATCATGATGGTGTGTCATTGAATAAGTGTATATTGTGGTTTATTTGAGAGTGATCCATAAATTATCACATGCATATGAATAACGGTGTATCATGACGTCAATCTGTCATGGTCTTTGAGAGTTAGATAGTTTGTTTTAAGTGACTTATTGAATGGATTCATACTGGGTGACAAATATAGTTCGTATATATACATTTTAAAAAATCCAGGTCTGTGCCACTTGGAGTTTGGTTGCCGGGAATGTTGCTTTATTTCGATAAACGATGTTTAAAAAGAAAAAAAAAGTTCCAGGAGGTCATCTGAACATGCACGCAGCAGAAACCTAACTGGTTTACTAAATTTTGTGGTGAAAAGATAAAACAATGGATATTTTTCTGTTGTTTAATCAAAATATTAGATTGCATTTTGTTTCTAGTACAGACAGGAAAATTTTATTAAGCTGCTCTGCAGTTATGTATAGGCACACAACTATTGTACAGCCCCTAAGCTTAATATCGTTAATACTTCTTACCCTAAATATATCACACAAAGGGTAAATGATAAATACATCCTATAGATATAAACGAAGGGTTATATCGTAAAGAAAACTTATCATCGTCTGACATAACTCTCACAGTAAGAAAGGGGGTTAGGATGCTGATGATTATGATGAAACATCTTTACGAAATCATCCCATGTATTGGGGAAAATGTTGATAATGAATTATGACATTATCCTCATGTAATACTACCCATACCAAATCAGTGGACCATCTTTTGAATATACACTTTAGGTAAGTACACATGAAGTGAATGAATGATAACAGTCATCTAACGCAGTGGACAAGTTCAGATACTTTTTGTGAATGAGTGATTAATGACGTACAGTACCATATGTGAAAAAAAAAAAAAAAGGTGTAAAAATGCACAGGAAAGAGCTATAGTTTCAAACTAACCAAAATCCATTATCAAAGGGACTGTAAAAAATGATTACAAACATTCCTTTAGTCTACCACAAACAACTGTCGTCAGGTCCCTATTCGTGTTTCATGTGCGAAAAACAGAGACATTTACATTGAAATTGGATGAACGATGTGAAATTACGCAGTAAAGAACTTATCCCATCATTCCAACAACGTCTCTTGTTTGCACTTTTGCTATTTCCAGACGATTTTACTCAGCCTAAGGGAGACTTTGCCTAATGAAGGGAATTAAGACGGCAGGATCTCACCACTTAAAAAAAAAAAAAAAATCTCCTGGGCCGACTGCAATCGTTTGGAGGTAGAAAGAATAAAATTTAGAATTCGTCAGCGGTCTGAAGGAGCTAAGGAGTTATATGAGCTTTTTCCTCTGCTTTTCGCAACACCTATTTTATTTAACTGTCAGTATGAGTCTGTCACAAGCTTTTCAGATCATGTAACTGATAATTCCGGTGATGTAATTGACATGTAGTATTGTTGCAGTGAGCCCTTGACGACATTATTACTTGTCAATAAATACATAAGTCCAAGTAACAAGACTTATTTAATTTTCCTTTTTTTATGATGAAATCCTTATTAAACGATAGGAACTTGCCCACACCGAAAATGTTTTTGTATTTAGCCGTATATGACGTTCTTTTTGGTTGTGAAAAAAAACAATGTGACAGGAAAATTTATTAAATTTTTGAAAAGTACTTTTTAATCCTTTTATGCTGTTAAGACTGGAATATTTATCTCTCCTTAAATTCCATTGCTTTGTATGAAGCTGAGTCATTAGTTTCCCAGTCTGAATATATAATAGGTTTTCCGGTTTCTCTCTCTCTCTCTCTCTCTCTTTGGTGCACGTTTTTACTGTCCTTAACAAATCTGAGTACTCAAGCTCTATGAGTTACTTTTAACAGTATCCTAACCCGAAAACTGGTCCAAACAAGAGTCCCCAAGGCGACTCCAGCAATCTTCTGTGTCTAACAGGATGTTAGACAGTATTACTTGGTTATACGCATGTTTATTATCATTTTGTAGACTTGTTAGGGCCCCATTTAGACCCTTGGTAGGCTATATTAATTATCATTTGCCAGCTAGTACAGATGTATATAGATGTGTGTGTGTGTGTGTGTGTGTGTGTGTGTGTGTGTGTGTGTGTGTGTGTGTGTGTGTGCAGTTGCCCAAGTGGAATCGTAAAAAAAAAAAGTTTTGCTCTCTGGCTGTATTTGGCAGCTCCCCCACATTAAACGAGAGTTTATGAAAGAATCAGTACATCTTACATCGTCTGTAAAGAAGTCCATGGTTGACGCTGAGAATTGGGAAAAATACATACTATTATTATAGACCAGGGGTGGGGAACGTCTGGCCTCCGGGCCGTATAGGGCCCGCAAGACCATTTGATCAGACCCACGAGACAATTCATAAATGCAATTTCATAAACTCATGAACGAATATATATATATATATATATATATATATATATATATATATATATATATATATATATATATATATATATATATAGTTTAGTTATAGTTATAGTTATAGTATGTACTGGACTACAGTTGATTTTAAGCTGATAATTTTGTATGGCTCGCGAATGATGTTCAAAATATCCTAATGGCCCTTAATAGGAGAATGGTTCCCCACCCTTGTTATAGACGATAATGCAGTGTTAATACGGAGTAAAATAATAGGCATATCATTAGTGTATGGTATTTACGTAGCAAATTAATGCAATGACAAAGTCGTGTAACTGGTAGTAACCATTGTATATTCATATTAACTGGCATCACTGGTCGTGCAAGGGAGGTGGCGATGGTTAACACTGTTATCTTCGTGTCAGCTTGACCGAGACAGCATGACCTCATGAAATGTTATTAAATAACTTGTTTTACAATCAGAACATACCGTGTTTTGACTTAATACTGATTTGCCATAATGGGGCATTAAGACACTGTAGGTAACGTCCGCATAATGAGTACAAGTTAGTCGTGAACAGCTAAGACTAAGAATCATGAGCTCAAACAATAACACTTCCTTTACTTAGCCCTTATGAAATAGAGGTGGGAAGAGAAACGAGGGAGTAAATCTATGGTGCAGCGATCTGTTTTGTGAGCTTCCTAAATGTTATATTCATGATCATATATTTTATAAACTGATTATGCGTCGTGGAATATTGTGATTGGGGCAAGCGCGCGCGCGCGCGCGCGCGTGTGTGTGTGTGTGTGTGTGTGTGTGTGTGTGTGTGTGTGTGTGTGTGTGCGCGGTGGGGGGAATGAGAGCCACAAGCTGTACTTAGCACTGGAGTTGTAGGAAGACAAGAATAATGGTCAATGTACCCGATCGTTTTTCTGTTTCTCTTAGTTTCCTTGACTTACTCTTCTCTTCAACCCCATACAAACGCCCGCAAGAGCTTCATTTGCCGCAGCAAATCCTAATTTCAGTGCTCATATATCTATTAAAAGATAAAGAGACCATCAGTTGTGATAGTGACAATTTTAATCCAATACCCATCGTACTGGAAATCAAGTGTTTCAGGAAATCCATGATGGTCTGGTCCTGTGACAGTACTGGAGTGAGGTCAACGATTGCGCCTTACAAACTGCGGATTGAATCCCCCAAACCTTTTTTTATTTCTTTATAAGCAACGTTGGGTCTGGATAGTACTTGGATGGGTGACCGCCTGGGAACACCAGATGCTGTTGGCATCCCTATGTGTCAAGTGGGGTTGGTGGAGGATTAGTGCCCCTCCCTGTAAAACAATTAACTCTAAGCCCTTGGCCACCCTGTTGGGGATACATGGCGTCTGGCAATGAATGAATGAATGAAATATTTTATTGCATGTAAAATACTGCGAGGCGCATAGGTTGGTGTCATAGCCAAAATGCACTGAATTTCAGTGACCGAGTTTCGGACCCTTGTACTGCGAGGACGATAATAAGGGTCTGAATTGCTGGTATTGTAAAAAAAATCGTGTTACGTAATGAATAACTTGCAGCAACTTTTAATGACTGATTGTGTGTGTGTGTGTGTGTGTGTGTGTGTGTGAAAATGGGCCTCTTTAAAAAAAATTTTTCATTGGTATTATATTCAACAGAGCAGAAGGACTGTCTACTCTCTTATGTGATTTAAGGTAAGAATCAAGAATGAAAGTGATCGACCACCGAGTGACAATATGGCCTATATGGTGTAAATTTGTGTTTTTGTGTCCCCCTTTCCCTCCTGCCAGCGTAATTTCTAAAAATGTTTTAGGACAAATTTTCCCACTATAGTATTATGTGCGAGTTTGATCTCACCCATTCTCAGGTCAGAAAGGTATAAAACACTGGGAATGAATGAAACCCCATTTGGGGTTTCATTCATTCCCAATGTAAATAGTATTGAGACGGTTTGAGTTTGTTAGTATTTTACATATCCTCTTCATAATCGCAACTATCTTCGTCTTTCATGTGCACTCACCATTTGGAGGACGGTTGTCTCCACGCTTGTCTGTGTTTGTATGAGATAACCTTAAACATCAGATCATTATTGAGTCATTTATACCTACGTTTACACGTGCTTGTTACCTGTTTCCCACCCCTCACCAGTGTTGTAATGCAATCTTAACGCGTGAAACTGTTAATAAAAATAAGTAAAGGTAATTCACTGGGGTCAAAAAGGTTTCTCACGTCTGTATTTTATCATCATCATCATCATCATCTTCTCCACCATCATCATCATCATCTCCACCATCATCATTATCATCACCATCATTATCTTTATCATTGTCATCGCCGGAGTCATCAACATTAATGCCCTCATTCCTATCGAAGAAATTAGGTGATATGTTAACTGACAAAGTGATTACGTATATACTAAATGATGGCATTGTAATGGAGTTCTCACACCGAGTATAGGCTAACTAGTTAGCTCTTTTTACTAAGTAAAACGAGCAACAAATCATCACAATATTTTTTTTGTAAATAATTATTTTGCTTGTGAGCTGTCCAACCAGCAACAAGTAGATGACAAAAGGATTTTGTCATGTCTCATGAAGAGAAAAAAAAGCTCTCGCAGACCTTCTTTTGGTTCTGCGCTCAGTGCTGTATCTATACAGTTCAAGTAATATATTTTTTACGGGCAGAATATTGCAATCCGACTGAGAGGGTTTACAAGTGCTCTCCGCCTGTGGTCATCTGGGAGTCTCAGCAGCGATTAACACCAGAGATACTTCGAAAGAATTTGCAAAAATATGTTTTAATATCTTGCAAACAAACCTGAAAATAAAAATACTTTATGCTCTAATGGATATATATTTTTTTAACTGTTATAGAAATAATACTTAGTTCAATTAGGTAATCATTGCTCCAACAAAGCAGACGAAATTTCGCTGTTTGATGATCAGTTTGACCAACGATCAGCAAAACTGGCTAACATGCAAACCAAAAATGCCAAGGTCGACGTTTTCTCTAAGATGATGAGGTAGTGTTGGGGTTGTCCGGCCACTCGGCTGTAGGAATAGTTTTCCATCATCACATTCATAGGCAAATTGGCAAATTACACAATCAAGCCTCATCCCGTAAAATCGGTTAAGTCTTTCTTGATTCCATTAATCCCCCAATGACATCATTCCCAGTGGAATACAGGAAGGTCTTTATACAGCCATATTATCAGAATTTTTCCGTGCACAGTGCACAGATTGTTAAGTACCGTAACATACAAGAACATAAATCTCATATTTGTGGTTATGTGGTTTACCTTAAACTGCATAGAACATTTCCAAAGGCCCAAATACCCCCCCCCCTTCAAAAAATGAAAAAAAAAAAAAAGGTGTCTGTGGATATATGCTTAAGATCAGGTGTATCAGTTCTAAAGGGAAATGATGAAGAAATAAAGTAATGACACAAAACTGAGAAGTGATTTCAAGAAAAAAAAGTAATGAGGCAAATGAAGTACAGTAGGCCTCCACACCCCCTGCTTTCTGGCAACTCTGATATCTATCTATCTATCTATCTATCTATCTATCTATCTATCTATATATATATATATATATATATATATATATATATATATATATATTATAATACTGTCAAAAAGGGAGAAGTGCAGAAGGATGCCTTGCACCATAGCATTGCCGCATTAGTGCCATCTGACAGTAGAATGAGATCTTTGTGTAACGCTGAGAAAAAGAATAAATAAATAAAAAAAAAAAAAAAACTCCCTCGCGATTAAAATTTTGTTGCAAAAATGAATTTGTTGGATACTATCAACTGAATGAAAGTAAAACAATGACACTACCTTAAAAAAATACCTAAGTCCTACGTTTTGGTTTTACGCAAAAACTACTATAGATAAGTTACAAAATTCTATATAATGTTTACCTTTCAGCAACCTTTTTATTTCCTTCATCAGACCAAAATGCCAATCAGAGAAAATCCTTTTCAAACATGATTCACACTATTACAAGAACACATCCTCTTAAATATCCATATTATATCTGTGTCATGAAATTAGTAGTTAATAATAATTTCTATACATTTTTCTTGTTTCATTTGGAACGGAACTAAAACACCAAAGGTCAGGCAAGTGATAAAAGGGCAAGAGAAATGACAGAGTGAACTCTAATTTCTTGCGCCCATACACCAACCTCTCCCCCTCTCATCTCTTTTTGCACACACACACACACACACACACACACACACACACACACAGAGCAATATTAGGTAATTAAATGAAATAGAAATGATTCCTGTGGTTTCCCTACCACCTTGTTTTTATAACGTGGCGTTCTTAGTAAGACCCAAGACTGTATTTTCGTATGTTCAGTTCTGATTATTCGAACTCAGACAATCCCGTTATTGATGATGTAATTAACTACATCCTGTAGGACACCTTATGCTATGTGGTTGCCTATAGGTAATGTAAATCATACAAAATTCTACAATGTAACATCAGTTTAAACATGGGAGAAGATATGCAGTCTTACTGTCTCGGTGAACTTGATACAAAGCCATTCTATTCACCACCAGTTTCCTGCTGCGTGCAATGGTGCCAGTTAATGCGATTATGTAACTGTATTTGTTCTTTAATTTGTACTTTAAAAAATACTGTATTCATTTGCTATGTGTATAGTTCATTACATCCATTATTTTTGTTTTATCTCAACTACACATCAGTTGCCCTTCATTAACGAATAAAAAGGAAATATATGTATGATTTTCTCTGTGCTAACCCTTCTGTCAATCACTTCCCTCGTTACACAGCATTTAGGGTCATAGTAGTCATTCATAAAATATTTTTGTTTACTACGGAGAAGTTAGCAGATATCCACTCATCACAACATTTATTTTTTCAGTTCCCACTTGCCACTTGGGCAACTGTACATGTACTAATAGTGGAACCCACGTATCGCAACAGCACAGGGTTTTCAAATATGAGAAGTCATATCGCTGTAATCACTCTTTACATAGCTCTCCACCTCCATCCGCGATGCGCGATCGCTGTGATCATCCACTCTCTGATGATTTTTACACTCTGACCACTGTCCGTAACAAAGCCAACCTCCTCAAGTTGGAATGATTATATTTCATTAATATGAAAACTAAGCTCAGCAACTATACCGCAGTCCTACCATATAAACCGTGGCTTCAACAGTCCATGCTGTCCGAGCCATATTGAAACACCATAATACGAAGAGTAGCTGAAGCTAGTTCCCTGCTTTCCACCTGCAATTTATCCCTGGCGGGCCTTACATCCTAGGCTCGCTCCCACTTTGATTTTATGTCAGGTGGGAAAATCTCGGCAACAACAACAGTCCATACAAAATTTTTTGGGTCTTTAGATTAGTTTTTTTTTTTTTTTTTGTCTTAAAAATATAAAACGAAGAAAAAATTTAAAATAAAAATACAAAAAAATAAAATATATATATATATATATATATATATATATATATGTATATATATACTGAATATATGTTTGTATATATACGTATATATGTTTATATGTATATACTTGTATATATACGGCCTTAATAATCAGGGGCTTTGGCCCCAATAGTCGATAGGCCGAAAAAAAAAAAATCCATACAAAGGTGCCATACACAGAAGTGAATTATTGTTATTCGGTATTCGCTTTCGAATATATTGCAATACAGTTTTTGTTTATTCGTCTTCATATTCAATTTATTGTTATACCAATGTAATCGCACTTGTATTCGAAATCTTTGGCAAATTATTCATATTCTTCTAAGAATGTGACGTATAGTCGTAGATCTATTACCAGAAATAACTATCCATCTGACTGCCAAATTCCAGTTTCAACGGACAGAAAGGTTTAAAAAAATAAATAAATAAAATGGTGCATATTAATGATGCCTCGGAGTCCCCAAAGGGGGGGGGGCAAATGCCCCCACCATCCTTCCCTTTCCCGGTGACGACTCTAAAAGCTACTCCGAACCACTGTCTGACTCACTTCTTTATTTCTGTAACATTCACGGCCTTTCCATTAACTCTCACTCTGCTGAGCATCACCTCTCCTCCTCTAAACCTCACCTTCTCTTCCTTACAGAGACTCAGCTGTCTGAGGCAACTGACAGCAAACCCTTTTCTGTATCCTCCTACTTTGTGTATACTCATTTCAGAGCCAAAGGTGGCTGTTGTGTATACAGTATGTAAGCAACGACTTATCTTGCTCTTATGTTCCTGAACTTGAATCTTCTGAATTCTCTACTTTCTGGCTTCGGCTTTCCTGTCATTCTCTGACTAAATATATCTGTGCTGTTTACTTATCCGCTAATTCTACTGACTATCAAAAATTCTTTGATTCTCTAACTTCTATGATGGAACACAATATATTCATTTCTCCTTACTCTGATATCTCCAATCTAGGATATTTCAATGTTCACCTTGGGCTCTCAACTCCCTTCAATGATCTACCTGGTGAACAAGCCTACATCTTTTCTATCCTTAATGACCTTGAGCAGCTTGTACAGCACCCTACCCGTATACCTGACTGCCTTGGAGAGAGCTCCTACATACTTGACCTCTTCCTTACAACTAACTCTTCTGAATATTATGTTAATCCTTCCTCTCCGTTGGGCTCCTCTGATCATAACCTTATTACCTTAACCTGTCCTATTGCTCCACCATGGTCTGTGGAACCTCCAAAGAAACGTCGACTGTGGCACTTTGGAGCTGCAGATCGGGAGGCCCTCAAGCAGTACTTCTTTGATTTTCCCTGGAATGATTATTGCTTCCGTGGCCGGTAGCCATCTCAGTGTGTCTTGCACATTTCAGAGATTATTCTCTTGGGCATGGAAGCATACATTCCTTTCTTATATCGTTTCACTAATGGAAGAAAGCCTTGGTTTAATCACGCTTGTTCTAATGCTGTTTGCAACAAGGAGAGGGCCTATAAAAGGTACCAGAGCCAACCCACCCCTGAATCACATCTTTTTTATGTTTCTGCCCGGAATCGTGCTAAGTCTGTTCTTCGTTCTGCTAAAACTAATTTCATCCGTACAAAATGCTCTCAACTCTCCAACTCGAATTCTTCCCACTCCTTCTGGCACCTTGCCAGAAACCTTTGTAACAACTTTACCTCATCATCCTTCCCTCCTCTTTTCTACTTTGATGGCTCTGTAGCTATTTCTTCTACTGATAAAGCAGATCTCTTCACTCAGACTTTCTCCTCCAATTCCATCTTAGACGATTCCGGTGCTGTTTCTCCATTACTTCCTCCCTCTGACTTCCTCATGGCTGACATTAAAATTTCTTCAGCAGGTATATTTTCTGCCATCACTGGCCTCAATACTGATAAAGCATATGGGTCTGATGGGGTCCCTCCTGTTGTCCTCAAGAACTGTGCTTCTGTGCTTACACCCTGCCTAGGTAAACTTTTTCGCCTTTGTCTTTCAACTTGTATCTGTCCTTCTTGCTGGAAGTATGTTCCCTTCCAGCCAGTCCCAAAGAAGGGTGACCATTCCCAACCCTCTAACTATAGTCCAATTGCTTTAACATTCTGTGTCTCAAAAGTTTTTGAGTATTTTTAACATAAAATTTTTTTAAGCATCTTTCCTATCACAGCTTTCTTTCTGATCGTCAGTATGGGTTCCGTCATGGACACTCTACTGGTGATCTTCTCACCTACCTTTCAGATTCCTGGTCATCCTCCTTTCCGGACTTTGGCAAAAGCTTTGCCATAGCAGTTGACATCTCAAAGGCTTTCGACTGAGTCTGGCTTAAATCTTCAATTTCTAAATTGCCCTATTACGGTTTCTATCCTTATATATGTGCCTTCATCTACAGCTTCCTTTCTGGTCGTTCTATAGCCGCTGTTGTAGATGGCCATAGCTCTTCTCCTTGATCACAGTGGTGTTCCTCAGGGCTCTGTCGTATCACCAACTCTCTTCCTTTTATTCATCATTCATCTTCTAAGCTGTACATCTAGCCCTGTCCACTTGTTCACTGATGATTCCACCTTTCTCCTTTCCATTCGGTTCCTGCAACATCCATCTCAGCAGTAACTTCAACAAACAAGAGATGAGGGTATGGCACACCTAATGTCTGACTTGGTTGATATCTCTGACTGGGGTAAAAATAATCTTGTTGTTTATAATGCAGCAAAGACTCAGTTCTTACACCTATCAACCCAACAAAATCTTCCACAGGAGTACTCACCAATGTTTAATAATATCCAGCTCAATCCTGCATCATCCTTGAACATGCTTGGGGTTTCATTCACTCGGGATTTATCTTGGAAAGATCATATTACATCTCTTGTAAAATGTGTGTCCAAGAGATTAGGTGTACTATGCCAACTCCATTCTTTCTTTTCCCCTACACAGTTGTTGACTTTATACATGGGTTTTATCCGCCCCTGTGTAGAGTACAACTCTCATATGTGGGGAGGCTTCCCACATACAGCGCTTCTCAATAATGTGAAGTCAAAGGCTTTTCGTCTCATTAACTCTCCTGCTCTTATTTGCTCCCTTCAACCTCTGTCTCTTCGCCATACTGTTGCCTCTGTATCTCTTTTCCATCGCTATTTCCATGGTCATTGCTTCTCTGAATTGTCTTCTTGCATCCCTCCACCTCTACAACGGGCGCGTAGCACCAGTCTAGCAACAAACTCTCATCCCTTTTCTGTCCAACTCTCTAATGCAAGAGTTAACTGTTACTCCCTGTCCTTCATTTATGCAACAGGTCAGCAATGGAACTGACTCCCTCTGTCTGTATTCCCTGCTAGCTATGATCTCCAGTCTTTCAAATGCAGTGTGTCCTGGCATCTCAAAATGACTGGATCTTGAATTTGGCCCTCTCTTGTATTTTGTTTTTCTCTTGAAAGGAACGGTTTGCAGGCACGTGGCCTTTGGTTCCTTCTTCTCTGAATAAAAAAAAAACAAGAAAGTATTTACAATGCTGGGTGGTAACCTTATAACCAACCAACAAGTGTTCCCTACGTAACAACAATTGGGTTGGCTGAGGGTTAGTGCCCCTCCCCAGAAAACAAATAACTAAAAATACGAACAAGAAGCCTTGGACCACGACTGACCTAAAGTTGACGACTAAGGATCGAACAAAGGACATGGTACGGAGAGCTACATGGAATGTAAGGAGTGCGAATGATGAGGTGAAAAAGAGTGAGATTGACCAGGTGCTTGAGGGTGTGAAAGTGGATGTATGTGGATTAACTGAAACTAAATGAAGAGTTGAGAGTGTGAGAGAATGGGAGTATGGCTGGGGTATATTCACGGGAGTAGTCGAGAATGAGAGGGCAAAAGAAGGAGTGTGTATTGTTGTAAGTAACAGATAGAAGGAGAATATAAGAGAATATGGATCAGTTGGCTCAAGGATCATATGGATAAGATTGAAAGTTGGACTACAAATATGGGTGATTGTGTGCATCTATGCGCCAATGCAAGATCGTGCAAGCAGAGTGAGAGAAGAGTTGTGGACAAATGTGGAAATGTGCATGGAAAAGTTTGAAAGGAATGAAGGAGTGTTTTTGATTGGAGATATGAATGGAAAAGTAGGGAATGTGAAGGTGGATGGAGTAGTTGGTGAGTGGGGTGTGCCTGCAGAGATGAATGAGAATGGCTGTGCTTTAGTGGACATTGTGGTGGTAGGGGGTTGGTGACAGCTAATACCCTCTTCAGGCACCAAATGATACATAGGTATACTTGGCGAGTGATGAGAAGGATGGATGGTGAACTGAATGAACAGAAGGCAATGATTGATTATGTATGTGTGGATGAAAGTATGAGAAGGTGTGCAGTGGATGCAAGGCTGGGATAGTAGACTTTCTGACCACCACTTGGTGGTGATTAGAATCAGTGTCCAAGCGAAATGGAGAAATAGAAGAAGGGACGGACAGGAGGAAGTAGTATATGCAAAAAGGGTGGAAAGGCTACAAGAGGACGGAAAAAGGGTAGAATATAAGAGGGACGAGGAGGGGCGATTGGGTAAATATGGATTGGAGCAGATGGAGGACGTGGAAAGTGTGTGCACGATATGCACAGAAGATATCTGTGCAGCATGTGAGATGATGTGTGGGGTGAAGAGATGATGAAAGTGGGCGCAGGGAACAGCATGGTGGAATGAAGAGGTGAGAGAGGCTGTGGCACAAAAGAAGAAAGCATATAATGAGTGGATAAGAAACGGGCGTGAAGGAAGTTCAGAGATGAAAGAGAGATTTGTATGTAGAGAGGAAGAGAGAGGTGAAAAGATTAGTAAGAGAGAGTAAGAAGAGAGTGGATAAGGAATTTGAGTGTAAAGTGGAGGGAATATAAGAAAACGTTCTGGGAAGAGGTAAAGAGAGTTAGACAGGGTGCCAAAGAAGTTAGTTGGGGAATGAAAGATAAAAATGGTAGATTCCTAGTCGAGACGGGAGAAAAAGTGAGTAGATGGAGAGAACACTTTAATGAATTATTGAACATAGAGAATGAAAGTAATGCGAGTACAAGTGGCCTGGGAGTGGCTGGGAGATGGAGGGATGTGAGAAGAGTAGAAGAAATCAGTAGGATGGAAGTTGTGGAAGCGATGAAGAAAGTTAAAACGAGGAAAGTCCCAGGAATTGATGGGGTGTGTGGTGAAATGCTGAAGCATGGTGGAGAGATAGTAGTAGAATGGATGTGGAAGATGTGCAGATTGGCCTGGGAGGAAGGTAGAGTCCCGGAGGATTGGAAGTCAGGTATAATTATTCTCCTGTATATGGGACAAGGGGAAAAAAATATGTGATAATCATAGGGGCATTTATTTTCTTAGTGTAAAAGGAAAAGTATATGGTAGGATACTTATTGACAGATTTAGGGAAATAACAGAGGAATTAGTTGGTGAAGAAGAGGGAGGTTTTAGGAAGGGATGAGGTTGTGTAGATCAGATATTCATTCTTAGATCTTTAGTGGAAAAGTTTCTAGAGATGGGAAAGAAGTTGTATGCAGCCTTCATGGATTTGGAGAAAGCGTATGAAAGAGTGGATAGGCACGGATTGTGGAAAGTATCAAGAATATATGGAGTAGATGGGAAGTTGTTGAATGCCGTGAAGAGTATGTATGATGGTGCCAAGGCTGCAGTGCGTGTGGATGGTGAACTGAGTGAATTTTCCTATTTGAAGGTTGGATTGAAACAGGGATGTGCTATGTCTCCATGGTTGTTCAATCTGCATATGGATGGGGTTATAATAGAGATACAAGGTATGGCAGTGGATGATGGAGCGGCCCAAATGAGAAAGGGCTGTGTTTGGAAACTCCCTGTACTGTTGTTTGCAGATGATACTGTGTTGTTAAGTGAAGACGAAGGGGAGCTGCAAGGCTTGGTGGATGAGTTTGGGAGAGTATGTAAGAAACGGAATCTAAAGGTGAATGTAGGGAAGCGAAAGTTATGGTCTTCGAAAGAGATGAAGTCAGTGAATGTACAGTGAGGTTGGATGAGGAAGAAACGGAAATTGTGAGTGCGTTTAAATGCATGGGTAATGTGATGAGCAAGGATGGAAATTTAGAGGGTCAAGTGCTTGAAAGGGTACAACAAGGAAGAAAGGTTGCTGGTTCCTTGAAAGCAGTGATAAGAAACAGGGAAGTGAGCATGGTACTGAATAAGTTACTCCATGACAGTATTGTGATATCAGCATTAACGAATGGAAGGGAAGTTTGGACCTTGTTGGAGGGACAGAAGTCAGAAGTCAAGAGTGAGAGCTATGGAAATGAGTTCTTCGAGGGAAGCATGTGGAGTCACATGGAGAGACAGATTGAGAAAAGAGGAAGTGATGGATCGTTGTGATGTGGATGTGGATGTGATAGGAATCGTTAGGAGAAACACAATGAGGTGGTTTGGCCATGTGGAGAGGATGGAGAATGAGAGCCTAACGAGGAGAGTGTATGTGAGTGAGGTGGAGGGGGGGAAGAGGGAGGGGGGAGTGATGTGGAGGGAAGGATGAGGGAGGGAGGTGTGAGCTGGGATCAGGGCGGTGAAATGGCGGGGTACAGGGCGACATGGAGGCGATATGTTTGTGGCCACCCCCTACGGGATTAAGGTGTCTGGCAATAGATAGATAGATAGACAGAGCACCCCGGAAATATTGTGAAAAAAAAACACAGCTTCATGAACTACCTCTAACCTACTGCAGCATTTGAAGGTATGTCTGCTCACCTACTTAAACAATGAACTGCTGGTCTTTCAACTGAGGGCTTGAATTTATTTTTCTGTATGTGTATGTGATGGGGAGGGTTATTAATGTTAAAGTTCCTTTTCGAGGGGAGGAGTAAAAATTATTTCATCTCCTCAGCTCAGTGGCATATATACAGTATGTTCATCCAAAGGGATGAGGGACATCGTAGGAAAAGGGAGACGGTTTCTCACAAAAAGTGTGCCCAAGTGTCATGAGTCTCAACAAAGGCCATACAAAAGGATTGTGTATACCATTCTTAGGTGTAACTGATGAGAAAAGCGATGGGGGGGGGGAGCACCATCATAATGACAACTATGCAAATGTCCAGGGAAATTATAATGATGACATCTAGAGCACGGGAAGTAAATTAGTTCAGTTTGGGAGGTCATTACAGGTATATACTGTACGATCGCGAATGTCACTATGATGAATACATGTTTAATGACATACTTGATAGCAGGAGAATAGGTGCCGATTATATGAGGTGTAAAAAACCTATTGATGGCTAGAAGGTGAAGTATTAGTAGTACATTAAGTTAACAGAAATCACTTCTGTTCCATGTTATGAAATGAAACAAGGGAATTATGATACAAATATATATAGATCTAGATCTAGTTAAAGTTTCTGAAAACTGTCGTCGAACTGCCGAATTTCACATGCGATACCTAAGTTTATCACCATGGCAGATATGATCCTCATTAGAAGCCAGTTTCTTTATGTTACCTGTTCTGCAATGTTTTTATTTTTTACTTGTTCCAGTACACTTTATAGGTAAGTTTCCATTGGTACAGTACATAAAGCATTTTATCCTTCGGGCTGTGAAATCTGAAAAACACATACTACAAATCAAGTGTTATTAGAGCTGTGGATTTCATTCTCTTTATCCTCAGCGTAGTCGTGCATTAGTGCTGCTGCAAAGGACTGAAGCCGGTCCTTCTACGTCTATAAGTACGATCCAGTCCACAATAACACCTACCTAGAAGGAGACAGAACTCTTTAAACCTTCCCACCCACGCCAGATGGTTTTTACTTACAAAACTGCCACCATTGCTGAAACCCTACAGCAGCTGACACTTGTAGAAGCAGGGGAATTACAGGATATAGTAAGTTCATTGGAGCATCCGTGTGCACTCCCGAGTCGTAGCCATTTAACAACGACTTTGTTTAAAAACAAGTGTGAAGAGCACCGGCAAAGTGCTATCTCTGTAATGGGACTTGTCCTAAACATTAATATTACCGGAGATAAATTGAATAACAGACAAATGAGTAGCTTTCAAGGAGGGACTGCCTACTTCATATGTGACTGGAAGCTACAGTCATAGATGTTATCCCGTCGGAGATTTACAAGTCATCACACATCAGAGAATATCCTTGCTCACTTTGAGGATATAGTAAATTTCTATGATTGCCAACAAAGCGTTTTATGTAATCACAGACAATGCACCAACCGTGATTAAAGCTTTGTCCTTAGCTGGACCTAAGCCCCTAAAACAAGAACATCATATTCTTCAGGTAGATAGGGCTGATAGTTCAGATACTGATTCAGGATCAGATAGTGAATCTCTAGATGTAGAAAGGAGTTCAGAGAACGATTCAGAATCAGACAGTGAATTTCAAGAGGTACGAAACTCTTCAAGTGATGTATTCAGTTTCCTTCCTGAATATGGCTCCTGTTTTTCACACACTCTGAAGCTTGTTGTAAAAGAAGGAATGAGGGAAACTGGATCACTACATAAGGTTGTAGCAGATATCAAAGGTATTTGCCCTGGTAGTGAATGTCAGAAAATCTACTCATGAAACGGATTTGCTAGTTGAAGAGAGACGACAACACGAACTCGATGGAATTCTGAAGTTAATATAATTAATTAGTTAATTTAATTAAGTCCTTACTGAAAGTTCCTGAAAAACAGGTGGACAAACTAGAGGCTACTGTATCTACGCCTTCTTCTGACGGTCGGTCTGTATTTACTGAATTGGTAGCAGTCTTGGTACCTTTTGCTGAAGCAACAAATTTCACACAAGGCCAGAACATCGTCATATCCAGCTAGGTCATACCATGTGTCCTAGAGCTGAAATTTGAGTTCAGTAACGTTCAGTCAAGTTACAACAGTCATCGTGTACAGAAACTTAAACAGTCAGTTCAAACTTGACTGACACGATATGAATGACATACTGTCTTCTGCCTAGTTGCAGTCTTAGACCCCAGGCTGTTAACGCAAGACATTTAAAAGCTGCAACAAATTACTACATCGGACTCAGTCAATTAACAAGAAGAAAAAAAGAGATCCACGCTTCCCCAGACCCAAGCAAAAAAAGTAAATTGTTTAGCTTTATGGCCACACCTAGTCAACCGATTCTGCCCACCTGTGGATGCACAAGTGAAAAACTACTTACAGAGACCCTGCTCCTCGGAAGACAGTGACTTACTGCATTTCTGGTTCTCGAGAGACTGATTACTCGTTCTTATCGTGACTAGTCAAGCACTAAGTGTTATGGCCTACTTGCTACAGTGGACCGCACATTAAGCACTGGGGGGAAGATACGCAGAAGTGAACGTAGTTAGCTAGGCGATAAGACATTTGAGATGCTAATATTCGTTAAGAATAATGGACATTTGTCGGAGTGACAATAGTACCACAATGATTTGTGGGTGGAAAAATAGTTGCAATTTAAAAATATTACATACAGAATATTAATACTTTATTTTCTCAAAATACATATTTTTAGTTAATATACCAGTAGCTTGTAGTTTTCATGTATTACATAAACGTATGAAAATATCTTTTTCAGTTGCCTTTCATCATTTCCTCTTTGCCACATTACCAAGAATCTTAAAACAGCGGCATAATTTCACCATTTTGTTTCACATAAAAGTGTCATTATTTAGAAAAATATCTTTAAAAATCTGAGGAATAAAAGTGAGGCATACAAGATGAGACCGCCAGATTCTTGGCTTGGTATTTTATCTCATGTTGTATTTCTATTGTATTTAAACTATTAGGAAAACAAAAACTAAGTCTACTGTTGTATATTATTAGGATACGTTTGATATCCCGATAGTCGATCCTGCCACTAGTCTTGAAAACACCTACCATTGCGTCATTTTAGTTCGGTACTGGGCTAACTTATAACTATTAGTCATTTTTTAACGAAAAGTATTCATGAATGCATTCATGAACACTTTTATAAAGTATTAGTGTTCGCATTTGAATTCACAGTATTTCTTTGTGCTCATATTAGTATTCGTATTGCTAAAAATTTGAATTATTCGTATTCGTAGATATCTGAAATATCTGTATGCGTATTCGAATGCTTAACGTTTATATTAACTTCAGATCTCTATCTCTATCTCTGTCTCTATCTATCTATCTATCTATTTATATCTGTATCTATATCCATCTATCTATCTATCTACCTATCTATATCTATATAGACAGATAGATACATAGACAGACAGATAGATGGATAGATAGGTGGATAGATAGACAGATGGAAAGATAGATGGATAGACAGATAGACAGACAGATAGATGGTATATATATATATATATATATATATATATATATATATATATATATATATATATATATATATATATATATATATAAAGTAGAAGCAACAAAACTACAGCCCTGGTTGGCTCTCCTGAACGCCTAAGCAGTGACGCTTGAGTGGACAGTGCTTCAATTCTACGCACTCTGAACCATATTGTTAGCACTAAACTCTTCTTGCGAACCATTCTCCGTGAAGGAATACAGATCTTATTGAAGACATCAATGAGCTTTCCCTTCAGAGTCTGAATATGTGACATAATTATTGTGATACAATAAGTATAGACAGATTACATAGTAAGTGAAAACAGAATTGCCGGAAATATTAGTCACAAAAACAGTAGGTATTGGTAGTTGCATCTGTGGGGTTATGATTTTTTCCTGCTAAATGTTATCAAGTTCTTGTAAACACACAGGACACTCACTGAAAAGCAGCTAGAGAAGATATACTAAATACTAGTTTGCTACTGCAAAGAAAAGAAAATTAGTCAACATAACATTTAAATTAAAGGTATCAGTAACCTTCCTTAGCTGCATAGCTGAATAAAGGTGTAACTAAACAGAAATCACTCTTATAATACTATACCTCAATACAAAAAAAAAATAGTCACTCTACGAAACGTACATATACCTGTACTCGTATTAGTACCACTTAAAATTTTCCTATAAAGAACAGTTTTCACAGTTAATTACGAGAGAGAGAGAGAGAGAGAGAGAGAGAGAGAGAGAGAGAGAGAGAGAGAGAGAGAGAGAGAGAGATTATAGATATTTTTAATATGCTTCATCAGTTTTGCAAAAATTCGGTAAACAGACAATCGAGAATATAATCATTACAAGTATGTGTTTAGAAACAAATCTTAGCTCAATGTGACATTAAAAATGTTAGCATTGTTAAGATAGGGTGTTATAAAATAATGTATATTTTGTGTCTTGTAAGAGATTTGAGGAAGGGTAGTGTTTGATCTGGCAATATGTGGTGTGGCAGCCTGTGATGTGGCAGTGTGTGGTGTGGAAGTGGTTGGTGTCGCGTTGAATGGTGTGGGAGCATGAGGTCTGGAAGTCTGTGGTGTGGCTGTGTGATGTGGGAGTGTGTTGCACGTGTGGAAGTGTCAGGTGTGGTTGCATGAAGTGTGGTAGTCTGTGCTGTGGTTGTTCGTGGTGTGAGGTATATAGTCTGGTAGAGAGAGGTGTAGTAGTGTAAGCAGTGGTAATGGGACCTTTGAAAGTGTGAGGTGTGGTAGCTTTTGGTGAGGTAGTGTGAGTTATGACTCTGTGTGTGTGTGTGTGTGTGTGTGTGTGTGTGTGTAGTTTGGCGGTAGTATGATGTGTATGTTTGTGTCTGTTGATGCATAAAGTATTTTCTGATGCCTCACAAAACATAAAAACTTACTCCTAATAAACTAACTGCCAGAAGTAAATCCTGACTAAATTAATTTCTTGGGATTTGTTTGTTATGTCTTCAATTAATATTTGCTTAGTTTGTCATATGTGTACCAAAAGTTGTAAAAGCTCTTATTTAGAGCTGTTTTCCAGTCATAAACTGCCCAGTTGTCCTGTGATGATCTGCCTGAGGGATTGTGGGTAGGATTCTGGCTGAGCGAGGGAACGAGGGGGGTACGTGTCGTGAGACCAGCAGTAGGGAACTGTGTTGCCAACCATGGGGAATTATCCCCAGATTTAGGGAATTCGGGGTACAAATGGGGATATGCGGAAATCGGCTTTCAATTTGGGGATTTCTTTGCCAATGGCAGGATACTTAACCCATAAACTGAGCTGTAGATATTGAAATATGTAATATATAAATATCATAAGTTCCGAGAGACTATTTTTCTATAATGAAACAATAGTGCATCTGTTTTTCTTCATCAATAAAGTCGATATTTCGCGTGCATTCGAATGAACGAAAATGGGTGGCAACAATAGCAGCAGCAGCAGCAGAGATCAGCTGACTAATAATAATGATGCCTTCCACAAACCGTTCCCATTATTATTTTTCCTGTCCAGAAGTAACTGTACAGAAAATGAAATTAGACATACCCGAAGTTAAACTGAACTCAAAGAGTAATTTGAGTGATGTTAGTTTGTGTAATGTTTTTCTTCATAATTCAAGGATACTTTGATGAAGCATAATCTATATCTGTTTCGTATATTGCATATTCCAAGGCTAACCCAAAAGCAATATGGGTGATATTGTTTCTACCATTCATAAGTGAAGTGTAACACTACCCAAGCGTATATTATTGATACTATATGCTTAATGTTCGCCATAACCCCAAAAGTACATTACTTCTACAGTTACTGTTTTTAATTCCCTCAAAATAATAGGATACACAATTAAAGAAACCTGTATTTTAATCAATCAGTTGTGAGTAACCATTTCTTCTTAATATGTTTGCAATATTCTGTCTGTTAGACTGAACCGGTACAATAATATATAGAGATTATATTATTACTGAATAGGGAATTTTGGGAAATTTTAGCCTGGAGCTGTGGGGAATTTTGGTTGTCACTGGTTGGCAATACTGGTCGGGAACCAGCACTGGCAGTGACTAGAAGTTCTAACCGTTCCTCTCCATCAGATACGGATATACTGTACAGTACCCATATGTGGGTATTGGAAAGAGGAATCTTTGTGTCCTCACACTACACTCCTGCCTGTTCTTGTATCTCCCTCCTGCCCTGCTCAACTCTCTCGTTCAGTTAGATTCTGCATGTGTATAGAAACATCTGCGGGCGTACACTCCCACCAGAAAAGACCCTCCACTAATTCTTTGTTAACTGCTCTTGTGTTATGTTGTCATAAAAATTCGTTTCTGAGGGTGTTCCTCTATGAAGACACCAAATGTTAAAATTAAATAATAGGAGTATCTTTGAATGGGTGGCGTATAACTAACATCCTAACCCGTATATTATCTCCTTGATCCTAGCTAGCTCCCTTCAATCTGGTCAGATCTTAAAGGATATTTAACTGGATAAGTCGGAATGATAGATGATGACTGGCTTGCGGTCTTGGTTGAGTTGTGTGGGTTGAACTGAAGCATCCTGGTGCTGGTTATATACACTGTGCTCCTGTCAGATAGCTTACTTGAACGAGACAACTGAAAATGGCCTTTCTCCTTCTCGACTGGATTCAAAGATGCCAAACTGCATTTAAATAGTTACTTAAGTACAATGAAGTACTTCATGAAATTTACAGGGAAGGTCCAACTTAACACGTTAATCATAGTTTTAAATAAAGACTGAAGCCAAATATTCATTTTACCCACTTTAATGTATATAAGACGTTCTTCCATTTTCCATATTATAATACTGCCCATGCACAGTCATGTACATGGAATATTCCTATAGGTCTTTATACATGTATTTACCGTACATTATATTTTTCCATAAGAAGTTAAATGCAGTTGCATATAATTTATTTATCAATAAAAAAATACCTTTAAGCAGAATACTAGAGTAAATCCTTGGGTTATTAAACCGCTTTGAACCAGCATCATACGTTCTCTGGTAAATTTTTCTGCTTTTAACAGGGACAACTGTTTTAAAAGGTGCACATATACTGCTACACACAGGATATCTCCTTATGGAGGAAGTAGTTTCTACATATTTGGGGCTGGGCAAAAAATGGTACGCTGTATTATATAATATGACCCATAGCAAGAAGATCACTCTACAAGTCTCGAGAACCCTGTGCTGTGGCCCTTCTTGGTCATGCATCATTTAAAATTAAAGGTGATGCTCCAAAGAAATTGGTTCCGTTCTCAATGATTAATTTACTAGGACAAGACTGCCTAGCAGCAAATCTTCTGACTACGTTCAGGAATGTCCCTGTACTTAAATCTTCTGCCATTTCTAGATGGACTGCCCTTGAGTAAGTGTAAGAAAACAAACATATACAGTAACCCCTCAATTATCCGACATAATAGAGTCAAAGACATGTCCAGATAGTCGCAATGTCCATGTAATGAACAATATCCGTTACTATACCCAGACCTTACCTATAGTCTATCCAACCTCCAACCTATTCCTAACTTATTTGTACAGTACCTCTGCTTACTTTGGCAGTATTTTCCGGTCATTCAGGTATTTAGACATCAAAACATATATAGGAATATCCAAAGTAATGCTAAACACCAAGAAAACCGTGCAAAAAAACACTGAAAACCACATCACCTAATTGGACATTTTCCGCCTAAGAATAATCCTACATCTCTTATCGGCTTATTAATGCTGCTAATGCCTTCACATACAATGTAAAAAACTCTCTGTAATATTAATTTCCTTTGCAACTTTTTCACCCAATAATCCATGGGTTCAAACGCCTGAAATCCAACTTTCTTCTTTAAAAATCTTGCAACTAATTTAGTCCTGTTCAGTAACTGTCTTATTGAGGAAAATCTACTGATGTCTATCACATCTGGTTCAGGTACTACTGGATCCAGGTTTACACCACTAACCTCAGCAATCTTGTGCTGTATGTACTCAGGCCATTCTTTAGTATGTAACCATTTAAGACCTGTAAATCACAAATAATCATCTTGGATCAACTTCTTTACTGTCGAGCCTCTAGAGAGAAGATCAGCTGAGTTTTGATCAGAGGATACATGCATAAACTTAAATTTGGAAGACAGTTCTTTTATTGTCTACACTCTATTGCGGATGAAAGAAATTTTACTATTTTCCTTTCCTGTCCAGTAAAGACAAATCCCACTGTACGTCCATATATAACTATCTACAAACTGATTGTTGAGAGTATTGGTTAAATTCCTGGCCAATTTAGTTCCTTCTTCCATGGAAGCCAGTTCCATTTTAGGAAAGGTTCTTCCTTTAACTGGTGCAACTTTGGTTTTTGGACATAATAATATTACTATAATCTCCTTTTGCACACTAAGCTACTGCCCCATATGCCTTTTGAGAGGCATCGCAATATACATGCAAATGTGGCTGCTCCTTACTGTTTATCTGCCTGGGAATACGTATACTTGATGCTTTTCCAGATTCTTTTCTGATATGTTCCCATTGTTCAACATAAGTTTCACCTAATTCAGTGTCCAAGTCCAACTTTTCTCGCCAAGCCTCTTGTACTAAACATTTGCCCCTAATAACTAAGGGGCTGACCAATCCCAATGGATCAAATAAATTGGAAACCTGACATAACAAGGACCTCTTGGTGAGTGTTACGTCAGAGAACTTTATTGGTTTTAAACATATATCATCAACACCTGTATCCCAGTTAAGCCCCACCACATTTTGAGTTTTGGGAATGTCAGTATTAGGATAGTCGTCTTGTATTCTATTCCATAAAAGCAATGAACTTGATTTCCAGCTTTGTAACAGCAAATTTGCCTTCCCACATTAATGGCTACTTCGTAAGCCTTCAATGCTTCCATCTCTGTACCAGCAACACCTTATAAATTATCAGTATACAAGGCCTACCCTATTTCTGGCCATTTGACATTCTCAAAATGACTCTTCAAACTGTCGCATAACAGGAAAGGACTAGCAGAAGAGCCAAAGAACGCCGATCGGAAACAGTAAGTTTTCAATGGACTATCCTCATTTTGAGGGTCTTGAGGCCAGAGGACTTTTGTAAATTTCCCTTCCTCGTGCATGACAGAAGTAAATGGAGAGAAATTGTGAATGAACAAGTGATGACGCAGCCCTGAGGGGATATTCTCTCGCATTTGGTTTGATCAGCTAGTCAGGTCAGGTGCGGGTAAGGGGATAGGTCTGTTATGATGTGGCAGGGGTAAACCAGCTCTGCTGTCGGGCCCTGCTGCGGATGTCACTGATTGCATTGCGCAGCTGACCCTTGTGCGATGTCGTGCGGTGAGGATCTGTCCGTTCTCCCCTTTGGGGCTAAGATGCAGATGAATGTGTTTGAATGGATGCGTAAATGGGGAGTGTGTCGTCCTGTCTCGGCTACCTCCCTTTCCTTGGGGGAAGCAGCCTAGGTATATAGATAGATAGATAGTCTCTCAATCCAGTTTCTGGGGAAAAACCTTACTAATGTCTGCTGTATACGCAGAGAGTTTCTCTCAAAATCTTAATAATATATTCCCTAACTTCTTTGTTAGTGTAAGTCCACAGTATAGGCAGTCATTCAAGCTAGCTTGTCCTTTGGATGCCTTACTACTACATTGAAAAACTGTCCTTATGGGAGTTGCTACTGTGTCTTAGTTTATAGCATGATGTGGTAAATGATGTCCATCCTTATGACGAACAGGAACTTCTACTTCTTTGAAATGTTTATTCTTCATCTGATCTTTTATAATATTATATACTGTTAGATGTTCTGATTTGTCTCTCAACTTTCTTAGAAGAAAATTTAATTGAGCCTTAGCAGCCAGATAATTTGTTGGTAACTTTGAATGGTTTAGCTTCCATGGTAGTCCAGCCTAATACTGTCCATCTGTAAATTCCACAAACTGATCATACAAGTCCATAGTTATTTTTCTTCAGGGTCTGGCTCTTCGGGATATATTCCCACACAATCCAAGTCCTACAATTTGTGTACAGTTCAGTTATTTCAACCAATAAGTCATTTATTTGAGTAGGTTCTAATTCTGCACCTATTCTAGCCACCATCAGTGAGCCACCATCATTGACTGTGGGGGTAACAAAGACTGAGTCTACTAATTTGGCCTTTCCTCTGACTTGCTTCGGAAAAGGCAACTGATCCCATAATAAGGTTACCTCCTGGCTTTTTTAACATGTGTACTTTACTCGTCTTGATGGACCTAAATAGGAAGCTTCCATTATAATCTGACCCAAGGATCATTTTTATGGGACCCACAACATCTGATTTCACATTCTGTTTAGCCAACTTTACCCCAGGATCTATAGGTGATCAGAGGTTTCCTTTAGTCATTTGATATATACTTCTTTCCATTTTGTCCAGTACAGCTGCTGTTATACTGCATTTATACCGATCAAGCTGTGCTAGGGGACTGTCCTTCCTTAGTAGTTAAAAACCCTGTAATGGCTAGATTTACTTTCCTTATAATGGGTAACGTTAATTTTTCTACAACAACATCAGAAATGAAGGTTTTCTGTGCACCAGTTTCAAAAAGAGTACATGATGATACACTTGTAACTTTTATCATTAGCTTCACAACTGCAGTTGGAACTGCAGCTGGCATTGTTACTGGACCATCTGATTTTGCAACCATCATATTCACACTTGTCGGTTTAGAAAAATCATCTTTGACCATCCTTGAACACAATGCACTATGATGATTTCCCTTTTTGCATGTGGAACAAAGATTCAATTGACCTTTACAATCTGTGGATGTGTGTCCTGAATTCAAACAAACCATACAGTACCCCATTTCATTAAGCCTCACTAACCTAGATGCATAATCAGAAGAATTCGGAGAAAATATGGTGGAATGTTCTTTACTACAATATGCACACCCTTCCCTGTCCTGTACAATGGAAATCTTCATCTCTTTATTATCATCTGCTTGTCCATTCTTTGTTCTTGGTAATTTCTCTTCAGATTGTAAGGAGCTAATAAAAGTGACAGCTTGTTCATTTACAGGCTTAACGGAGACTGACTTTGGTTTCACAGCCAACTGTTTAGTGGTCCTCTTCTTTACTTCAACCTTCGGTTTCCTTTCAGCAGGCTTCACTGTTCCTTGCAGATGTTTGCAAATTTTTAGTAAGGCATCCTCAATCTCCTTACGGAAGAAATGATCTTTCTGGTACCTACCTTACAAGGCATCCTTAGTTCTAGATATTAACTTTAAGCATACTATTATAAAAAACAACGAATTTAATGTTTACACATCCTCGTAATTACCTAAAGCTTTTAAATTACAACTCACTGCAATCCGAAAGCTTTGCAAAGAATCAAAATCATGATTAGGTATGGTTAATTCAATTAGAGTCTTCAGTAACTGGGTAGTGACCTGCTCCCTATCTTCGTAATTCTGTCTAAAGATAGTCAAAGCCGCCTCATAATTATGCTCTTCAACAGATTCTCCACTAACCAACTTATAAGGTGTGCCATTGACCTGTCCTAACAGACAGGAGAATATACTAACTTTGGAGAGGTCTTTTCTGTCATGGACAAAGTATTTAAATTTATCCCAAAATGATTTCCAGTTTTGCTCACCATCAGACACTGGGAATGTACTTTCTTCTAGTGTGGCTTTACAACACAGGTCCACACCTCGTGTTTCTTCACAAAAATTAACTAATTTTGTTTCAAGCAACTTTACAATTGTTGTGAATTCTTCAAGGTTATTTTTATACTTTGTACTTTCTGATTCACAAAAATATATATCTTCATTCAAAATAGCTGCTTCTAAATTTGTATAACTTTCTTCATACTTAGTCTCACTTAAAGATGTTCAAAAGACTTCTCAGTTTTTTTTGTTAGTATTTCCTCTAATGATTCCCTACAGTCGTTTATATCTTTTGTTACCCATCCTGCCTTACCACTCGTTAACTTCTTTAACAATGAAATGGACATACAGGATAATTATCTATATATATTCTGTAAAGTTAAATGACTATGGGGAAGATTTTGAACCTTTCTCCTTGGGCTGCTTAACCACTTGTGTTATATTGTTGTCCCCTTAATCATACCTCCCCTTGATAAACAACTAAATTAATCTGAACCCAGATGCAGTTGGTTCTTCAAAATTCCATTGGACCATTCATAGCCTTTACCACGTAGAAGGCGTCCCTCTTAAGCTTATGTCCCATTGTCAGGAACTTTCCAACGAAACGCCACGATCTTCATCTCTTCGTGTGTCGCCGCATGTCGTCATGAGTAACGTGGCGTGACTTAGCAATGATGTAGTGCTGATGTGGAGAACTGGGTCATTCTTCGCGGTTCTTTGCGAGCTATGACAATTTTTGGAATGTTAAAAAATTGTCGGCTTGGGCGCCGACAAAGAGGAGAACGTGACATCTCGTGATGGTAACGTCGGTTGTCTTAGCTGTGACTTAGAGTGTCTTAGCTTGTTGGAGGTTGTCATAGCTTGTTGATAGGTGTGACATGACGGTTCGTAGCAATAACTTGGAGTTTGGATCGTGAAGTCCCGCCACGACATGCGAGGTTAAACCTACGACAGGCAAAGTTATACCTAAGACACGTTACGACAATTTACGACACGCTACTTGGCGATGTCTTGGCGTGACGTGGAGTCAAAGTGACCGTTACTTTTTAAGTGAGGTATGTTCGTAGTGTGTCGTCAGGATAACGTGAAGCTTCCGCAGTGTGTCGTGGGACGTCGTAACAATGTCTTTGTGTGTCTTAGCACTAGTGTGACTGTCTCATGAAATGACCATTTAAGCCTACCGTTTAAGGTATGATTGTGGCATTTCACCAAGATCATACCTCGAGGGTAAGATCGTGGTGATCGGGGCCGTTCTCGAAGATGAACTTGAATATGGGACACAGGCATTACGTTCTATATAGTATATGAATTCCATCAGGACAGCCTCTTTACCTTGACAATGCCAATGAATATCCTTAGCCTTAAGGGTTGCCTGGAAGGGTTTGGCAATAAAATGGATGAAGTCTCTTTCGCTGCATATTCTCTGCAACTTCTAATTTACTGCCCTGCCGACTAATTTATATGTGCCTTAACCAACTGGTGCACTATGTGGTAGACTTCCAGGCTCAAGGAGAGTTATGGCTACAGCAGACTTACACAACCCTTCAATTGCCTCAATAACTACAATAATTTTTCCACGATGTCATTAACTACCACATCCTGATAATATCATTTGCTCCCAGAAAAAGGATGGCATGGTGGTGTTCCCAATCCAAAATGGCATTTAATCGTCCATCACTTAAAAAGGAACTAGCTTTTCCGCCAAGAGCCTAGTATATACGTATATCTGTATCTGGCTCCTCTACGCATTCGGAGTCAAGCTGTGCCCAAAGAATGCTGCCTTAAATCCGCTTGAAGTGTCTGCACACATCTGTTTTCCTGATTCAGGGACACCAAAATATGTCAAGAAAATTCATTTCTGAGGATGTTCTGTCAAGATACCAAATGTAAAAATTAAGTAATACGAATCTCTTTGAATGAGTGGGGTATAACTGACACCCTACTGTAACTCACCTATTATTATCACCTTGATCCTAGGTAGCTCCCCTGGATATGGCCAAATCTGAAAGGACACTTAGGTAGATAAGTAGGAATGACAGATATTGAAGGGCTTACGGTCTAGGTTGCGTTGCGTGGGTCGAATCCAAGTGTCCTGTTGCTGTTTATATACAGTGTGCTCCTGTCAGCTAGCTTGCTTGAACCAGACAGAACTGAAAACTGTGTACCTTCTCCTTCACTGGGTTCAGAGATGCCAAATATAATTTATTACAGTTACTAAAAAACAATGAATTATATCATGAATTTTACAAGGAAGGTCAAACTTAAGTTAATCACATATTTTTAAATAAAAATAAAGCCAAATATATTATTTTATTCACGTTAAGATATAGACCTTCTTCCGTTTTCCACGTCATCACACCATACATGGGCAGTCATATACATTAAATATTCCCATTATTGTAGGTATTTATTCATGTCTTTACATTATAGTTGTCCATAAAAGGTTAAATGCAGTTGTATTTAATTTATTTATTATAAAGACCATTAACCAGAATGCTAGAGCAAATACCTGTGTTATTAAAATCCACTGAACCAGTACTATATGTTCACTGGTAAATTCCTCTGCTTTTAACAGCGACAACTACATTAAATGGTGCTCATACACCGCTACACACAAGATACTCCTTCTGGAGGAAATAGTTTCCACATTTGTGTTTGTACTGTGTTGCGAGGTTGCACTGTGCACATATTCGCGTTATGTACGGTGCAGTGATTGTAATGTGCAGATTATGTAAACTTATTACGTAAGTTTAAGTTAGGTCTATGGCTTTGGAATTTTGGTGAAGGTGTCATAACATTTACCTAGGATATATTTTGATTGTATAATAAATCAAAATTTTGTACATTGTTTTGACTCAGACACTGTGTTATTATCTTTATCGTCTGGAGCCTTTTATAACATCCCTGGAGTCAGGGTAATTTTTCCTCTTTATTGTCTTACTCTGTGAAGGGATTATCAAAAGCAAACCTTGGGAGTAACCAATGAAAAGTTTTCGAGCTGTCATGGTATGTGAAGTACAGGTTAACTTTTAGCATCCCTGGAATTCGAAGGGTTAGCATCAACCCTTTCAGGTTTTCTCTTTTTAGGTTATTTATCATTTTTTTTGCAGTGTCTCTGCTGTTTTTGAGGTTAGGACAATGTCATCTGCTAATCTTAAATGGTATACATTTTCTCCATCTACGTTTACTCCTTTGTTCTCCCATTTTAGCCTTCTGAAAATACATTCAGGGCATGATGTGAAAAAAATTGGTGAAATTGTATCTCTCTGATGCACTCCTTTCCCTATTTTAATTTTTTATGAGTATTTAATGTAACTGTAACAGTTCCCTCACTGTATATGTTTTTGAGCAATTTTACAATGTTCTCGTTTACTCCTTTGGTAAATTCTTACTTTAACCCGTTGCGTGCCGGCAGACTTGGGACCTTCATGCCACCCCAGTGCCAGCCAATTTTCGACCTTTTTTTCTTGTTATATAGGTTTGAAATGATGAGAAAACAAGAACAACCAAAAAGTACTCACAAAAGCCATTTAGGTCGATTTTGATGTCGATTCTCACTGAGCTGGCGGCTGAAAACATCGGAGTAACGCTCGTAGACTTCACCGCCCGCCGCCGCTACGGAGCGAAAGGAAGCTGAAGCTCTTCATTTTCTTCATCGGTAACTATGTTATTGGAGCCAAGGGGACTCTTGCTGAGTATGTAGATGATACAGGAAGTGCCCTCAAGCATAGTTATGTACATTTGCGCATTATGACAAGCGAGTGAGTTGGATTGCCCATATAATGTTCGTAATAGTTCTTAATCTACGTTTCTGAGGTAGAAAGTCTGTGCCCACATGTATTATACTGTGCAGTGTATTTGCTTTACACATACCTCATAATTCTTTTCATAGTGTGCGCACTCTTGGTGTTTTTTCCCGCACACTCAATTCATTACCGTTCCCTTTTCTCGCACGATATTCGCGCAGTGTCATTTCACATACCGGTGGTATTTTTTCTCGCACACTCAACGCACTACCGTTCTCTTTCCTCGCACGGCAAGTTATTCGCGCCATGTCATCTCACTTACTATATTTTCTCGCACACACACACGCACACACATACATACATACGTAACTTATTTTACTTCACATACTATTATAAAATCACTAACACTAGTTTCTTTATCACATCACCCTTGCTTATGAGATAATTATCATTACTTATTATTTACAGTTATATACATTTTACTTGCCTTTCTCTCTCTCTCTCTCTCTCTCTCTCTCTCTCTCTCTCTGTCTCTCTAATATTGTTTTGAGAGCACCACAGTCGTCCACCTTGCAATATTTCACAAAGCTTTGAAAAATATATATTCTGTCCTAGGCAAATGAAAAGGAAGACTGGACAGAGGAAGGCGGTGTGTGTGTGTGTGTGTGTGTGTGTGTGTGTGTGTGTGTGTGTGTGTGTGTGTGTGTGTGTGTGGAGGATGGCATGTGTAATAATGTGTGAAGAAAAGCGTCGGAACTGGAGTGGTTTGTGTGTGTGTGTGTGTGTGTGTGTGTGTGTGTGTGTGTGTGTGTGTGTGTGTGTGTGTGATGAGTCAGTTGAGAAGGAGGTGAAGTAGATTGTGTGTCAGGAAGGGAGGGGGTAAGAGGGGAAGGATGGAGTGAGTAGCGTTATAAGGAGGAGTGTTTGGAGTAGATGTAGTGTGTGTGTGTGTGTGTGTGTGTGTGTGTGTGTGTGTGTGTGTGTGTGTAGGGGGAGGAGGGAGGAGAGGTGTATAGTGGTGTGTGGTGAAATAAACTGTTGGTAGTGAGGACTGATTGGATGTGTGTTGTGCATAGGTGAGGAGGGAAGTGTACAGTGGTGTGTGATGAAGTATATTCTTGCTAGTAATGGTTGTGTGTGTGTGTGTGTGTGTAGGGGGAGGAGGGAGGAGAGGTGTGTAGTAGTGTGTGGTGAAATAAACTGTTGGTAGTGAGGACTGATTGGATGTATGTTGTGCATAGGTGAGGAGGGAAGTGTACAGTGGTGTGTGATGAAGTATATTCTTGCTAGTAATGGTTGTGTGTGTGTGTGTGTGTGTGTGTAGGGGGAGGAGGGAGGAGAGGTGTGTAGTAGTGTGTGGTGAAATAAACTGTTGGTAGTGAGGACTGATTGGATGTGTGTTGTGCGTAGGGAAGGAGGGAAGTGTATAGCGGTGTGTGATGAAGTATACTCTTGCTAGTAATGGCTGTGTGTGTGGAAACATATACTTGTGTGTGGTAAAGAATGAGGAATCACTTTCCCTGTCATAGGGCAACTCAAGGAGAAAGTCAATCTCGTGCGGGGCTAGGCCGCAATGCGCCATGATCCTCACCCACTCACTGTCAGACTGTCACACAGACTGACGTGGCGCGCGCGCGCTCCCATACGGGCCCAAATATGCGGTGATGACTCATATCCGGCGGGTGAGGCCTAGAGAGGCGCAGGAGTATCCCCGCCGATTTTTTGGCTCGTAATTTGAATGTTCGAATTTTGGCAAATATTTCAAATTGTGTATATACATGTACATCAATGGCACTGTCCGTGCATATAGGGGCCGACGTACCTGTACATCAATGGCACACGGCAGGTTAAGCAACAGAGGGACCTTAGCAATTAAATTCATATTCCTCAAGATGGTTTTCTGTAGTTTTATGATTATTTTCAGGGTGGTAAGTGAGCTTTTCCTGCTGGAAATTCCACCCCTCCCACCTGGTATTATCATCATGTTCCTTAAACTGTACCTGTGGTTGTTTGCTCCCGGTGTAATGGAAGATTCCTGTTCAAACATACTCAGAGGTGGATTTCATTTCCCATTTCCCAACAGGAGGTTACATTAGGTTAGATTAGCTTAGTCTGAATTATTAGGTACAGTTTATTTAGTTCGTACTGATCAGTTAAGCTGTTGGGTTAGGGCAGCCCCTTCTGCCATTAAGCTGATAAATCAAGAGTTGTCACGGCAGAAAATAGCTTAAAACAATGGGAAACTGATTTGATAAGAAACGTTTGTTTACCACCCCAGAAATAATAATAAAAAATACTCTTATAACTGGCTATTGTCACGGGGTTTTTGATGTATACACAATATTAAAGGATATTTATTCAATAATACTGAGAGCAGGACAATGAATTGTCTTGTGAAAATCAAGCAATGATTACTTTATGCCAGCTTACTTCGCCGATTCTCTAAGGACGAGAATTTATAATCTTTCTCAAAAGTACACAGCGAGACTAATTCCTCACAATTGCTGTTTGTTAGTACTGTTAGCCTCTGGAGAAAGTGACTCCACCCCTGACAATCAATAACTAATGCTATTAATGATAACAGGTTCTTGCTGATGC